>NW_015548231.1:865655-885530 GCF_001515605.1 Sinocyclocheilus anshuiensis | reverse complement strand
CCTTTAAAGTTGTCCAAATTAAGTTCTTAGCAATGCATATTACTAATCAAAAATTAAGTTTTAATATATTTACAGTAGGAAATTTACAAAATATATTCATGAAACATCTTTACATCATCTTTACTTAATATCCTAATGATTTTTGGCATGAAAGAAAAATCAATAATTTTGACCCATACTATGTATTTTTGGTTATTGCTACAAACATACCCCAGTGACTTAAAAGACTGGTTTTGTGGTCCAGGATCACATATAGCTAATTTGTGCATTGACAGCTAATGATCACCATGCACGTTCATTATAAGCAAAAGAAAAGCTTGGACATCACCTTTTGTGGTTCCAAGAAAAGAAAACGAATTTAGACTGACATGGTGAGAAAATGGCTGAACTATTGCCGATTTTTCATTTAAAGGAAAAATGTGAATATCTTCTGCTAAATCCCTTATTAATCTACCAGTAAGATCATATTTAAATCCGGCTCCCAGGATTCCACACATGAGCGTGAAAATGTAAAAGTATGAACCCCGCGAGGAGCATTTCAGTTAATTTTCTGGACTCTAGAAGTCATGCGAGCATTGAAATATATGGTTATTTAGCTACCGATAAAACCTTTAACACATTTCCACATATTTAAATCCCATCACACATTAGCTCAAAAAGTAAAAAATAGAGTGTGGATTATGCAGTGTATTTGCCGGGCTCTCTAGCAGACATAAGAGCGTGGAAATATAAGGTGTTACCAAACACCGTAACAAGCTCTATCCAGTCACAGAGCCAGCGATAGCACTGAAAGATGAGATGAAATTAAAGTTTTATTTCCGTCAGCGCATGTGGGAGACGTTTAAGAGAATGATATAACGATGACGGCTGTGATGCCATTGAGGAGCCAGAGTAATCTGATTCACGAAACGGGATTTTCAGAGATGAACTGCACTTAGCGCTTATGGGAGTGTTCGCAGACACACACTCAAACACACTCCTACCTGTTTCTACCCTCAACCCACCTCTGTGACTCCCACCTGCTCTCTTCATGTGTATGTATGTGTTTGAGCAGAGAAATAGTTCAGCGGGGAATGTGACTCTGGTTCCAAGAATAGCCGTGAGTCTGAAACCTCTCATCTCCTAGCAACAGGCTCCCCCACGCCCTCTCCAGCCATTTCAATACATTTCTTCTGTCCTTTTCACGATTACTTTGTGCTCTCTCTCCTTCCTTCACCTTTATGCTCCGTCTTCAAAGTTCCAGCTGAGCTGCTCTTTATTTAGTCTCTATCACTATTTCTCAAATTAACCGAAGCAGACTTCCTTTGTGTTTAAATCTTTGCACGACTGCTGGTTATGTAATTCTGCTTTAGAATTGGAGGCGTTTTTTTTTATTTATTTATGTTTTAATACGGCAGTTGCAGCGATTGGAAGACGCGCTGCTGCGTTTTGAACCAAAGAGCTTCTGAGAACATTCTGTGCTTAATATAACTCGTTCTTGGCTGCCCTTTTTTTAAGGACAAAAAAAATATATCACTGAACCGCACAGACTGTGCTTGCTTCCTCTCTCAGCATCCCTGCCTGTCCTTGCACATCATTCCCACTTAGTGTAGCTCCTGCGTTGTTTTCCCTGCTCCGGGTTCAGGGTCAGATTGTCTCTGAACGGTAACTGTAATGCTTCACGAACAGCTGACCCCAGATCAGGTAACTTTGCTTACACTGATCATTCCTCAGGTGCACTTTAACTATTCTTCTGCTAGTAGCATGTTTCTCTTTCCTTTGTCCACTTGTATTGCTCCTTCACCTGACCCAGCCTTGTTTTTCTTCCTCTAAATTTCCTCTTGTGCAGAAGAACTTTCAAGTTGTCTTGCTCTGAACCCAAACCTTCACATGCACCCTAAAATTATTCTTCCAGTCATTTTCTTTGACTGATACACACACAGCTATGCTGCATTTGAGATCTCCTCCCAGCTCTTTCCTCTTTGCCCCAAATGAACATTTGAAAATTTGAAAACCCAAAAAAACCAACAGCTACTTTTTTATATATATATTGTCTCACAGGTTCCTCCATTTTTCTCACTTGTCTCCTTTTCATTCTCTCTGTAGAAGCGGAAGTCGAGCTCTACCATTCAGTACATGGTGAGAATCTTGTTTCATTTACGCCCTTCTGTTTTCTTTCATCTTCCTCTTCTTGTACCTCCACCTACTGTACCAGCTATTGTGCGACACTTTCCTCTAAAGTCGTACTTCCTGCATTTCTGTGGGACCTAATGAATTGATGGCCATTATTAAACCTACTCAGACTGGTTCTGTTTAAATAAATAAAGAAATAAAATGGTGGGTTTTTTTACTGGTCAACTAATCTTAAATCTTAGTCTCAGCCTCACAGGCCACCCACACTCTATCCACTGAGCACCTGATTCATATTGTCTGATTGGCTGACTTTAGCCTGGTTTTTCCACATCAAGAATGATAACAGTACCTATGTTAGTTTCCACACTTATGGAAGATAACGCTCATAGAATTAGAACAAGCACTGAAACTACATAGTTAAAGGAATAGTTCACCCAAAAATTATTTTAATAAAGACCTCCCGAAGCGAATTGATGCATTTGTGTAAGAAAAGTACCCATATTTATGGATATCCATATTTACGGGTACGGCACTCTCTCGTGAACACGCGTGCAACAGTTAGCAGAAGCTAGAGATTACGGTTTATGAAGTTTTAAGTATGTATATTATAATTAAATATAAATGTCTATTATAATTTTGAGCAAAATATTTTTTATCAGTTTAACTGTTATACAGCATGACGAAAATGTGACTACGATTTCATTGACTAAAATGCTTAGACAATTAGTCGACTAAAACCTGACTAAAAAACAGGACACGGTTGACTAAATATAATAACAAAAATATACATTTGACAAAAGACTAAAGCCCCGTTCACACCAAGAACGATAACTTTAAAGATAAAGATAAATATAAAGATAACGATATTAGCGCCCACACCAGCGAATGATATCGTCTGTAAGCGCACGCTTGCTTGCCAGGTGATTCTGGCAGTCAATGTTTTTATCGTTCATCAGCTGGAATCAGTGATTCCAACGATATCGTTTCTCTGTGCCTTTATCGTTATAGCTATGGTGTGGACTCTGCTATTCTTTAATATTGAGAAACATTTTTAGAACTGCATCTTTAGCATTATCTTTATAGTTATTGTGCTTGGTGTAAACAAGCCTTAAGACTAAATTGAAAAATGACTTACAAAATTAACACTATTGGTGTGAACAGGCCTGAAGGGCACGCGTCTAGTCTTGTTTTATATAAACTAATTCAGATAAACCTGCCCATAAGTGGCACATAAAAACTAAGTGAACAGACTGGTTGCTTTACATGTCAGTCGGTATCTGAATGTCTAAGCGGGCAGTTCTTGGCCAGAACACACTGTGGACTAGACTTTTTGGAGCTCAGTCAAAGATCTTGCTTTGTGAGACCACTTGAACCCAGTAAATGTGTCCCGCTTTCTTTAGTATTTTCTGACAAACACTGGGTTCCTCCTACTTGCTGTTCTTTACCGTGTTTGAATCAACCAGCTCCTATTGACACCACAGACCTCTTGGGTCTCATTCTGCATGTTGGTAATCGGATGTATTTTGGTTGACACTGACCACTCCAGAAGCTTTCTAAAGCAGGTTTAGGAGAGTCCTTTCTGCTCATACACAGGTAGGCAATGGAAAAGACACAGAATAAGACCCTGTGTTTTTCCCAATATTTCCATAGGATCTGAAGATCCTATTTATGCACATCCCAGGGTTCTGACTGCACCAAATCTGCTTGCTTCCTTTGCAGGATTGACGCTTATGTTCTCTGTGCTCAGGATTTTTTTCTTATGGTTCCCATAAGAGGGATAGCATTGCTGGTTGTCCTTCCTGATGATATCCCTGTATACTTGGATAAAGTTGGACTTCCATAGCGACCCATGACCATCTGCGATAAGTTTTTGGGAATTGTTAATGTTTACATTAAGTCTGCTAGCCATCATATGGTCCAGTTAGGAACAATATGTATTTGAATGTGTGCCCATAGTGCCAAAGTCATTTCATGATGTGTTTGTGCTCGTGTATGTGGGTTTATTTCATGTTTGTGAGGATCCAGTAGTCGTGATCTGCTGTTCATTCATCTCCCTTGACCTGCCTTCCGCACATAGACACATGATAACGACACCTCTCACGCGAGTGCCTGAGCCGTACGAGGGGAAACGCACCGTTAGCTACCTCGATATCACCGCAAGCTCATAGACGTGAGGCCTGAGGGACCCCGAGTACAAATAAACACCCATTGCTAATCCGCCTCTGCATGTAATGTGGCTAATTAGTATAATGGATTAGTTTAGGAAGCCTAATTGGCGAAAAGCATTTTTATGGACTTTAATAATGACCCTCCCGTCCCTCTCGCTGCTAGAGAACATTGTGTCTCGATGAATAAGGTTGTTTTCATGTAACTAGGTAGTTGGCACTACATCAGTCAGTTACCTTAAAACAGATAATGACTGTACCCTACTGCATGTGTGAGTGTGATTGTGTGCATGTGCATGCCGATCTCTCCCTCGTTCCTTCTTAACTGAATGTATGTTGTGTTTCCCTGCACAGCCCCAGACAAACAGCACCAAAAACAGCATAGTCACCAGTCCCAAGGGAAACCTCCCCTCTCCTGCACTGGTATTTACCTCTCTAATCCTTTTCTTTTCTTCCACTCCATCCTTTTTTCCCTTCTGTCTGTGACTGTACTTGCAATCTGTTTTCTTTTGAGCTGTTTTGCAAACTTTTTTATTGCATATGAGTACAAACCTTGTGAAAAAAATGTGCAATTAAAAGTAAATAATATAAACATTATGTATATTATAATGCAGGCGTGAAATAATTGAATAAAATGGATGAACTGTATATAGATACAGTGGCCTCTAATTATATTTGTGCACTGTAGCTGCCCTAAAATGTATGCAGTCATTTTCGCTATTACTTTTAACCAACTGGTCTCAGGGTGATTTTAGTGGATGTAAGAAGTTCTCTATTTCTCAAGTTCTCAAATGTGTCTTAAAAGAGTAACTACATGTACAGTTCATCATATTAATGATGAACATGTTACACTATGGTTTGAGAACCACAATGTGGCCATATGCATTAATTTTTAACAATATGTCAGTTTGAAACCTAACAAAAAGTGCTTGTGATATCTTTTCTGAAACACAAGACACTTGGTTTGATGATCAGTTATCTAATCCAATGACATTCTTGCATTTTTAAGTGTCTAAAGTGACCAGATTCTTTTGGGGCCGTTATATTTCAGTATATTCAGTGAGCAGTGTTCAGGCATCTGCAGCATCATCATTAAGATCTGGATTGGTTTGGGGATAGAAACTCCTCCTGGAGCTCTTAGAATCAGCCCTTAAACTGTTTTTACAGTTTCCTGGCTGCAGTGCTGAGAAGAGGCTGTTTGGTTCACTGAGATCCTTAATGGTGTTCCTCGCTTAAATCCACTGGCTCTAGTATACTGTAGTTGTCAATTGAGTTTAATGTTTACAGCCCTGAGCAGTGCAGGTGTGTGTGTGTGTGTGCATGCGTGCGTGCGTGCGTGGGTGCGTGCGTGCATGCGCGTATCTCAGAAAGTTTGAAGAACAGCATTTATTTGTAACTGATTCTTTTTTGTAACATTCTAAATGACTTTAATGTCATGTTTGATTTATGCGATCAATTTATTTAAAAAAATTCTTACTGACAAATATGTTTGTGTGTGTGTGTGTGTGTATATGTACTATTTATTTTATACTTGAGAGATCTGTGAATTCTCTAGGAATTGTGCCTGCTGTTTTCATACATTATGAATACACTGTTTATTTTATTTGCAAGCATCTCTTATATAAAACTCTGTTGTATGCAATGCTAATTTCACCAAGTGAAAGGAGGTGTGTTTGTGCTGAAAATAAAAATATTATTTAAATTTAAAGGCACAGCACTATTCCAAAGTAGGTAGTTTCGAATAAGGTTTTGTAAATGACCCAGTCTTTAAGTGGCACAGTTGTTTTTTGAATTAAGCCTTATGCTTTATGTCTATGTCCATGGACCCAGTTAAGCTATTTATTCGGTTGCTCTCTGACATTCTGATATATTACTATACACTCTAGTCACACATTTATGGGGTTGTTTATTTGATTGCATAATGCCAGTTTGCCTTTCAGTGTCTGCTTTGATCCGGTGGATGATGAAGGTTGTTTGTTGCTTGGAGTTGGCAGGGAATTTAATAAATGTCATTATGCCAGGGTGGTGGGTACATGAATGATGTGATTGTTTAATGTTTAATGATATGCTTGAGGGATATAGATGGATAGTCTATGTTCTGAGGGGAGTTTTGTCGATTTCTGTGGTCTGTAAAAGCTCTGTGAAGAGGTTTTAGAGTGAACTCCAAGCATTAAGGAAGGAAGCTCCTAATGGAAACATGACATGCGTTTCAACACATCCAGCTATTGCAACACGTGGCCCAATACATCAGAATATTTTAGGATCTCTCATAGTTGCCCTTTAATGCTGCCACTGTGGCGTTTGTGTGTGTGTACATGGTGCGTTTTATAGTGCAGATAGAGTTACTCAACCCTGAAGTGAAGTGAGGAGGTGTTTATAACTTCTTAACTCCAAGCAAAATATCTTCTGTGTTCAACAGAACAAAGAAATTGTGTGTGTACATGGTGCGTTTTATAGTGCAGATAGAGTTACTCAACCCTGAAGTGAAGTGAGGAGGTGTTTATGGTCAGTAAAGACTCTAGCCTTAGTGCTTTGTTTCATTGCTTCCCTTCCAGCTTTACTATTAACTGTATGGTTATGTAGGACTGGGTGATATTTTTATTTTGTACCCTTATTTGATATATATCTCCATATTATGGTTTTGTATTTAAAATTTGCTAATTTTAACCAAGCAGCCAAGGATACTCAAAATATTGTATGTAAGAACTAAAAAAAAAAATTAATAATAATTAAATCTTAAAAAAAAAACTAACTACTAACAATGCATGGTAGTATACAACAATATTTATCTTGTATTTTCTATATTTTGAATATTTTACTAAAACGTTTAGTATTTGGAAAATGGTCAACACTCTTCATTGACAAATGAAGTGTTGAGTTTGAACAGGACAGTTTGAACTCTTATCAATGCTAACACTGTTTTATTTAAAGACAGCATTAAAACATCTGTCGTAATGCATAATATGTCATAAGACATTATATATATATAGCTATATGACAATAAAAATTAATTTGTTAAGGTATAGTTCATCCAAAAATGAAAATCCTGTCATTATTTATTCACCCTCAAGTTGTTCCAAACCTGTATGAATGTTTCTTCTGTTTGTTTTTTTTCCATACTATGGAAGTCAGTGGCTACCGTCAACTGGTTGGTTACCAACATTCATCCAAAATATCTTCTGTGTTCAACAGAACAAAGAAATTCATACAGGTTTGGAACAACTTGAGGTTGCAAAAAAAAATTTGACAGAATTTTTGGCTGAACTTTCCCTTTAAAAATGAATTTTTTGTCAGCATTTCCAGATTCTTATAGACTCTGAGTAACCTTAGTATGCGACTGCTGCCTGTTGCACGGGGCAACGGTTGTCATAGCAATGAATACCCCATAATGATGGGGAGCGCAGGCTGCTGATTGGCCAGTGAGGGAATGTTAGTTCCTGCAAGAGAGAAGTGGGCATTACAGATTTATGCGCTCTGATGTGCGTCTAGCTAGCAGGTTTCCGGGGTTAACGGCATAAAATAAACATGTTCGTTTAGCCGCTGCGATAGCGTCCGTCGAAATCACGCTATTTCACTTTCAGCGATACGTTGCTGTGCGTTCGTAGTCTGTTGTTTTGAAATATTAGAGCCTAGCGTGCAATCATTTGTTTTATGAAGCTCTCCGCTGTTGAACCTCTGGTGGTTTTTGTGCATGTTTTGTTTGTTCATTTTTACTGGGTTGGCAATCACAAACACCCATCCACCCACACGCTCTCTCTCTCTCTCTCTCTCTCTCTCTCACTTGTTATTTTTTTCTCCTCATCTTTTTCCACCCCCTCCTCCCCTGTCGCTCTGTAGGAGGCACAGACCACTGTCATCCATAATGCAGTGGATGGGATTAAGGTACCCCACCACCACCACTCTTCTTCTTTCTTTCCCACCATCCGTCCTCTGTTTGATCTGCATCCCCACAATGCATTTCTGCTAATGTGACTACAGACTATGACATCATGCCTGTTGGCTGCATGCGTGACTCTTTTGACGTTTAATGTGTACTCGCACTCGTGCTCTTTGAAACTGGTTCAATTACTCATTACTATTAACAAATTGTGCCTAAGCATAACATGCAAACGAGTATTCTAACGAAACGCATGTGGTGTCGAAGTATCGAGTCGTTTGTGTGCCGCTCCTTTCTGATTGTTTCGAGATAAATTGTAATAGTGATATTATTATGAATGATCATGACGATGGGAAATGACTCTTGACACATCAGATGTTTGCAGTATGAGGCTGAAGAGCAACAGTTGGAAGTCTGTGTCATGATAAGAATATTAAACCTGCTGTCTCGGGTCTCTCTGCTTCTGACTGTGTGACAGAGAGACCTCTTGTGGGGGACGTTGAAAGTGCCACTTGCGAAACAAGTTCCCTTGGCATTAAAAAATGATTCCTGATGAAGTCTTTTTTTTTTTTTTTTTGCATTTTGTACTTCTAGTGGAAGAGAAATTACACAATTCTTTAAAAAAATAAAACATAGAATAGAAATTAAATGGAATACATTTAAATGTAGATATTTCTTTGAAATAGAATTTCTCGTAATACTTGTACAGTCATTTTTGATTAATTTAATGCACCCGTGAAAAAAACAATTATATGTATGTATGTATGTATGTATGTATATGTATATATATATATATATATATATATATATTTTTTTTTTTTATTTTTTTTTTTTTATTCTATTTAAATTAATTTATATTTTTAAACCGAGTTGTCGGTGAATTTACTAGGGATTGTGCCTGCTGATTACAGTACATAATTTTATATGCAAGCAGCTTTCAAATAAAACAAAACTGAAAAGTGGCTCATTTGTGCTAAGAGTAACAATGTATTCATTAAAATACTTGAATTTATAGGCACAGAACCATGAATTTAACTATCTGTCAGTACAATGTAAATGTTAAAGATTCATGCATGTGTTTCGAAAGCAAAGAAAATGTTTGGCTGCTGTATATTGAATTTGTCCCGTTACTGAAGCAGGATTTTGCAGAGGCAAGTGGATGCAGAAGCAACACGTCGATTCTCCCAGGCGGCTGTAGTGAAGTGTAGATCTGGGCCGAGTTGTTCTGCCAGCGGTTACTGTTCTGTGTGAATTCTGAATTGGGCTTAATCTCCCCCTTGAATATGAGCTACTAGACCCTTGCGTGGGAAGCTGTCCATTTCACCACGTTTGACACTTTCCTTGTACAGGTGTAACAAGGTCTGTAGCGCAGCGTAGATGATGGAATGACAGAACAAAAGCCTTTTCAAGAGCACCTAATAATATCGCCCCACATACTGATGGCCTATTTACAGCAGGAGCTGGTGTCCTTGGTGATCGCTGCGGTTACACTGTGACAGGTGCACGGTCCCGTTTCTCAGGTGACCATGCCCTCCTCCTCCTCATTTCCTATTGAGACATCATTCTGTCGATGAATTCAGTTGAGTAATAAGGTACAAGAGGAAGTGCTGCGGTGTGTAAATACTTACAGCTACAAGGTGTTGTTGCAGCCCCTTCAGCTTTGACTGTTTTCTCAATATGGCATGGCTAATTTAAAAATCCAAAATATTTGTTCAAACTTTATTTTTTTAAGAATTTTATTGCAATAGTTTTGCATCAGGACTCTGCTTTAAATTAGACATCAAGTGGTGACCCAACACAGGACCAAAATTATTTATCATACAGGTGGACATAGTAGTTTTTTTTAACTTTTTTTATATTAAAATAAGGGTTATTATAGCATTATACCATTAATTATTATTATTTTTTAATCAAATAAAATGAACTTTTTAAGCCCTTAAACTTCAATTAGTGTAACTTGATCTACTGAAATAACTAAAAAAAATTGAAATAAAAATTATAAATATATAACTTTTTATATAGAATTGTTTTTTATTTCAGTGTTTAGTAAAATGCCATGACAAAATTTCAGATTTTTGTGTGGCTTGTATTTCCGCTTTGTTCAATTACCAAAAATGATTTAGATAATAATAATAGTTTGTTAAAAAATAGTTTTAGTTAACAGAAATAACACTTTTACTTTTTGACCCTACTCAATGTATGTTTTGCAAGGTTCCCCTTTCTGTTAAACATAATTTATTGGACTGTCCAGCTTTTAATGTACAGAGAAAACTCTTTTATGACGCGAACTCACTTAAAGAGTTTAGTCAAATTTTGCCAGGAAAAGTTTTAGAATTTTTATCACGTTAATATAAAAAATCTTGTGTGATATAACTTGTGTTTGTTTGTTTGCTGGTTTTTATTGTATTTATTATACTTATAAATATAAAAAAATATATTTTTTTTTATTGTTTTTGCCATGAAAATAGCCTTTGATTCTGACATGGCATTAAATAAATATATGCTATGCTTTTACTTTTTCTTTGATATATTTTGTTCGAGTTTTTTGAAGATTAGGATTAGAATTTGATCGTCTTCTAATGCCAGAATATATTCAATCGTTCAGTTGGACATAACCCCAATTTTCAAATCCACACTTTATTTTTCTTTTCAGTCAGAAGCTCTGAGGCTGCTTAGTAAGACCCATCAAATCACATCTAAGAAATTGAACACGAATTCACATGATGCAAAATAAATGTGCATCCAGTATGCACCAAAGAAGACTGCTGCAGGCCAAGAATGTGTTGTTTTATATTACTCTCTGAGCGTGGAAGCGTTTGCAGTATTCTTGTACTCATCTCTCAGATTTCAGCACAGGATATTGTGAAATTAGGAAAGAGAATTGAGTTCATAACGTTCATTCCTGGTGGAGGTGTGGCCTGTGTTTAATATCATTATGTATGTGAGTGGGATTATAACAAACATAACAAGCCTCTTCTAATGGCCATGCATCATTGAACGGTTAATTGTGTGTGTGATTCCCCAGAGTTCTGCTGTTTATGTGTTCATTTATGGTGTGTGTGTATGACAATGAGAGAGAGGGGGCTTTGGCACTAGCTGGTGTAATTCTTTCTGAAAAATGTTAATATATTGTCTAACTAATTGGCGCTCTGTGTCTGAATATCACAGGAGTCATCGGATAGCAGTAATGCCACAGTGGAGGACGAGGAAATGAAAGGTAAGACTCAACTATCAGCATTTGTATGGAACAACACACAAGCTTTTGTTCAGACAGGCTGCAACAATCTGATAGTTGTTTGTAGTCTGAATAGCAAAGAAAATATAATACCGTATGTAGGTTGAAATCCAATTAAAATCAGATTTTTGTTCAGTACATTCAGGGTGTCATCTTTCTGCAATGATAACTGCTCTCTTACAGTATGTCTTTTCACATTGGGCTGATTCGAAAGGGATTGTTCACCCAAAAATGGAAATTCTGTATTAAATAATTAAACTGAATAGTTATTTACTCATCTTTGTGTTGTTCCATGACTGTATGATTTGCTTTCTTCTCCAAAACACACAAAAGAAGAGATTTTAAAGAATGTTTTAACTGTTTTTTCCATGCAGTGAAGGTCAGTGGGATCCAAAACAACACTGAACCTCATTGACTGTCATTGCATAGACGACAAAAAAAAAATTATTTGGAATATTCTTGTGGATATCTTCTTTTGTGTTGCACAGAAGAAGTAAAATACAGGTTTGGCAAGTAAATGAAAGAGTCTTCATATTTGGGTGTACTATCACTTTAAGTATTTTTTATGGCGACCAATATATAGTCGATGAGAGATGTTGACACTGTCAAAATCAGATTTGACATAGTTACAAAGCAAACCGTCAGTCCTAAATATTCATATTCATATTTGGAAAAACAAATCAGATTTACACTACCATTTAAACGTTTGTTTTATGGAAAGACATTTTTATTCAGCAATGATGAATTAAATTGATCAAAAGTGATTGTAATAACATTTGAAGTATTCCAAAAGCCTTCTATTTCAAATGAATGCTGTTCTTTTTAACTTTATATTAATTGAAAAAAAATGGAAAAAAGTACTCTGAAAAATATTAAGCAGCCCATTTGTTTTCAATGTTGTTTATAAGATTTTTTTTTTTTCATTGAACAGAAATGATTAGAATGATTTCTGAAGGATCATGTGACACTGAAGACTTAAATTGAATTTTTAAATGTATTCAAGTAGAAAACAGTTCTTTTAAATTGTAATAACATTTCACAATATTACTGGTTTACCTGTATTTTTGATCAAATAAATGCAGCCTTGGAGAGCGTTAGAGAATTCTTAAAAAAAAAAATAAAAACATTAAGACCTCAAACTTTTTAAATGGTAGTGTATGCAGAGTAGAAACAAAAGTCTATAAACATTTGATATTCACGTCATGGTCCATTAATAGTAAACTGAGAAATGTAGTGAGAAGTTTTTATCCTGAGCTCATTCGGTGCTCACTTCTGGGCTCAAAACTGTGTTCTGGGTTGGTGTCAGCTCTCTCTGCCCCAGAACAAGGCAAGGGCACCTTGTGCTATAATTAAGCTCAGTGGGAAACAGAGACCCTGGCTATTTCAGAGCATGTGTGTGAGTGTGTGTATGAGCAGAAAACTTGCCGCCAAATTTCTGGGCAGACGGCGTGCATGACAGGAGTGTGATGTCTTGTTTTCACGATCACACAAAAGAGACGGTGAGAAGGGTGTGTGTGTGTGTGTGTGTGTGTGTGTGTGTGACGGTGAGAAGTGTGTGTATGTGTGTGTGTGTTACTTCTAGGTGGTGTTGGGAAATATCTGGCTGCAATAGTTGAGTGATGAATTATGGCGCAGCTGTTATAAAGTTAGCTTTATAACATCTATGCTAGCTTGACTGTAAAGCACTTGAATAGAGGCAGTTTATAAGGACTGTAAATGAGTATTTTCAAGCTTTGAATATGTGTTTTTGAGTCAATCACGTTGATTTCTGCAACCTGCTAGCATGATTTTTATGGTCCTGTTTAGTTTGTTTAGTCCTGTTTAGTCCAGTATTGATTTGGTTTGGGAAAATATTCTATTTTGTTGTTTTATTGTATTATGTTTCATTATATTTACTGTACTGTTTGATTAAGTTTTGGTTGTCATCTTTTGCTCAGTCTTTGTTTTGCTTCGTTCCTGTTGATATTAATACAAGCAGATTTCATGCGCTGCAGAAAATAGCTGGTAGAACTTACGAAATAAGACATTTAGAGATGTTTATGCTTAAAACTAATGAAAAAAATCTGCCAGTGGAACAAGACAAAAGAATTAGTTATATTCTAGATAGATTCTCTGAAAGCAAGTCTTTATAATGTGTCCAGTTTTGCTTCTCATATACTTGTCTTGGTTTAAAGGAATACTTCATCCGAAAATGAACATTTCTGATTCTTTAGTGTCTTGTAATCAAACTTCATGAAGTCAGACCTACTCTACTGGCATAGAATTTTCGGTTTTGGGTGACATATTCCATTAAGTATCTTTCATTTAAAAATAGAATTTTTGGATTGCGTATCATTCGTTGGTCTTGTATACTGCAGTAACACTTAGCTGGAACCACCACACTTCACATGAAGGCATCTCGCTCCTCCAGCCTTTTCTAGGCTTGAGAATGGCTGCAAAAACCCTGTTGACATCAGTATGCTTTCTGTGTCCCATCTCTCTCTCTCTCTCTCTGTGCGATGTTGGGGCGCGTGTCACAGGAAAGCTTGTAGATAACAGTTCAGTTCAGTCAAACCCCAGCACCCAGCCTGACTCCGCCCACACACCTCCAAGCCCCTCCCCCACTCTCTTCAGTAAGTGCCCTCTGACTGCCGTGACCTCATCCACCTTCCCATAATCCCCTTTTGCATGTGTGTGATGCAGATCAGCACTAAAATTAGTAAAGTTGTGCCATCAAATGAGAGGCATTAATGAAGATTGTGGTTGTAATTTGTGTTCTCATTAGTAAACGGATACCTTAATGTTTTTAGTTTAGCAGTTTTCTGTGTCCTAAATGTTTAACCATTTTCAGGTGTTTTTTCTGGATTTATTTAGATGGATAATTCAACAAAAAAAAATGAAAATTGTCATCATTTACTCTCCCTTATTTACTCTTTACCTTACTTTCATGTTCTTCCAAGCGTGTATGAGTTTCTTTTCCTCTAAGGGGGGTGTTTACACAAAATGCTATTTTCAACTTAAAAAACGGAAAACCTTTAATGTGTTTTCGCCATTCATTTACACAAGTTTCAAAGTGCGAGTTTTTGAAAATGATACTGTTATAGTCTCGAATATTATCATCAAATTTTTTTATGTCATGGGCATGCGTATTACGTGTTTGAATAGTGTTCCTTTAAAAAGTGATATTGCCAACTACTGGCCTGGCATGCATAATACAGCACTGTAAGTTGTTTTCGTGGATCCAGGAATCGTTTTTGACAAAGTTGTCGTCTGTGCACAAAAAAACGCACAGGAAAAGCTTTTCCGTTTTTAGCTTATAGTTGTTGTATAAACGTACCCTGAAAAAGAAATTAGATATTATAAATATATATGTAATGTGTGTGTATATATATATATGCACATTATCGTTCAAAATTTTGGGGTCACTTAAGATTTTTTAAAAGTATTGCATGCCCACTGAGACTTTTATTTAATCAAAATTTCAGAAATTAAGTAATATTGTGAAATAACATTACAATTTAAAATAACTTATATTTGAATATATTTCAAAATGTGATTTATTCCTGTGATGGAAAAACTGTATTTTCAGCATTACTTTAGTGCTACATGATCCTTTAGAGATCATTCTGATAAGCTGAATTGGTGTTCAAGAAACATTTCTTATTCTGGATTCTTTGATGAATAGAAAATAGAAAACCGTTTATTCCTAATTACCTTTAAAGGGAAAGTTCACCCAAAAGTGTAAATTCAGTCATTAATTACTCACCCTCATGTCGTTCCAAACCCGCAAGACGTTTGTTCATCTTCGGAACACAAATGAAGATATTTTTGATTAAATTTTAATTTGTGTTCCGAAGATGAACGAAGTTCTTACGGGTTTGGAACGACATGAGGGGGAGTAATTAATGGCAGAATTTTCATTTTTGGGTGAACTATCCCTTAACTTTTGAACGATAGTGTATATTACATTTAGAAAAATACCATACAAGTCCATTTAATCATTTGCTATGGTCTTATGGTAGCTTTGTGTAAAAAGGCTGAAATTATTTACTAATAAATCTTACTTCTACTGCAGCTCAGATACCCCAAAATCATTGAATTGTATACAATGATAAAATACCCATTTTTGAGTTAACTGTTCCATTAATGCCACTGCTATTCCTGTTCCGCTCCTTTTCTAAGCTCAACTCCACTCTGTTATTTCTGTCCTGCCCTGTCTGGGCCCACAGCTGCCACTAAGTTCACTGATCTATTGGGTGTGGTACGTCGGGGCTCGTTGCCCACATCTGATGGTGAGGGGGGAAGCAAGCACTGTGTAACTTTTTCTGTGTTCAAAATTTGCTAAATGTATACAATGAGCGAGTACATCATGAATTCATCTTCCAAATTGCGTTTTTGTCTTGTCCCGAATCACTACGGTACACTTATAACTAAGCTCAACTCCACTCTGTTATTTCTGTCCTGCCCTGTCTGGGCCCACAGCTGCCACTAAGTTCACTGATCTATTGGGTGTGGTACGTCGGGGCTCGTTGCCCACATCTGATGGTGAGGGGGGAAGCACTATCACTCCAGCTGTTGTTTCTGCCCCCTCCACGCCCCAGACCCCCAGCACTCCCACACAGAGTAAGTCCCTGATGGACCAGTATGCAAGAGAGGTCCATTCAGGAGTAGTTGCTGACTCCATGTTTATTACAAACTTGTCACTCACTGCATGTTTGATTCGCCATGTTTTCTCCTAGCAGCTAGTTGTTTATCTCTCTTTTTTTTCTGTCATCTGCCTTTCATCAATTATGCATCCAGTGTCACGTTTAACTGACCTAGTGAGCAGTGTGCGCAGACCTACAGCCCCTCATACAGACAGTGAGCCATCAGCAGCCAGCAGAACCCTTACTGCCCCAGTATCTGCCCCATCACACCCCTCCCCTTCCCCTGCCCAACCGTCCTCCAGCCCCCTGCCGTCAGCACATTGTGAGTATGTGGTGTCAGTGTCTGTGCTGGCATTACTGGCACAGCAGCATGAGTTTTTGATTTCTCACCGCTGCGGAGTAACACATACCTGCGTGAATCGCCATAGACATAAACTCAGAGAAGCAGCTCCGGTTGGAATGTTCTTCCGCGGGATTTGTGCAGTTCTGTTTATTAATCGCTAGAGCGCCAAAAGTTACATAGTGCTGCTTAAAGTGGTAGAATCTTGTCAACCGGTAGAGATTTCGGACTATTGTCTCAATCGCGGTTACACGCTCATGTGACTTTGCTGTGTTACATGGTGATGAAAATGTATCGTTTGCACACGTTTTTAAGCATTGCGGGTTAAAAACAAGTGATTTTAAGCCACTGAAATGCAGTCAGCAGCAAAAGAGAACTAATTTCTCTATATGCGTGCATTGTCTGAGAGTTATTTTTGCCGCTTTATAGGCTTTGAATGGGTAAATACACACACTTGTATGTTTCAAAATGCCCGTCTTTGCAAGCATCCTCATAATCCACATCCAGAGTAATTAAAAGTGTTAAGTCAAAGCAAACAACTGAGAAAGAAAACATGTGCAACAGTATATTGGATCAAGGCAGCTCTTAAAGTGACAGCAGTCTAATATTCCTCCAGCAGACCCCTTACTGCCCCAGTATCTGCCCCATCACACCCCTCCCCTTCCCCTGCTCAACCGTCCTCGAGCCCCCTGCTGTCAGCACATTGTGAGTATGTGGTGTCAGTGTCTGTGCTGGCATTACTGGCACAGCAGCATGAGTTTTTGATTTCCTGGGAGTATAAAAAGGCAGCGGTGATGCTACTGGGCTAACATGCATACAGTGTGGATTTCACGGGTGATTTAATCACATTGCTGTGTACACCTGGGAGTAGCATGTGTCGTGTCTCAAATGCATCATCTGTGACCACTTTTGTATTATGAAGAGGAGAGTGTCTCACAAGTGTTATTGCAGGCTTTTACAGCACATACACACACAAAAAAATTATATCCCATCCGGGCAGCTCTTAAAGTGACAGCAGTCTAATATTCCTCCTGTCTGTCATTCATGTAAATCAAACAACAAAAGAGAGAAAATCTCACACTGCTCTTGATTAAATCACTTTTGTAACTTTAATAAGAAGAAATATGTATTTAATTTAGACAGTGAACAATATGCAGTGTTTTATACATTTGATTACTTTATACCATGTATGTAGCATTTCTTATTTATTTGTTCTACTATAGTTTATTTTTTGTCCTATTGCTTATAATTCGTTTCTTATTCTTGTTTAATTGCTGACTGTTTACTTGTCTTCAGTGAACTAGATTTATTAATTAATTAATTACATTTTTTTTGGCTACTATTAGTTTTTTTTGTGATATTGACACTGGTGACAAGAATTATGAAATTTCTATGGTATCAAAACTTTTGATATCATAAAGACCTTATTTAAAGCAAAAATAAATAAATAGTGATATACACTGAACAAAATTATAAACGCAACACTTTTGTTTTTGGTGGACATTCCTGCAGTCAGCATGCCAATTGCACGCTCCCTCAAAACTTGCGACATCTGTGGCATTGTGCTGTGTGATAAAACTGCACATTTTAGAGTGGCCTTTTATTGTGGCCAGCCTAAGGCACACCTGTGCAATAATCATGCTGTCTAATCAGCATCTTGATATGCCACACCTGTGAGGTGGATGGATTATCTCGGCAAAGGAGAAGTGCTCACTAACACAGATTTAGACAGATTTGTGAACAATATTTGAGAGAAATAGGCCTTTTGTGTACATAGAAAACGTCTTAGATCTTTGAGTTCAGCTCATGAAAAATGGGGGCAAAAACGTTTATAATTTTGTTAAGTGTATATCGTTACAGTGAAATAAAATTACTCGTATAGTGATTTTGGTCATATTGCCCACCCCTAGCTTTCAAGGCTGCATTTATTAGATCATACAGTAAAAACAGTAATATTGTGAAATATTATTACATTTAAAAATATATTTCTAATTTGATCTTTTTTTAAATAGTAAAAGTTATTTTTCCTGCATTGGCAAAGCTGAATTTTCAGCAGCCAATTCAGTTTTCTTCTTAAAAATGTAAAATGTAAATCCAACATAATTATTATATATTTAAATAATCTAAACAAACCATTTGTGATTGGACCACCTGGTTTTACAGAGAATTATTGCATTGTGTTGCCTGTAGATATTGAGTTGTAATTTAACCTTCAGTTATTTGAGCTGTGGTATTTGAGTCCTGTGACTAACAGAGTTGGAAAGGAAATGCTGTGTGAGAGAGCATGGACGGTAGAGTAGGAGGCTGAAATCTGTTAGGGTGGATGTTCAAACAACCTGTTTTTTTCTGTTTTGTTTAACACATTAGAAATGAGTCTGCTGAATAAAATAGAGCGAACCTGTGGAATGTTTTAAAGGAGATGACTTTGCTTACCCATAATGCTTCTCCTGCGCATACTAGTACAAGATAAGTTGGCTCCTGTTAACACTTGACCTCCTCTTTCTACAGCACGCAAACAGGAGATCATCAAAATCACTGAGCAGCTTATTGAGGCCATCAACAATGGCGACTTTGAAGCCTATGTGTAAGTCACTTGTGTATTTTTAACTTTATTTACCCACAGTTCACCGTAAACGAGATGGCACTGAAACAATGATTTTAATTCTTTCCAGTAAAATCTGCGACCATGGACTCACCTGCTTTGAACCTGAGGCCTTGGGAAACCTGGTGGAGGGGATGGACTTCCACAGATTTTACTTTGAGAACTGTAAGTTGAGTCGGATTACTCTTCACTTCTATCCTGTCGGTCATGACGTCTGTTCATTAAAGTGTGGCCATTTCTCACTCTGTCATAGTGCTGTCTAAGAACAGTAAGCCCATCCACACCACCATCCTCAACCCTCACGTGCACCTGATTGGAGAGGAGGCCGCCTGCATCGCCTACATCCGCCTCACGCAATATGTGGATGGGCAGGGCCGGCCGCGCAGCAGCCAATCGGAAGAGACGAGGGTGTGGCATCGTCGCGACTCCAAATGGCAGAATGTCCATTTCCACTGTTCGGGAGCTCCAGCCGCCCCTCTACAGTGAAGGTATATCCTCGTATAGACGGATATAATGTTATTTAATGCTAGAGTTTTTAACAAATGCTCCTTGTGCCTTAACCAAATTTTCAACGTTTGAATTTGAATTTAAATAAAAAAAATTAAAATAGAAAACTGCTATTTAAAATTGTACAATTATTTCACAATATTACTGTTTTTAATACAGAGTTCTGGCATGAAACTCATGCGCAGTCCGATAGGTCTAGCTCAATCTGACCTGGCGACATCATTGTCACATGGCAGCTGATTGGTTCTCTCCTGTATCGGTAGCCAGTGAGCTTACTGCTCAATATTCAAATACATGGCTTTTGTTTGCTGTAGCAGTTTGCAGCGCGCACAGAAACGCTCCACCTGTATAGATCTGCTACGGGGTGATTCATGTATGCTATATGGGGGTTATTCATATGTGTTATATGTGC
>NW_015548231.1:864186-865328 GCF_001515605.1 Sinocyclocheilus anshuiensis | reverse complement strand
CCAAGACCAAATACATTAACATTGTCATGTACATTACCATGCCAATCCCTCCGAGAGTTGTCATGACAGAACTGTATTTTTGATCAAGTTAATGCAGTGTTGGTAAGCATTTTAAAAAACAAATAGAAAATCGTAGCCGTCCCAAGCTTTTGAATAGTAGTGTACAGTTATGCACATAAGTTTACATACCCCTTGCAGAATATGCAAAATGTTCATAATTTTAACAAAATAAGAGGGATCATGAAAATTGCATTGTCTTTTTTTATTTAGTACTGTCTTGAATAAGCTATTTCACATAACAGATGTTTATATATACCCCACAATACAAAATAATAACTGAATTTGTAAAAATGAAATTTGGAGATCCATCTTTTCAAACTGAGGACAATTGAGGGACTCATACATAACAATTACAAACGGTCAAAATATTTACTGATGCTCAAGAAGGCAACACGATGCATTAAAGGCACAGTATGTAAGTTTTCACCGCTAGAGGGTGCGTATTCAAAACAAACAAATGTGGAATCATGGGAGTTGTCGTCTTCATCCCCACAGCCGATGCAACTTGAAAGCAGCGGAGCTTTTATTATGCCACAGTCAACCGCTTCCGCTCCTTCCGGTCGTGCGTACATGGGGTAAAGCATCGCTGTTTTATCATACTAGATACATTTGAAATTTCTGTTATAATGCTACTCTGGGAAACATGCATGTATTTATGTAGCTCTGAAGTGCAGTACTAAATGAAAAAAATACAATCTTTAATCAAAATAAGAAAATTTACACATCCTCTTATCCACCGGCTCTTAATGCATCGTGTTGCCTTCTTGAACATCATCAGTACATGTTTTCACCTTTTGTAATTGTTTTGTATGAGTCCCTCAGTTGTCCTCAGAGTGAAAAGATAGATCTCAAAATCACACAGTCCCTGCTGGAAAGGGTTCAAATATGCAGAAGATGCTGGAAAACCAAAGAATGTGCAGGAGCTGGAGGATTTTTCAGAAGAACAACAGGCAGTTAAACTGCTCAGGACCAACAAGGGACTCGTGAACAACTATCACAAAACATAAAAACTAGGGGTGCTCCGATCCTATCGGCCGATAATCACGTTGGGATGATTGATCGGCGGTCTCTAAAAAGGCGGA
>NW_015548231.1:841916-863882 GCF_001515605.1 Sinocyclocheilus anshuiensis | reverse complement strand
TAGGGGTGCTCCGATTGATCGGCTACCGATCACTATCGGCCGATAATCACGTTGGGATGATTGATCGGCGGTCTCTAAAAAGGCGGATCTCCAAAAACCGATCTCAAGCTGATGACGCTGCTGTGAGAGTTTTGGCACGACATGCAGTGGCACCGTCTCAGTCTCTGTCCGGCACGGGGGAAATCATTATAATGCTGAAGGTGAGGTGCTCATGTTAACAAAAATGAAATTCAGGCCCTGAATAAATGCCTAAAAATCCTGATTGTAGTATCACTATATATAGTTATAAATGATAAATACGTGTTTCACAGTCAACACATGGCTTTTTGGCTAGGTTTAAAGGGAAAGATCACTTTTAGGTAAATAAGGCAATAATAGATGGCACTTTAGATGGTAATAAAGATTTCAATGCAAAAGGAAAGGCAGTAGAGCTGTCTATTTCTGTCAATGGTAAGTTTGTGATAACGTAAGAAAAGTAGTTTAAATGTTTTGCCACTTGCTTGAGCAACTTAATATATAAATCTAGAAGTAAATGCAAAAGTAAAAAGCACTGAAGCACTGTGTTGCTGATATTTATTGTGTTTAAACATGTCTGTGAAAGATTGTATTACTGTACTGTGTAAAAAAAAGAATTGCAGTGCTGAAAAAGCATTTTCAGTGACAATGTTTGGATTTGAAATCAAAATAATGAATAAATGTTGTGTTTGTGGTAAACAGCCACGGATCAGTAGTGGACTCCTGTGTGAAAGCTGCTTCTCCTCTCACAAGAGTCACCTAAGAGGGGAATTCCCCCCATTTTCAAAAATGAAATTCAGGCCCTGAATAAATGCCTAAAAATCCTGATTGGAGTATCACTATATATAGTTATAAATGATAAATAGAAGGCTTTAAAAAGATCTGTATCGGTGATCGGAATCGGCAGATACTGCTTTCTGTGATCGGCGATCGGTGATCGGCCTCAAAAACCCTGATCGGAGCACCCCTAATAAAAACAGTCATGGATCATCCAGGAAATGACACACAGTATTAATATTCAAGGGTATGTAAACTTTTGAACGGGGTCATTTTTATAAATACAGGTATTATTTTGTCTTGTGGAGTATATATAAACATATGTTCTGTGAAATAGCTTATTCAAGACAGTACTAAATAAAAAATAACATGCAATTTTCATGATCCCTCTTATTTTGTGAAAATTATTAACATGTTGCATATTCTTCAAGGGGTATGTAAACTTATGAGCACAACTGTATATAGAGAGACTGGGGCTAGTTGTCTCGCTTTTTAGGGCAGGTTCATTTATTGAAGTCATTTTCTGTGTCGTAAAATCTTGGCTACATTTAACACATTGACCTGTAGATCTGGTTTTTAACACTGATTTTTGAAATATGAAATGCTATCTATCATATCTTTTGTTTATATTTAGCTATGTTTACTTTAAAAGTAAATTATAACGAGTCATAAAAATGTGTTAGATTTGCAAACAAAAAGTAAACAAATTTGAAGGACATGTGACAGCTTGCCTCAAAGTTGCACTTAAAAAAACGTAATCTTCATTATATAGTTGCCTTGAAATATGATGATATCAGATTTTTAGTTTGGAAGATATAATTCACCACTGTGAGAGAGAAAACACATTTTGGTCTTTTAGCCCTTGTGACAGTTACACTATAAAAAGACCTTTTGAAGTTGTAAATAAAACATTGTTGGAGTACGTCTTTCTACTTCAAAGTTTTCCATTTCATTCAGTATTTCTTTGTAATTAATTGTGAAATTGACTAGCAATTTCTAAGTGAAAATTGTTTCTAAACCCTTTTTTTTTTTCAGTGTAGCATTGCTCTGCTCATTGCACATTCTTAAACAAATGTTGTTGTTGTTGTACAAAGTGATGATGACACACAGCTAACAATCTTTTCTTTCCTTAGGTTGAGCTCATTGTAGCCACATCTAACAAGAGTGCCCAGCCAGAAATGGAGAGTGCAAGAGTGAAAGAGAGAGAGTGAGGGAGGGGGGGGAAGTTGGAGAGAGGGAGGAAGGAAAGCGAGCCCAGTGATGGGTGGCTGTGAGTCTGCAGCGCCTGACCCTCCCACACTGGGCCCGGCCCCCTCGCCTGTCAATCACCTCACCTGCCAATCACTTTTGTGCATTGTCTTTTGCTTACCTTCAACTTTACCCACTCCCTCCCTCGCTCCCAGACACGTCCCTGTATCTTTACACCCGTGCAGAGACTCCCTTTGTTGTGCACATGTGCTGTGTGGAATTGGACAGTCTTTGATTAGCACGGATAATAAGGCCTCAGCGAGTCGTCTGTGAAATGCCATGCTTTCCGTCGCACCTTCCCAGTGTGAATAATGTTACACTGAGTCGCCGTCCTCACTTACAGTGTGTAGATTTTCAATATTATTGTTGTTATTATTATTATGATTAATATTGTTCTTACTGTTGTTATTAGTATTAAATACAAAGGCAATTGTACGTGTCACTTACACAATTCACGTTCTGGATGCTAATGATTTTTAATTTATGCCTTTTCTTTTCCGAACATTTTTGGCGAGCATGAATTATTCTGTATATCCAAAGCGGCCTCGGTGATATAGAGAAATAATGGCCACCGTTTATGTACAGGCTTCTCAATGTGATTCATATCCAACCGACGCATCTGTCCATGTGTTTAAATGTTAGTGGACATTTGTTGGTATGTGTGACTGTTTTGAGGCAGATTCTACCAGAGTCTGAGTAAGAACGACGTGACGGTCGGGGTCTTCCAGCTTTAATCGTTATTTCTAGCATCATTAGTGCAGATTTGGGAAAACTCAGCAGATTTGCAAGGTTAGTATTAGACGGGTGTGCCTCACACATCCTGAAAAGTGAAGCTGTGGGCTCTTTGATCGCCCCCTGGTGGCTGGCTGCAGTACAGGTCATAAACCCCGCCCTCTCCATGTAAACGAATGGGACTTGAGTCAAAATAATAAAATAAATTACACTTCCAATACAATTTTCCGAAAGATGATTTTGGTCATTTAAGGTAGTTGTTATCACGCTGATATATGTTCAATTGTTCGTTTTTTGTGTCAAGTTTGATTTTAGCTAGTAATTTGATGCTGTAAAAATGGGGCGTGTCGTTATGGTTGATTGGGTCTGCGGGAGTTTGGGTGGGAGTTTGATACCGCGTTCCAACTCACGACACTCTGGCTCCAAATGAATCTGTACTGCGCAGACTCTGGCTCCAAACGAATCTCTACTCTGGCTCCAAACTAATCTCTACTGCGCAGACTCTGGCTCCAAATGACGTCATTTACTCAAGATGGCAGCGGCCATACTGAGATGCTTTGGCTTCACTTTTATATAGTGGAAGGAATAGGAGATGCGTCGTCCATCTTTTTTAACAGTCGATGGAATTAGATATTAGTGTTGCGCTTTTTAGGATTTTTTTTTTCCCGTTACTACTTCAGCTGAGCCAGCGGTGTTCGGAAAGTGCCCATACAGTTGGACTGACTGAATCAAACTAAAATCCATACCTCAGCTGAACATACAGTAGGTGTACCAGATGACTTCCTCATTCATGCGTTTTCTCGGACTATGGAAAGATGTGGACATCCAATGACATTAGAGGAGTTCGAAAAAAAACAACAACTATTGTATCTCTACGCTAGTCATAATAGAGATTTAAAATTATCGGAGGCCGTTAAAGAGCAGCTGATTAGAGGAACTTGCGAAATTTGTTTAAAAATTAAGATTTCGGTGGTTTTTAACTGAAAGAGTTTTTTTTTTGCTCTTGCGTTTTTTTGCTCTTTTGCTATTTTCGCACCATATGGTATTGACTTATCACTATTACTCATTCTATTTTTGAGAGTTTATATATATTTTGTTTGTCGTCTGTGTGTGAGACTTTTAAGGAGAGTGAAAAATTTGTTACCCTGGATCCTTTTTAAAGTGTGCTTACCCTTTGGTTGGGCAAAGTGCAAGGTGTGTGAAAACTTTCGAAGAATGAGGTTTAAAATCGGCAGCAATAGTTTTATATTTCAGAAGATGGTGAGACGTAGTTTATGAAGTATACGTCACACCTCATGCAACTTTATGCTGGTTTCAGTCTACTTTTAAAGGGTTGGTAATTGTGGTGAACTGACGCGTCGGTGTGACATCATCACCCGGTCATGTGATTTATTTTATTGACCTTATATATTGATTGTGTCCTCAGGTTGTATTTATTTATTTGATTATATTATTGCAAGTTCTTACGTGCTTCTTAAGTTTATGTGAGTTGCACACTTTGATGTTTGAACACACTAGCTTTGAGCCACGTCATATCGATGATGACTACTGATCTTTTGTTGTTATTATTTGAAAGAAATCATCCGAAGCGCCTCTCATACAGATAAAAAGAGGCTATCTTTTAAAATCCAATCAAAATATTTCTCTCAAACAAAGCGACCCCACGAGGCACGTGTTTGTGTGTTTGTGCTCCGGTGTTCTGCTTCTGTTACAGTTGCGTCTCATTCTTGGATGATTTATCTCATTCAAAACTTCACCTGTGTTTATATGAGTCATCGGAGTTCCACGCCTGTCCTCTCCCTAATAAAAAAAAAAGACAAAATCACAAAAAAACAAAACAGCATGTAAAAAGTGTACTGTTCTCTGTGTGTTTAGCAACTAAAATAAACATGTTAACGAGTGAAAGTGCACATCACTATTAAAACAGGACACACAGTATTGAAACTGCAGTTTACTTGCATTTCAGCTGGAATTTCTTTGCATGACAGTCACTTGAACACTAGGTTTGGTGTTATTTATCTTTTTGATTTCATTTTTTCTATTGAATGCTGGTTTACCTAAACCTTTCTCTTACCTGTTTTACCAGCTTTGTTAAGTGCATATATTATAATATTTTTGTCCCAAAATGATGCTGACAATGGCAGTGTAAATGATGAAGACTATAGCTACGAAATGTTGATGATATTAAGATTATGGAAATGGTGATATTTCTACGGCATGCTTTTGTATTAAGCTCATTGTTGTCAATGCGGGGTGACTGATATTTATATTAACGACTATAAGATTACTCATTAGTATGAGACTGCTTGACTTCAGAGAAGCACTTGCAAATCATTTTTAGCTAAATTTGTATTGGCAGTGACATAGTTCTGCTGTTTGTGCTTTGCGGATATTCACCAAACCTGAATGGCCAATAAAACCGTGGATTGTTTCTGACTTCTATCGGTCTTTTATGACTTATTAAACTTAACAATTACAGCTCGGTAGATCTAGAGTATTTCTACCTGCACCGTCTTTTAGCATAGGACTGTTACCGTTTCACTCGTCATATCACTTCTCTGATTGGAAACAGTTCCGGATAGTTTCTCTGAAGCTGAGTTTTCTCACAGTAGCCCTCTGTTAGTTTTGTTTTTTCTGTATAAGATAATATTCTCTTTGATTTCTGATGATTCTAACTCTTGTTATTGCTCTGTTCTCAAACATGCTCTGTGTATTCCCGGACTTAAGCAAATGTGTTCAAAATATATAAATAAATGAGATGATTTAAATACTGAAGAATTGTGTACATGTGCATTCAAAATTGACAAGCGATATATTTTTTTAAAGTGTTCCACTTTTTTAGCAGGCTTGGAATTTTTCTCATTCATTTTTCTATTGCTAAAGAGTTGTGAATTACTTCAAATAATGCAGGCTGATGGCTTATACCATCAATCAACAACCTCGTAGCTCACAGTAGGTCTATTTTAACACATTATTTAACATATTACTTCCTTAACCTGACTGGAAGGTCAGATTAAAAAAAAAAAAGTTTAAAAACAGGCCTGCAGAAGTCATGGAAATAAGTAAAATCATATTTTTGTAATGCAAATGGAAATTGCTTTCTTAATAACTTTTTTATCTTTATTTTTCATTAGCATTTAAAATGCATTTTAATTAAAAATTCTACCTTGAGGGAAAATGAATACGGTTTTTCCTCTTTATTTTTTTGTGAAAAATTTCACCTTTGACATGGAGTGATCAAATGAATGAATGCAAAAGTAATGTAAATCGCTTTGGATAAAAGCATATGCCAAATGCATTAATGAAACCTTTGTAATTCTAGATTTGTGCGCTTTGATTCGTTTGCATTTATAAATAGCCACCCTCCATCTTAAATGGAATTTGTGGTGACCTATTTACATTCTTCACTAATTAAAGTGTTTAACGAAAACATGGGCAATTAAATTCTGCATGTCAAAAACCACGTCAATCATCATTAAATAAATTACACTGTAAAAAACAGCACATACAACTCTCACAAAACTCTAAACGGTGTCCTAAAAATCACATTCTTACAAACCAAAAACTAACATGGCTTTCTATGAATAACATAAGAATCAGTCTGCTTATTGTAGAAGATTTTTATTAATCCAAATAGGAATTAATCAAGTATAATCATTATGAATATAGCCATTTAAATATCCAGTTATACTTCCATTATAATCCCATATGCCTGTGTGTAGAAACAGGCCTACGTGGCAGAATGTACAGACCTCAGATGAGAAACATCTGGGAAACATAAGTGGGGGCCTTCTTTCTTTACCATAACAAGAACCCCTTCTCTAGGGAAATATCGAACTGTATGCACAAAGGAACCATTCTATGTATGGAAATGTATGGAATATATACCCCACGCCTTAAAGTCAGAACTGTATAAAAAGAAGACAAGATGATCATTCTGGAGATGTTTCGCTGCAGAGAGCATCTCCGTTTTATTTTCATTGATGATGAAATAAAATGTATCTTCTGGCATCAAAACTCAAGACTGAGTGTGGTTCCTCAGAAGCGTGGCAGACGACACCACCATTGGCGACCCAGATGGGACGGAAAAGAGCAGAGGAGTGGACAGCCACTTTGGGCTGACTGAGACGAACAACACAGACCCGGTGGCCACCGAATAGGTAAGCAATTTTGCTTATATAATTGGTGTGTGTTGTTTGCCGGTCTGCCCTTGGTGGTAAGGACACTTAAAATCTGCTCTTCCAGAAAATAGAAAATTGAAAATAAAAAATTTTAAAAAAGGGGTTTTGATGCCAGAAGAAAATGTGGCACCAAAGGGGAGCTAAAAAAGACTCACAAGAGATCTGGCGTACACATGAAGGAAACATTGTAGCACCTACTTCACTTTTGAATGTTCTTATTGCAGATGTGCATGGTTTTGACCATTGCGCAAGGAGGGACGTGATAAGGAAAATTAAACAACAAGGATATTGGTCTCCTTATTTATATGCAATGGTGGATTAATTTTTTAATTTTTGTCCACATGTGAAGTTTGTGCCAAATACAATGTAAGGTAAGGGATAGCGACACCAATAGGCCATATACCAGTACCAGAAGGGCCCTACAAAGTAAAAGACATGAACACCAACAAAACCCAAAACCAACTGTGACACTCAGAAATTTCATTTTTGTACTCATGTTGGCGTTGATTTAATGACTAAAAATTGTCAAGTGGTTAACAACTTACAGTAAAAACTAAAAATGAATGACTTTTTCTTGCACCTTGAATACATAGGCTACAATACTGTTAAAAAAGAAACAGATAATTTTAAATTGATAATTTTATTCAACAAAAATGAATATTATTTCAAATAAATGCTGTTCTTTTGAACTTTTGTAGAAGATTTTTATTAATCCAAATAGGAATTAATCAAGTATAATCATTATGAATATAGCCATTTAAATATCCAGTTATACTTCCATTATAATCCCATATGCCTGTGTGTAGAAACAGGTCTACGTGGCAGAATGTACAGACCTCAGATGAGAAACATCTGGGAAACATAAGTGGGGGCTTTCTTTCTTTACCATAACAAGACTTAGGGGGGGCTTCTCTCTAGGGAGAATTGTATGCACAAAGGAACCATTCTATGTATGGAAATGTATGGAATATATACCCCACGCCTTAAAGTCAGAACTGTATAAAAAGAAGACAAGATGATCATTCTGAAGATGTTTCGCTGCAGAGAGCATCTCCGTTTTATTTTCATTGATGATGAAATAAAATGTATCTTCTGGCATCAAAACTCAAGACTGAGTGTGGTTCCTCAGACGAGCGGCAGACGACACCACATTATCAAACATGCAGACAAAAAGCACTGTATTCTGTTATCAGGCCAGTTTAACTAGTCTCTCGCTGGCCTCCCAAAGTTTCCTTGCTACTCCAGAATCACTAGCGAAGGCTCTAAGGTGAGCCGGCTGACAGTCAGTGAAATATCCTCCATTGTGCTCAAGCACCTCGTCTGATACAGCGCAGTATACCACCGTATGCGCCCCAGCCTCACACGAAACAAAAAACATGAACATCACCACCTGCACAAGGATCCGGAACAAAACCGAGTAAGGACAGATCCAGTTACTCTGAACGTAACCTGAATGAGACAAAAGACACAAGATGAACTTCACAATAATCAGTTCAGACAATTACAGGTTCTTGCTAAGGTAAAGATCACTACTATTACTGCTCAGACTTCAGCAACAGCAGAGCAACCTTTTGATGAGAAAGTCAGCCTATATTTTATATCTCGCCAGGGTGAACAGCGTACGCGGTCACTCCTTTCCCCTCCAGCGTGCGAGCGAGCTCCTGTGTGAAGCAAATGTTGGCCAGCTTGCTGCGGCAGTAGGTGACGAACGGAAACAGGTTGTAGTTGAGATCTTGGAAGTCCAGCTTCTGGTACTTGTAGCTGGAGCAGGTGAGATTGATCATACTGCTCGGTGAACTCTCTTTCAGCCGCGGGAGAAGAAGGTTGGTCAGTAAGAAGTGGCCAAGGTGGTTCACGCCAAAGCACATGGAGAAATCATCATCTGTCGGGGGGGGGACATATTTGATGAAAATCAGCAATATTGTGAAATATTATAATTTAAGAAATTTGTGAATGTAAGAAACATTTCTTCTTTTGAAGTTTTGCAGTTTAAAATTTTTGTGGAAATCATGATACACCAGCATTCAAAAAGTTGGGATAAGTAAGATAAAAAAAAAAGAATACTTTATTTCAACAAGGCACTTTAAATTGATAAAAATGATAGCGAAGACATTTACAATATTGCAATATCTTATAATATACTCTGTATATATTTGGAAATTATACAATATCATGTTTTTTTTTTTTACTTGCTATAGTGCTGTACTGTTAGATGTATTATTTATTTATTTAAATTATATCCAATTTTTAATTTATTTTAATCACTTTTATTTACTCAATTTTTGACTGAATCTTATTTTTATTTTTTTTTTACACAATTTTTCTCTAAACTTTCAAGCACCCCCTAATAGCCCCTAGAGGCAGTGTTGGGGGTTAGGCATTACAAGTAACACAAGTTTACGTAATCAGATAACTTTTTTCAAGTAACTAGTTCAGCAAAACATTACTTTAAATTTACAATGAAATATCTGAGTTACTTTTTCAAATAAAATTTTCCATTTTTGTTACAAATAGTAACACAAAAGTAACATAATGCATTACTTTCTATAAAAAGTAACAACACAATTTGTTACTTTTTTTACAAAGTAACCCAATATTGTAATGCATTACTTTTAAAAGTACTGGTAACACATTACTTAAAGCCTTTACGTATAATGCATTATAAAGGCATTCATAATGTGAGCTGTAATGCATTATATCTTTTCATAAATAATTATAACCAAAGTTAAAATGCATTACAATATTTGAAAGTGTGCTTGTCATGTGTTTTAATGCATCATACTTTCTAAAGGTGAAGCAATAATAAGTGTAATGTATTATAACTGTGGTTACAAATAGTCATGAGATCATACATTGCATTATAAGGTGCATTGCAAAGCATAACATGCATTACATGTTCATGTTCATATTCATGCATTACAACTACTTTTATAATGCGTTATTTATAAAGGCTTTAAGTGAAGTGTTACCAAACTAGCACTGCCTCGAGGGTCCCTGGACCCCAGTTTGAAAACCCCAGGTTTAGATCATCAATTGCCACCCGGACATCAATCCTCACCTGCATTATTGATCAGAATATCCAGCCGCTTCTCCTTTTGTAAGAAGGTTTTGCTGAACTCTCTTATAGACCTCATGTTGGCCAGGTCGACCTCCATATGCAGCACATTCATATTGTGGCTCCTGATCTCTCGAACGGCTTTCCTGGCTTTCTCCTCACCCCTGCAGGCGATGATCACACGAGCTCCTCGTAAAGCCAGCAACACAGCCGTCTCCTTCCCGATCCCAGTGTTCCCACCTGAAACATACAGTTGCCATGCCACATGACATGTACAAGAATAAAAGAGGCTCTTAAAAGCAGAGGAGCTTTACACTTCTCAAACACACAATAGCAATGACCTTCCTATAAAGGTTACTCCAGAACAGAGTAACACATGATTCTCATCATTCAACTAATGTGATTTCACTTTAGATGATGGTTTGGCTTTTAATATGCAAGGAAATATGTAATAATACAAATGAAGACACATACAATCAATCTGAATTATTTGTATGACCTGGGGCCTGTTTCATGAAACAAGTTTACCAAATAAGTCAGGCTTATTTCAGTTAGTCTGACTTATTTTGAACCAAATCAGCTGACAATAAGTCGGACTAACTAAGAGGAAACATGGCAAGTAATTGTTCATTTGGATTCAAGGATTGTTCATTTTAAAAACGTATTGCAGCATCAGAGACTGTGTTTACAGACTGATACTGTATTAGCCATACAGTCGCGCCGGTAGGGGCGCTGGAGTGCGCTAATCATGTACGTGACACTCGCTGTAGAATGAGATTGAGTTTACACATGGAGCTGTGTACACAAGTCTGAAGCTCGCAACTATGACAATTTTAATTTTTTCTTCGGGACAAGCTGATGCAGTTATGAAATCTGTCGTTTCAGAAGATCAAATATCATGTGATGTCAAAGACACGCTAAGGATTTTCTTGCAGAAGCTGACAGAAAATGCCAGGTAACTTAGGGAGTAGAGAGATGCATTCAACAATATTTTACTGTTAAAAAGTACTGTTGCGTTATTCTTTTTTCAAGTACACTTTAATTTGATTTGGGATGAGTAGCCCTTTAAGCTTGCTTTGAATTTCTTTGTACAAGCTCTAAATTTGTGAATTATATATGTATTTTATTATTTATATTATGTGTATACCTTATTTTAATTATTTTTATATTTGTTATATTGTATATTTCGTTTTCTTATCATTACTTGTATGTAAACACAATCATGCCAATAATGTACTTGAAATTGAAAACTGAATATACTACAAGCAATATACTGTAATTACAAGAAATGCTATTTATGAAATTAGCTTTAGCATGACATATATGATTAAAAATGTTATTAAACGCAATGCATTATTTGGACATGTCAAGTGTTACCTGGACAAATCTAGAAAGAGTGTGAACACTATTTTAAGAGGTTATTTTTAGTCCACAGGACTAAAAACACCCTTATATTGTTTGTGAATGAGAGCTAGTGTTTTATTGACAGGAGCGCAGGCAAACGGAGCAGGGAGCGCTCACTGGAGGAGGCTTCACAGATCCTGCAGAAGATCCCAAAAGAAGCACTTGGTTCCTTACAGCCTGCTGCTCTTCATCAATTTGTTCAGCTTGTTTTGGCCTTACAGCTAGAGGCAGTGACCTCTTCATCCACTTGCCGCAAATTAGACCAAGTAATTTTCACCTTTACTTCAACATTGCCAACATTTTTTTGTTCCTGATTGTTGGTTTCCCTTAAAACAACACCTTCTTAACTCTGTTTTGCAGATGCTGCAGGTTTTGGCTGAAATAAACTGCTCCATAGTCTTTGAGGATAGTATGTCAATTAAATAAGCATGATAATACCTGTGTTTGAACAATCAACATTTCTCAAAGAAAAATTAATGTAAAATATATTTAAACTTAAAATTTCAGTCAAGGAATTGAAGCTGGTGAACTCTCTATAGTTTTATTGCTGATCTGCAGCATGTTCACATTTGTGCTGAAAGGAAAATACATCCAGCATCGCAGATGTTTCGTCTCATCAACCTCAACTGTCTTTAGATAGAAAGCTCCATTTCTGTAGACTCTCTCTGATCAAGGGACAGTTTGGTGTTGATGTGATGCCATTAGACTCTCCATCTCTTCATGTAATCCACTCTCTCTGCTTTTATCTATCTATCTATCTATCTCTATATATATATATATATATATATATATATTAAAGCATACAAATGCATTTCTGGCCATGCTTTAATTTTGATCAAATTAAAAAAAAATCTTTTTTTTTTTCTTTTTTTGCAGGTGTTTTCATTGAAAGATCTTCAGATAGGTGAGTGTGCATCAGTTCGCTACTACTTTACAGACATCTGTAGTCATGGCTGTTGTGTTGTAATAGCTGTGGTGTGTGTCCTATGGCAGTTTGTATGTTCCTGGAGGACAGCACTACGGGACGAGAGGTTCTCAAAGCAGAATGCAGCACTCTGCTTAATAAAGTCGCCGAGCTGATTCCTGCTGTCATGTCAGATGAAGCAACCAGAAATGGGCCACTGTGCTATCAGACTGTCAAGGTGGAAATCTAGTTATTGATTAACAACAGCTGATGTGAATCTGCATCCTCACAGCTCTTGTTGTGTTGTTCTCAGGTTTGTTTGCAGGTGTTTCAGCTGCTGCCTGGTCAGGTGGCCCTGATGGTCTACAGTAAGGAAAGTGCAAATATGAGTTTGAGAGATATTTTGGAGTTCCTGATGAGCATAATCTTAGGAGAGGTTGGTGCTTGTGGTCGCAACTGTATGTTTGGAAAAAACTAAAATGATTGTATCTAGCAGTCTAATCTTGTGTCATTTAATATTGTTGCTCAGGTTTCCAGCAGAGATACACGTTTGTTGGCTGGCACTGCGGTTGCAATGCTGCTCACCACAGCGACAGACAGTCAGTGTGCAGGATCAGCTGCCTGGAGTCTGCTGCAAATCACCAACACAGGTCAGCTACAGTATTTAATTACACTTAAAGGGATAGTTCACCCAAAAATGAAAATTCTGTCATTAATTACTCATGTCGTTCCAAACCCGTAAGACCTTCGTTCATCTTTGGAACACAAATTAAGATATTTCTGATTAAATCCGAGAGCTTTCTGACCCTGCATAGACAGCAACGCAACTACTAGGGCTGTGACGGTCGCCGTGACAACCGTGTCACGTTGTCTACTGCCACCGGCGGTAGTGCACGTGACGCCACGCACTCTATAACAAGCAAGCATAATACGAAGTTTTGTATACAAGTGTAATAACAGTAATAGTTGCAAATTGTTTTATTTAGACTATAAGACTATGGTAATTCACAAATGACCTCAAACGCCATACACAGTGTTTCCTTTAGATTGGCAGGTTTGAGCACGGGAAAATACAGTTTATTCTGCATTCAGCAAATTAATTTTGTGTTGGGCGATGGACCTTGTTGGGAAATTTTCTTGATTTTTAAAAAATATTTTAAAGGCTGAGGTTTGTCAATTTGAGGTTTGTCACTTTATACAACTCTTTCTATTTGTATTTGAACTGCAAATCATGTTTTTTAAAGTCATTTTATGGTTTAATATGTTACAATAGACATTGCCCTACCCCACTCATACAGTATTTATTTTATTTTTGCAAGGTAAAAAGCCTTAAATATTATTTTAAAAAATCCTGCAGATACCCTGTAAATTCTTTCTTTTTTATTTTTATAATTTATATACTGTATGTTGGCTATTTATATTATGCAATGCTATGTGCTATCCAGACTGGTGGTTTTTAATAGCACAGTAACATCTGATTTAAAGTGAAAAACTCAAGTTTGTGTGTAAACATGTAATTTTTACCACAGTTTAAAGTGCTGGAAAAGCTTAAATATGCACCTTGAAAGTGCTTGAATTTGAATTTGGAAAAGGTGTAAGAACCCTGCTATTTTAACGATGTCCTTATTACCTTCTGGGCCTTAAACGTGTCAGTTGCATTGCTGTCTATGGAGGGTCAGAAAGCTCTCGGATTTCATCAAAAATATCTTAATTTGTGTTCTCAAGATGAACAAAGGTCTTACGGGTTTGGAACGACATGAGGCTGAGTAGTTAATTTTTTGGGTGAACTATCCATATTGTAATACTTTTTTATGTATTTTAAAATATAATTTATTCCTGTAAAGGCAAAGTTAAAATTGTAATTTTAATTAAAACAAATTTTTTTTTTTTAAATCTCTGATATGCTGATTCGTTGCTCAAAAACATTTCTTATTATTATCAGTGTTGAAAATGTTTGTGTTGCTTTTGATAAATAGAAAATAGATTTCATTTGAAAATATTTGCTTTATCTATAATGTACAATTAACTAACTAGTTTGCTTTGATAGTTGCCTGTCTTTTGTAATATGTGAATGTTGTATGTCTCAGAGCCGTGGAGATTGACGGTAGGTGAGCTACAGGTGGACTGTCGTCCCAGACGTCAGGACGGAGTGGACAGACTGGCTGTATGCAGGGGGTTGTTAACTTGCTGCAGAAATGACATTCTTGTCAGTCACCATAGCAACCAAGGGGTACACAAGCAGCGCATAGACTGCTTTTTCTAAGAATGATCCAAAGTGGAACATATAATTACTTACTCTCTCTTTTGTTTTATCAGACTTGTCTTCTCCTGAATGGGTTGTTCCCCTTCGTCTCAGCTCTTTGTGAAGAAAAGCTTGACTGTCATTACTATGTTTTTCAAGGTACAAGCTCTCTATCCTCATGCGTCATTCTGTAGATTGCTGGGTCTGTGCATGACTGCGGTGACTAAAGTTGTATGCATATGTGTTTTCTTTGTAGTGTTTACTATTTGGCTGAAGAGGCTGAGAGAGTGCCTCAGTGAGGTTTGGGAAGTTACTGGTGCTCCTTTAGATTCAGACCTCCAGCAGCACCTTACACAAATCATCTGGAGCAATGCAGAGAGCCCGGTAAGCCTTTTGCACACTATGAAACAGTGTACTTTATTTTAAGGTATATGGGTTTGAACACTAAGTATGGAGTAAGATGGGCTCTTTCTACTTGGGCCGTGTTTTAAAACCACTCAGAACTCCCTAGCAGTTTTGTATAGGCAAGAACCACTCATACTTTCTTAAGAAAATGTTTTGTACGGGCAAGAACCACCCATACTTTCTTGAGAAAATGTAAAAATCCATATTAAATGATAAAACCAGACATTTAACCAAAGTTAATTACAGGAACACATCCACTCAGCTGGTATTTTTGTTCATTACTTTTATTGTAGTTGGATGGTGTTGCAGAGGTGGCACGCAGTGCTTTCTGTCTGTTTATGGAGATCTATGACAAGGATTGTCTGCACTTTGAGAACACAGATAAAAGACTTTATGTGGAATTATTGAACAGTATATCAGAACTGCCTTGGGAATCCAAAGCAAAGTATTTACCGCTTACTGCACTTCTGCCATATGCAGGAACAGACAAGGTAAGAGGAGTGACCAGACACCCTTGTACATTCTACCTCCTTTTTTTATGTCTTTTTAAAATAAATGTTATATCTACTGTTATTATTAATAATATAATATGAATATTATAAATAATATTGTATGTATAACTAATAAATACATTTATTTTTTAAAGAATTTTATCAAGAATTCTAAGAATGTATACATTTATTCTAATATAAATGATAGCATACATTTTATTTAATATAAATGTAAAAATAAAAGCAATAATTTAAAAGGGTCATATGATGCGATTTCAATTTTTCCTTTCTCTTTCTCTCTGCGTCTGTTCTGTGCAGTGAGCGGCAGAGAAGCAGCATATTCAGTTGGCCGCACTGCAGCCGACTCGTCAATAAATGAGTACAAAACAGCGTTTCCTAGCACCTGTCGCTTACTGATTGTTTGGAATTATAAATATGAGCGTAGTTCGTCTGTTAATATCACATGCCCTTTTTTGTTTGTTGTTTTTTTTTAGTCACTCAGACGCAGGCAGTGCGCTGCATGAGAAAAAAGTAATATAGCCAAAACAACCGCATAGCCGCTCTTTAGTGTAGATGCATGTTGATTTTATCAGACGATTATAAATGAGAGTGACTCCTGGTTAACGTATTAAAAGGGGTTGTGTTTAGTCACTATGTAGTGTGGTATTTTTTGACAATATTCACTCATCATGACCGTAAAATAGGGCATTCTAAGTCAATATACTGCAGTATTTCCTCTCTCAATCAGTAGAAAATATGGTTAACACCCGGTCATGCATGGAAAAAAAAATACCGTATTGTACCGTGAAACCGGTATAATTTTGAAAAATACCGTGATATAAATTTTTGGTCATACCGCCCAGCACTATGCACAAGTAATATTTTTATTATGTTTTACTGGCACTCACTTGTCTTTCTAAATGACCAATATGATGATATGATGATAGTCTTTGACTACTGCCATCTATTGGCATGGATGCGAGTTTATAGTTTTTAGTGACGTCAAAGTTTATGTGTATTAATAATCAATTTTTTTTAACATTTTAATATATGAAGCTTTTAATCAATAGAATATAATAAAATGGCTTTATTGGTCAGATCAATATATTTTGATATTTTATATTTGTGATCATGATATTTTCCCTCAGAGTTTGTTGACTGGCTCTTCCAGCTGTCTTTGGTCTATTTGACTCCTGACAGCAGCTACCAGAGGAAGAAGACTGTCCTGCTCCTGCTGTCTGCAGTGCTGGAAACATGTACAGACACCTGGAGTCCAGACAGAAAGAAGGGACAACCACCTGGTAATAAAACAACATTTACAAAAGCATACCATGGTTATATATTATGTTTTCGGCATGTACCATGGTATCCTTTGAAGTACCTTGGACTACATATTATGAATTGTCGATTTTTTTATCTTTAACTTCAAATGGATTATTTTATGTTCATTACTAATGCTAAATATAATAAAATGATATCAGAGATTGATTTTTTTTTCTTTTAGCCAATATGTCTACTCTTATAAACTGGGCTAAAGAGAGGGGAAAGTGGGATTTCTTCTCAAAGTCAAAGATGCTTGTCCTGATTGGCTGTTTGGAGGATTCGACCAATGAGGTAAAACTAAATGAATAGACAATACTGTTCAAAAGCGTGGGGTCAGTAAGATTTGTTTAAAGAAACTGATACTTTTATTCACCAAGAATGCATTAAAAGGTGGCAGTAAAGACATTTAATAAGATGATCTTATCATGAAATGTTTCTTGAGCACCAGAACAGCATATTAGAATGATTTCTGAAGGATCATGGTGACACTGAAGACTGGAGTAATGATGCTGAAAATTCAGCTTTGCCATCACAGGAATAAATTCTAAAATATATATATAAAAATAGAAAACAGTTCTTTTAAATTGTAATGATATTTCACAACATTACTGTTTATACTGTGTTTCTGATCAAATAAATGCAGCCTTGGTGAGCGTTAGAGCATTCTTAAAAAATAACATTAAGATATTACCAACCCCAGAAGTGTATGCACTGTTGAAATCCTTGCCCCAGTTGTCCGTAATGTGATGTATTTGCCTGGCATATGTTGTCCCTATGCTGTAGATCCGTGAACTGTCTGCAGAGCTACTTCTCAGATTTTTCCCCTCGTCTCTCCCGGATGATGTCACAGCTGTGTTGTTGAGGAGGGCAGAAAGGCTGCTCCACAGCCCACGGGTCCAGGAGGCCCAGATGGGAGCACTGATGATCAAACTTCTACTGCACAAGTGAGCAAACATCGCTTTTGTCTCTTTTAGTCTTGAAGTGTGAAAGGATACACATACACTGCTATTCAAAAGTTTGATATTACAGTAAAAACAATAATATTGTGAAATATAATTACAATTTTAAATAACTGTTTTCTATTTTGCTATATATTTTAAAATGTAAAATATTCCTATGATGACAAAGCTGAATTTCCATGCAAACTTCCAGGATTCTTTGATAAATAAAAAGTTCAAAAACACAGCATTTATTTAAAACAGTCTTTCACTTATGTCACTTTTGTCTCTTTTGATCAATCTAATCCTTGATGTATTAAAGTTTTCATTTCTTTCATAAAAAAAAAAAAAAATTGTACTGACCCAATCTTTTGAACGGAAGCAGAGTTTGTGCCTGGGGATAATTTAATTTGAGTTTATTTCAAATGTGTTGGGTCCTTGTTTTCATGAGAACAATATTTTCTTGCGTGCACATGCGTGTGTGTGTGTGTGTGTGTGCGCATTTCTGTGTCATAGGGTGGATGGGGCATTTGAACATGGGGAGAAACAGTCAGTTAAATTGATCACGTTTCTTCTCACCAAACTGGAGCACCATTATCTCACTGCCAGTAATGACATGCTGCTTGCAGCTCGTACAACGCCTATTCATGGTATAAAACTGAGCTGAGTTTATAGATCTTGCTACAGTTGTTTACCACTAAGTGGAGGTTTCACTACTAATATATCTGAAAATATGCTGTAATAATCCACAAATGGAGTGTGTTTTATTACTTCAGGTGTTGTAAGTGCTCTGCAGAGGGGCTTGCTGGAGGTGCCAGGGGTCCTAGCGGAGTCAATAACCCATAGTGTTGCAGGAGACATTGTGTCTTTAGTAGAAAAGCTCACTCTACTGCTGTTAGGTGTGCTGTATGGGGACCAGGACACACAGGAGAAAGGTACACTGAAACAGCAGATGTAAACAATATGTCTGAAGAGATTCTCTTATAAGAATATACTTTTCTTTTTGTCACAGATGTGCCTCCATCATTCTGTGACATGGGGAATGCAATCAGTTCTCTGATTGGTCAGGGTGGGGTTGAGGGGGCGGGACTTGATGAGGATGGAGAGGAGAATGTGCTGCTCTCTGAGGAACATAGTCTAGTGCTGACCTGCTGCTGGGTTTCCTTGAAGGTAAAGCTGCTAGAAGGATGACAGCATCAGCCTACATTTTAAGCTGTGGTTTACAAAAAGTATTATGTATGACTAAGATATGGATGATCTACTTTCCCGGTAGGAAATTGGTATTTTTCTGGGCTCCCTGGTAGAGAGAATCCTGTCACTGCACTGTAAAGAACTGACTTTGAGTGTGGAAGAACTCAGGAAGGCTTCCAAAGTATTTAAAGACATCATTCTGAAATGTAGACACTGGGTAAGACAGTTTTGCTCTTTTCACACTGATGTCCAAACAGTTTTTCCCTCCACTTCGTTTCACAGTAACATCTTATATTTGTGGTCCTGTTCTCTCTTTTTCACTCATCTTCCATTAGGGGGCAGTAGAGGGCTGCTGTATTGGCTTTACTAAGTTCTGCAGGGCTCTACTGAGCAGCTCTGATCCTGAGATCAGAGAGAGCCCGCCTCTCATATTAAAACAGGTAGAATAGAGTAAAGCATTCATTCTCAACTAGAGATTCATGAGATTCTAATAGAAATGTCAATTCCAAGTTAAATGACCTCTGTTTATTTAAATGGAAAGTTCACACAAAAATGACAATTCTGTCATTAATTACTCAGCCTCATGTTATTCCAAACCCGTGAGACCTTTGTTCATCTTCGGAACACAAATTAGGATATTTTTGATAGAATCCGAGAGCTTTCTGACCGTGCATAGACAGCAACGCATCTGACACGTTCAAGACCCAGAAAGGTAGTTAGGACATTGTTAAAATATTCCATGTGACATTCAGCCATAATTTTATAAAGCCACGAGAATACTTTTTGTGTGCAAAGAAAACAAAAATAACTTGTTTACAAGAAGAGGAATGCACACGCATGCGTCGTGGTACTGTTTTGGGCACACATTGAAATCTGACACGGAAGAGAATAAATTGTTGAATAAAGTTATTTTTGTGTTCTTCTCATAGCTTCATAAAATTACGGTGTCTGATGTCACATGGACTATTTTAATGATGTCTTTACTATGTTTCTGAGCCTTGAACGTGGTAGTTCCATTGCTGTCTATGTAGGGTCAGAAAGCTCTCGGATTTCATCAAAAATATCTTAAATAGTGTTCCAAAGATGAACGAAGGTCTACTGGTTTTGGAACAACATGAGGGTGAGTAATTTTGATAGAATTGTAATTTTTGAGTGAACTATCCCTTTAAGTAGCCATTAACTCATTTTTATTTTATTTTATAAAAAAATCATATAATGCTCTCTCTCTCCCTCTAGGGCCTTTCTGTTCTCCAGTTGCCCCGTAGTGCCTCAGTAACAAGGCGTGCTGCCGGTCTGCCCATGCTGATTTTGGGTGTCTTAGCTGCTGAGGACTCTAGCAAGACTCGCCCCCTTTTGGCACAAACCATTAACACCCTACTGGACACAGCCAAAGCACCTCTTCCCCAGGACTGGGACCAAACTCTCGACTTACCACAGGTAGAGTCAATGATCTTCCTATTAAATAAATCTACAGTTTTGCTGGATCAAACATATGCTTAAGAAAAAAGTAGCTATGTTCGTAAAAGATGTCTGTCCCCTGATCTCTCACAGGTGTGTGCCGTTCACACCCTTCAAGCTGTGGTGAAGGGCTCCAGTCTGGGTGTAGCTGTTCTACAGTACACCCCTGTGGTGGCCGTTCTGTCACTCACACTCCTCAGCTCACCATGCTGGGCTATGAGGAACGCAGCCCTGCAGCTCTACAGTACGAACCGGTCACGCTCACAATTATTCTAATTTCAACCCTTGTGAATTAGTCACACATGTTGACCTTTCACTTCTCGTAGGTTCTCTGTGCACCAGAATGTTGGGGCAGCAGCCTACCGGTGAAGAGGGCTCCGCTCATTCCGGCATGTCTTCTCCTTCCTTCTTTAACCTCTACCCAGCCCTACAGCCCTTCCTCCAGGGGGCGCTGGAAAGCGCAGCTACAGACCTTCATGATGCCACCCTTCTCCTGCACCCTTCCCTCTACCCTGTCCTCACCCTGCTCGCCAAACTACAGCCTGGTGCTGAGGAACAGACACGGTATGATGGTGCATACATCCAAATACATGAACATAAATGTATTGTATTGTATATTACATTACATAGTATTTCATTATATTATTTACCTGATTTAAATATCCACAATTTTGTATAAAGTTATTATATTTATATTATATTATATTATATTATATTATATTACATTGCATTACATTGTATTATGTTCCGTGTTTAGATTTTTATATAATATAAAATTATATGATTTTAAACTAAAAATCTTAATGTATATTATATTATTATTGTTGTATTATATAATTTTGTTATTGTGTTGTGTTGTATTGTATTATTTTCCAGATTTGAATATAATTAGAAGTTTAATACATATATGTAATATAATGTATATTTAGATTTTTATTTTTAAATCATATAATAGTATGCTATACGATCATATGATATATAAAACAGTGGATTTATTCAAATCTGGCTGTTATATTATATTATTATATTTAGTGCTGTCAAACGATTAATCGCGATTAATCGCATCCAAAATAAAAGTTTACATAATATATGTGTGTGTACTTCGTATATTTATTATGTATATATAAATACACACACATTCAGTATATATATATAAAACAATAAGTTATGTTTATATTTTAAATATATATATCTAATATAAATTATATGGATATAAATATATACATGTAAATATTTTTCGAAATATATACTGAATGTGTGTGTATTTATATATACATAATAAATATACACAGTACACACATATATTATGTAAACAAAAACTTTTATTTTGGATGTGATTAATCGCGATTAATCATTTGACAGCACTAATTATATTATTATATTATATTATATTATATACATTATATTTTGCCAAATTTGAATACCCAAAATTTTGTATAAAATCATATGATTTTGATATTATATAAGTAGATTTTTATTATTTTGGATATTCAAATCTGTCAAATGCCTTTTCCCCTTAGTAATGATTAATATTCACTTGTTTCTTATCTATTTGATGTGTTTGTGTTTTCTTCAGGGCTCTGTCGGAATTCCTGCCTCCGC
>NW_015548231.1:832525-841820 GCF_001515605.1 Sinocyclocheilus anshuiensis | reverse complement strand
TCTAGCTGCCAGCCCAGTCTATGGCGTACGAGTGATGTCATCAAGAGCCCTAGTTGCTATGATACCACCAAGTGAATATCTGGCAACTGTCCTGCAGTTGGTGGAAAAGCTACCAGAATCACCGGACGTTGTGTGCTGCCACAACAGACTGCATGGCCAACTCCTACAGATAGCAGCCATACTGGCCCGGGCACTGAAAACTAGCATGTAAGAGTAGAGGAGTGTATCTCATGAAGGAAATGCCACTTTTTGTCATTAGTTTGTCATTATGTTTTGCTGCAGCAGTCATACTCCGTTATCAAATTGCAATCTGACTCTTTTTGTTTAGGAGTCAGTCATCTCTCAGTGAGGTTGTGAGTGAGTTTGAGTGCAGACTGTGGATGGCATCTGTGAGGCAGCGGTGCCCGCTGGTGCGGCTGGCGTATGTGGATATAGTGAGTCCGATAAGAGGCCATTGCTCTAGTGCTTTCCTCACTCAGCTCTCTTGTCAACTGCTGCAGGAGATTCACAGGACTCCAAACATACTAGAGGTGCTTATTCCTGTCCTTTGGAGTGTGCGGTCATGAACATACACGGTAAGAGAAATGTTGATTGTGAATGTTTTGTGTGCTTTAGGTGGGCTCTGCTTCATTCCACCAAAGTGCAGTGAACTTCCTGTGTGGGGATCCTGAGTGGGCGTGTCAGGTATGGCAGCATCTGGCCAATGGCAACGCAGTAGTACGTCTCTCATTGGTCAAGTCTGCAACAGAGGGGCGTGGCTGGAGAGGAACTGTCCTACAGCGGGTTATGGAGAGAGCGCTGCAGGTGAGTATTACTATAGCACTTCACTTTTGCCTCTGTATATGGTCAATTGATTTTGTTGCCGTTATTGCATTATGACACTTTAATGCAAAGATGCAATAATTATACTGAGATAAACTAAACAGCTTTTTATGTTTAAATAAGTTGCATTCACTGTACCATTTAAAGGTTTGTGGGCTATAATTTTTTATTATTTTTTTTAAACAGCAAACCATTTGTGTTTGAGCCGCTGAGGTCGACTCTGGGCATGTTCTTGTGTTCTGTTTCAGCAAGACACAGTCCAGTGGCCAAAAACATCCATCTAGCTTATTTGTACATAAAGTGAGGTAGATGGACATCTTTGGCTGCTGCATCATGCCTTGCTGCCAATAAGTGGTGCGCTGTTTAAAATGTATCAAATTAAAAACCTTCAGATTTTAAAAAATGCATCTTGAGACATTTTGTTAATCGGTGCTCCATCTGGTTGTTTACGAACGCTTCTGTTAATGCCACTTTACTCATTCTGTGCTGCTCGGGCATGAAAACATGCATTTATTTTAATGTGGTTTTTTTTTCTTTTTTTTTTACAATTGTCTTGATTTAACGTTTTAAAATTGCAAGTGTTTGTTTCTAGAACTGCTGCTAAAGCTTCACTTTTCACAAATATGATAGGCTGGTAATTTGAGCCGTTCACAAATGTCAACCAAATACAACTGAAGGAAATTAAAACAATCAAGATCCATTTTATACACTGCCCTGAAATCAGCCTGTAGATCTTCGTGTTATCGTGTGAGGGCCCAGGGGGCGTGTTAGTCATTGTATTCAGTAATCTTTAAAAACACACTGGGTTTGTACTCAGCCAGGATTTCCGCCCAGCCCTCATGTGAGGTCAGTGAAACACCAAACTGCTCTACATGTCATGAGAAATTAAATATACCACAATCTTATAATGCTTTTAATTCCCTTCTCATAAGAACTAAAAGATCATGATTGCAAGAATAATAGATGGGTGAGTGTTTTTTTTGGGAATGTTTGGAAAGGGTCCATTCGAATAGCAGTCTATCTGTCTATCCCCTGCAGGCCAACCTGAAGAAGGCACTGTTGGACCAGAACCTGGAGTACAGAGGAGCATTCTTGACCGCATTAGTTGAGGTTATGACCCCTGAGGAAGACAGTCTTGCTCTGCCCCGTCCCTGTCCTTCAGGGTTCGAGGAGACATGGCTGCAGGAGTGTGTGGAGGTTCTGTTTACTGATCTGGAGTCAGATAGAGGAGGACCTGTGCTGATCTCCACAGCTCTGTGTGCAGTCAGCCTGCTCCTTTGTCACAGGTAAACTCACCTGTCATGCAACCAAATCTTAATGTGTTTAGCTTGACGTTATTAGATATTCTTCATGTTCTTTATATTTGGTTGTATTTAATATTTTCTGTGAAAACGCCGATGCATGTCTTACTGTATTTCTATATTTTTCAATATGTTTTTTATGAATAGAAGGATTTAATGCATCCTTGTTGAATAAAACTATCAGTTTCTTTAAAAAAAATAACAAATTCAAAAGTAGGTGCTGAGTCTGACAGTGTTTTCAAAAGAGAGTAGACCCCACAGTCAGGGCCCTGCTTCAGTCAGTTCTAGATTTCTCTCTTTTTTTTTTTTCTTTTATAATATTTTTGTTCCACTCAGAAAGACAACACATTATGCAACTAAAATGAGTTGTGTGTGCTGTTTTATGTCAACTTAACTGATGTTTCTGAGAAACCGGAAAGTCTTGAGATATGGCTCATGGATTTACCGGTGCTCAAACTCTTTACTCTCTTTGCCTGTCTGTTCTCTCAGTGTGGACTTGTCTTTGCTCCAGCGCTGGTGTAAGTTATTAGAGAAGCACAGATGTCCTGAAGCTCCTGAGGCCCTCAGAGCAGCATGTGCACAGGCTCTGTGTCTGTGCGGAGTCCATGTAGTGACCAGGAGCCTGACAGGAGGCCTCACGCTCAAAGAGCTCAGTACAAGGTATAATAAAGAGGTGTGCTTGATAACTCAATTAGTTTGGGTAGTGAGCTAGACAGGGAAGGACTAGAACCAAAATACGTAGTGGACTGTCAGGACGTTTTATATTTCTGTCTGGTTAGATTTGCAGATTAATTGTTTCTTCCATGCTGTTTATTATTTGATGATTAATATGCAGGAAGTATTTGATGTATAACTAAATTTCCATCCCTCTGTTCTTTGAAGCTTGATCAGCACGGGTATCTACCTGCTTCAGGATGAGAGTCCACAGGTGAGAGCGAAGGCGGCTGTCTTTGCCTCTCTGCTCTGCTGTTCTGTCCGACGGCCGGAAGATCCACAGAAATGCTTCTACATGCAGGTGAACCGGGCTTTGCACTCACTGCTCGACCTGCTCTTAGAGGAATTCTGGGATGCAAGTTGTGCTTTGGAGGCCTTAGTGTGCCACTTACCTGACTGTGATCTGAATGCTGTACTGAAGGAGGCCAAAGAGACGCAGTACGTCAATCCACATACAGAAATGACAATAATTCAAGCCAGTCGTTAACTTGTTTTTTGTGCATATTATTATAGAAATGCTATGCATGTTTAAAAAAAAAAAAAGTAAATTATGTGAACACTATGTAGCATTAGATGTTTTTTTTGTATTACTATTATCATAGTTTTACTTTGTTTTAAGATGACATTCAGTTTTAGAGTTTTAAAACTTTGGGGTCGGCATAAAAAGACATTTATAATGTTTACTCAGCATGGATGCATTTAATGTCATCAAAAGTGCCTGTAAGGTGACCTTAAATTATTTCATTTTTTAAATTATATGATTATTTTACATGTGTGTTGTATTATCAGAATGATTTCTTAAAGATCATGTGACACTGGAGACTGGAGTAATGGCTACTGAAAATTCAGTGTTGCCATTACAGGAATAAATTACATTTTAAAATAGAAAGCTGTTATTTTACATTTCAATAATATTTCACAGTATTGTTGTTTTTACTGTATTTTTAATCAAGTAACTGCAGCCTTGGTGAGCATAAGAGACTTCTTTTAACAACATTTAACAAATCTTACCAACCCCAAACTTTTGAATGGTAGTGTAGATTTTAAAATCTACAAACCATCCTGTTTTCTTCTGTCTCTTACATTGTTGGTTGTTGTTTTCTTATGTCGGTCAGATGTCGCAGTCTGTATGAGCGAGATGAAGCAAATGTGTTTGCAGAGCCATCTGTGATCTCAGAGTGCCTGTTGCCACACCTATTGAATCTGATTAAACATTACCCAAAATCCTCCACTCTCGCCAAGAACCTGGAGCGCTGGGCCCAAAACAGTGCAGCCATTGTCAAAGAGAATCTCACAATTTGTATGCAGCTACAATTAGGTATATAAGATCTCCATAATGACTGTTTTTCTTTATTATCACATTAATTATAACTAATTAACTTTCTGATGTACCTTTATAATTGAATCAAAAACCTTATAATTCTAATTAACATGAACTGTAATATTTGTTTATAGTTTGCATGTAGTTGTTGTATGTTTATGTGCCAATTATGTCATTATATCTCTCATTTGTTGTCTAGGTGATGTCCCGAATCCTGATTGGCTGAGTTTGCTAATAGAACCCCGTTTCCATGGCGCTCTTTCAGGCCTGTTCACTAGGGCGATTGTACTACTCCAGCTGCTCAAGGAGTGTGATTCCATACGACCCCTACTTGACCCTTTGAGTTCATCTAAAAACCTTCAGGACATTCATAGACGGTTTGTCGTAAATGGACTCGTCCTTCCTCAGGTCTTCATTGATGCACTAAGGACAGATTAATCCAGGGCTGTCACAGATCAGGGTTGCATTATTGCTGTTCATCGCCATATTGAGTGGAAATTATTCGAAAGGAAGAATACCAGTCCTTTGTTGTGCAATACAAGAGAGAGATATAGAAAACGTATCTACGTCACCAGCCAAAATCAAACACCACTTCCAGCTCTGTAAGTGTAGCACATCTAAATCTGAAACGGCTGAAAGATCCCATTGTTTCTGGATGGGTGGTGATTTCTGAAATAGAGCGCACTGCAGGCGGGGACAAACAGACTCAGCAAGCGTCTGAGGATGGTACATATATTTTTAGCCAAATCTCTCTTTGGAACCGAATAAGATTCATGCTTGTATATTGATGCATTTTATACATTTATTAAATAAAGGCTGAATAATTTGTTGAATTGTTTGGCTAACCCTGATCTGTGATACCAGTAACAAACATTCAGTATTCTGTTCCCTTTAGAAAATGAAGTGCTGCTTTTTTTTAGCTGATTGATGTTTTAATAGCCAATCTCTGCGACCTCAGAAGCTCATTGGTTTTATGTGGAGTGGTGGCTCATGGTTCGCTGTGATAACACTTCACAAAACCGGTTTGAGCTGCCTCACACCAACCTCAAAGCATCTTCTGATACACACACAGCAGCCACAATTAACTCACTCTTTTCCTGTGATTCATTCTGTCTTGATCCTTTCTTATATTCCCAATACAGTATGTTTTTTTTAATCATTTTATCCTTTTTCTTTCTCACTCTGTACCCCTTTCTCATCCTCATTGTGTCTTTGCGTAAGCCACTTCTACTCAGGTTTCCACTGCAGGGGTAAATGCATCAAACAGTGATGTAATGGCTTTTGCGGCAACAGTAGAGTTGCCCTATGATAACAGCAGGGGAATAGTGTCTGCTTTATGCCACATTAGAGGCTGTTCTCCCAGGTTAAGTGTCCATTTTCTGCTCTCAGAACAGGGCTAGTTCATGATTCATGGTTGGAATATGTACTCAGTTGCTGTGCAGGACACTGTGTTAAGGACGCAGCTGGGTATCCCAGTAGCCATCAGTGGAGCAGATGGTCTGAGTTTACAGCAGACGCTGAAATGATTCGCACTCCTCTATGAATGCTGCAATTTTGTTACAAATCTAGTGGACGTTTCTTGGCCGGGTGTAATTTCAAAATGTATAAAATCTGAAGAAGAAAAAAACTACTTTGATAAATGAAATATAACATTTTATATTAATTTTAGAGAAAATTAGAAAAGCATTTGGAGAAAATTAGTCTTTTTACTTGATTTGCCTTTGATAAATGAAATATAACATTTTATATTAATTTTAGAGAAAATGAGAAAAGCATTTGGAGAAAATTAGTCTTTTTACTTGATTTGCCTTTTTTTTTTTTTTTTAAACAAGAGCTCATAACTTCCAAATTTTAACAGCTATTTCTGTTTCTCTATTAATTCAAACTTTCTATTAATTCTTTGGTTCCATCTTGAATTAAATAGGATGTTTTTATCATGTGTATTCACTATATTGTTTATGACTATGCATGTGTTGTATTCTAAAAGCTTTCAGTATGTGTTCACTTTTTTTTCTCCAAATAACACTTTTTAAACAAACCAGTCAAACAGCATTTCATAACCGGTAGAATCCGTGGAACAAACTGGAGTAATAGCTGGGTGTCAAAAACAGAAACGACATAATCAACGAACTTTAAAACAAAGAAACACTGTTGTCTTTGAATGCCTGAGCTCTCTCCCACTCATCTGCCTGGGTGCACAACTCACAAAAAACGCTGCCAACTCGACGGGGGTTGGAAACTTTGTGTAATTTCTTGGAAAATTAAAGTGGGTCAGTTAACCTGGCAGCAGTGTCATGGGAAGGAAGCAGGCAATCTGGTCTCATTAAAGCTGATTGCTTGCTTCCATGCTCCAACATGTCATGAAAACCAAAATTCAAGAGATGGCACCTAGGGATTAATGGTGAACTGTCATTTTAAGCAGAAAATGTGACACTGCACTTCCTGTGCTGAACTATGCAAAACAGATAGTTACAATAGTTATGCACTGTACTTAACAAAGCCAATGCACTTAAAACAAAGGGGAATGTCAGTATAGAGGTGTCCGGAATGCACCACTGAGAAACCGACAAAAAGAGCATGACTATGAACAAACCAGAGAGGACAGCTGTTTCAGAGCTGAACAGCTTACACCGATTGTGTCACATCACTAATCAACCCAGCGTTTTCCTCCTTTTAATAGTGTCTCCTCAGGGGACCCTCTGTTTCCTTGTAAATAATAGAGGCACTCATTGTTCCTTGATCTCCTAATGAAGTTCTGCTCTGTCAGATTTGCTGAACAAGAATGGATGACGGGAGTGAATCGATAGTGCTGTGATGATGAATTTGTGTGCAGGGTTTGGCCCGTTTCATTCCTTTTGCAAACCCATGTTGCATGGAAGCTCATTCAATCACATAGCTTTCATCAGAAAAGATGCTAATAAAATGAATTTTCTTTAAATTGTAATTCGCCAAACCAAGGAATTGTGTCTCATAAAGAAGCCAGGTTGTGTCATCTGAAAACAAAATCAAAACATAATAATTTCATAGATGGCATAATGAAAAATATATAATTAGCAATAATATAACTAATAATCATCATGATAATTATATAATAATAATCATACAGTTCTATAAATTCTAATGTATGAATTCTGGTATATAAAATGTATAATAGTTTTTAAACATAATACATAATTATGTAATAACATTCAGTTTATTTTTATTATACTAGCATTTTAAAGATAGATAGATAGATAGATGGGTTAACCTTACAGTAGTAGCCTACTCAACACTGATTACTGTCAGACTTTCAAAATCTTTCTTAACTTGAAATTAAGATTAGAATAATTTAATTTTAAAGCACAGCCACCGTAACATCAGACTTTAGCACCTCTTTTTACTTTGAGATCATTCTGAGGTAAATACAGATTTAAAATCATTACAAGAAACTGTTTAATAGATATGATACTGGTTTTGAAATCAAATCTTTGTATAGCTATGACAGGAAACACTGGAATCTAACGATGCCTTGGGGAAAAACAGTTAGGCTAGCATCTTAAAAAAATAAAGCATATACATAAACCCAAAAAGGAAATAAAACAGTTCTCGAAAAAGCACGTGTCCTCTTCTGTGTCCTAAACTTCTGAAATATTGGTGTCTCATATTTTAAAGCAGTCAATGCAGTTTGGGAAAGAAATCAATCATATCTGTATGTGTGTGAAAATATTCATAGGCCTATGTAACTGCCTTTGTAATCGTTAACATGTTCATAAGTAGCTAACTGTTCAGTAATTCTCAGTAGGCTAGTTGTAACAGTTACAGTTACATTTATTTTGTAATTAAATTACGTAATTCGGTTACATGTAACTAGAAACTCCCCAACATGGATACCTTTATGTCAAATTTATTTTGTAATTAAATTACGTAATTCGGTTGCATGTAACTAGTTATAGTTACTTCCCAACACTGGATACATGTATGTCAAATTAAAACATTTGTGTGTGTGTGTGTGTTTATCAAACTATTTTATATTAATAGTGACTTATTATTAATATTAATATTAATTACATTATTCAAATAAAAACAATCGCTCGTCTGCTGGAACATTCCGGTGTCCTGACATTTTATCCTACCAGTCAGATTGTCATAATTTTTTACTACTTGCGCGTGGATTTCGCCATGTAAGGTAAGTTTTTGACTATTTATGTTAGTTTTATTATAACAATACAGCTAGCAGTAATGAGAACTGTTTAATGTCACATTACATAGCCAGCTAGCACCAAGCTAGCATATTTGTTAGCATTTTTCATTGAAAAGGTAGGTTATATGATTAGTTAGGCTCTATGATAAAATGATTAGTGAACCATTTCAAAATTATTCGATGTAAAATATACTTTCTCTGTTATAGTTACACTGACAAAAAAAAAAAAAGGCAACCTATCGCACTCAACTTGTTAAAGGGGTCATATGATGCAATTTCAATTTTTCCTTTCTCTTTGGAGTGTTACAAGCTCTTGGTGCATAAAGAAGATCTGTAAAGTTGCAAAGACTAAAGTCTCAAATCCAAAGAGATATTCTTTATAAAAGATAAGAGTCAGCCACGCCTACCTAAAAGGCTCGTTCTAACACGCCCCCACATACCTACATCACTATGTGGGAAGATTTGCATAATGCCGCCCAAATGTTCACGCAAAGAAAGAAGGCGTAACTTTTATTCTCGCTGTAGTATTGTTGCTGCCGCCATGTCGTGAAGGTGCTGTGTGCTTCATTGTGAAAGCGAAACTACTTTGTTTGGTCTTCCAAAAGAGGACGATATCTGCTTCGTCATGCCTGGAGCTGATCCGTGCTGGTCGCTGAGGAAATACATAAACTTTGCGCCGTGGATCGCCGGATCGGCTTTCACCGTGGACGGAGTCCAGCCCGGGGTCGTCACATGTGGTTGCCGCAAGCCTGCCGGACGCTCCTTCGTCAAATCTGCAGCCTCTGCTCACTCTAGCCACCAGCCGTTCCTCACTTTATCCCCCGGCCTCTGCTCACTCAAGGCCGCGGTGTGTGAGCTGTGTTTCGTTGTGAAAGCAAAACTACTTTGTTTGGTCGTCCAAAAATGGACATGACTAGAAATCAGTGGTTAAGTTGTATTTACAACACTGTTCCAGAA
>NW_015548231.1:817365-832222 GCF_001515605.1 Sinocyclocheilus anshuiensis | reverse complement strand
GGGGCTTCCCCTCACGCTAGGCCGCTGTGTTTTTTGTTGTGAAAGCGAAACTACTTTGTTTGGCCTTCCAAAAATGGACACGACTAGAAATCAGTGGTTAAGTTGCATTTACAACACTGTTCCAGACCAGTTTAGCCCAAATATTCAGATGTGTCCAGCACATTTTATGGAGGACTGTTTCCTGATCCTGGTAGAGTAGACTACAATGCCGGCTGTTCTGACTCAAAGACTGTAAGTACGTCTTTTATATTTAAAGAGTTTTTATACTTTATATATTTAAAGCGAGTTTTTGGGCAGTGTAGAGTAGGGCTTGTTGTTTGTCATTTCTCCGATCACAAATGCTGACATGGTTTTATGTTTATGCGTCGCGATGCAACAAATGCCTCGTTTGTAATGGGTTTTCATGTTTTTGAATCATCGCTCCGGCCGGACAAGGCATCACAGTATGGCAAGGGAAGTAACATTTCCGTCACACGCTTGAGGTATTCGGCCAATCACAACGCACTGGATATCTGGCCAATCAGAGCACACCTCGCTTTTCAGAACGATGAGCTTTGTAAAAATCGACGCGTTTCAAAAAGGCGGGGCATAGAGGAGAAACAATAATGTACAGTATGTGGAAAATAATGTTTTTTTAACCTTAAACCGCATAAACACATTTCATTACACACCATACGACCCCTTTAAGTTAACTCAACTAGCAACCGACAACTTAAAACCTTAAAAACTGAATAAAAGTCAGTCTTCACAGGAGCGCCCACCCGGAGGGCAAAATGAAGCTTTGCTCCACTGACCGCCAGTTATTTTTACGCAAATATAATCTATATTTGTGTATGTAATGTAATGCAAAATGTATTTGTAATGTATATTGTGTCTATGTATTTGAAACATTTGAATGGACTGATAAAGGTAGCTGTATTTTTGTATTTTTGTTGAAGTACAATGTCGTTTTGACCAACCATAAAAATGTACCAAATCTAACTTGTATAAATATTACAGTAGTATATAAAAATACTATGCATACATTTATCGGTGAAGTCGAATTCTGTGATGCCCAACAACTTCCCTGTGCAAAGGATCATGGGAGCCTGAAGTGTCCATCAGTTGTACCCTTCGACACCCTTCATTCCAAAGGGCCCTTTGAAGTGGCCAGTTTTGAGCACTTAGGTTTGGAACGACCCATCAATATGGCGGCCATGATTGTTTTTACTCCGAAGTGCCCTTCTGAGGCCGATATTTTCCATTTGGAAAGCGCCGTATTGATAGTTTTCATGTGATGTCACACCCTTATAGGAACGCTCACCTGGAGGGCAAAATGAAGCTTTGCTCCACTGACTGCCAGTTATTTTTACGCAGATTGTATTAAGTAGTAATGTAGTAAAACGCAGATATTAAAAGGCGAAATTCAACACCTTATTGATTATGTATATTTTGTACAGACAAGCAGATGAACCTAGAATATAAACACAATGTGCAAAGTTTCACATTAAACGGTTTCCCATAGAAAACCACATCTGCTTGCCTATGTAAACTGTGCATCATTAATATGGTGATTACTGAATTTAATATTACTGTTTTAAATATATTATGGCACTTTAAGTGTTTTACAACGTTTTGTCGCACTGTTTAATTATTGAAATATTGCCACGGGTGCTTACCATGGATTGCAAATGGCCAAAACTTGCATTTTGTTCTCATACCTTTGTTTTATTCTTCTGAGAGGTTATCTAAATATTTGCAGATGGGAAACAGATGCTGCAGTTCTGTGGATGTTTTGCCCTCCAAGTCTTCGAGCCGGTCACGTGACTGAACGCTATGAATAAATCGCATGTTCCACACTGTTTTTTACAGTCTATGGTTCCACACATTACGAGAGAAACTGCTGTGTTTAGGACCTGGAGGACGCGGCGTCACTGCAGGGAGCTTCTGCGATCAGCGCACGGACAGACAGACAGACAGGCAGGCAGACAGACAGGCTTGTTTACCAGCTCACAGCTCAAAACAAGAGCACGACTGCGCTGTGTTTGGAGAGCAGTGTGGCTCCATTTACCACAGGCTCTTCCCTTTAAACAGATCGTTTTCGTTTCAAGTCATCATAAATAATAATTCTTCTTGTTGTTGACAGCATCGACGAATGAAAATGTTTCAACTGCTGTACTTTGTGTTTCTGCTGAGCTCTGGTTTGGTGGACTGTTGGTCTGTTGTTGAAGGTAAGATCTCTTTCTGTGTGTTGCAGTAACGTTCTAAAAAAATGTATGATTTAGTTCAAGTGATTGAGTTTATGAGGGTTTATTTTCTCACTATTTTGCATTTTACAGCAGTGTTTGTACATGATCATTTCATATCTGTTCATAACAAAGCACGTTTTTACTGGAAAAGTATTGACTATTGTTTTAGTGTAGTTAATGTTGTGATTTAGTCATGAAAATTGAACCACCTTATTCTAAATTAATGGAACAGAAACCACTTTTCCAAATCACATGAAGGTGATTTGTTCCCCTAGAGTGTATAACATCTAATGGAGAGGACTATAGGGGAATTCAACAGAAGACATCCACAGGGAATATCTGCCTCAACTGGAAGAGCCTCAACTCACAGACAGGTAACTTATGGTTCTACTTTTCGTGATGTTTTTGTACATATTTATTATAAAATTTGAAATCAAGCTCTTTCAAAACAACACCCCAAAACAATGTAATCATATTTGAGGAAATTAAGCTAGGATACATACAATCAAGCATATTTACAGACTGTATCCATTAATTAGAGCGTGCAGTTTGCAGACTGTCAATGTTGCTGATTATAGATTTAGTAAATTATGGTTATGTATGACATGGGCTTGCTGCCCAGATGATATCATGAGCCCAGCTCATAAAGCTGAGCTATCACTCTTCCATAATCCAGACGAGGACATTTCTGGGGATGTGCATGTGGGACACACTCACTACAACTCAAAAACACATGCTCACACAAACAAACAAAAAAAAGTTTAGTTCGAAAATATGAAGTATCCATTAAATCAAATTTTAAAGGTTCATCATTTTGATTTCTTCTTGCCAGATGTTGGAGATCACAATTTCTGCCGCAGCCCAGATGGTTCAGAGAAGCCCTGGTGCTATGTCTCCGGGTCCGATGGAGCAACCAGAAAAGAAGCATGTGATATTAGGACATGCCAAGGTAGCCATGTTCACTCTTACTTAAAATATATATATTTTTAAATCACGGTAGCTCGTATGCATGTAAATGTTCATTTTCTAAATTCTTGACATTAAACCTTTGTAATAAAATAAATAGCACAGAGCACTTTTGGGGGAAGAAAAGAGATGAACACTCCAGCATGAAATGTGATTTTGATAGATGAAAGTGATTTATTTAACTCGTGTCTTTCTCAGGCATTTCACAACTGGGTCTTACTAACGTGTTACTCTGTTTCCACCATCTAATACTTTTAGCTGCACACTGTTTCTTCCAAGAACCTGGAGGAAGCTGATTTAAAAATATTTATGCAAAGCAGAAATGTGCAATGTGCAATCTACTTTTTGTGGGAAAAAGCAAATAGCTTGAGAAAACATCCTCTAGGGAGTGAACAAAGTTGGCACCAAATATTTCACTTTCCCCAGAGCCTACTCTAAAAACTGGAACTGAACCAAAGGTTACTTTTGGTATGAATCATTTTTATTTACATTTATTTGGTTTATTAACAACAACAAAAAAACAATAGAGCAGAATGTATCCTACTTTGAAAAAAAAAAAAAAAATCTACTAGGCCAGTTGGTCAGTTTTAATCCACACTGATGCGGTTTCCTCAGAATTATCTTTTGACTCAACATGCTGCAAGGACAGATAAAGTTGAACAACAACACGAGACTAGACTCATCAGCCTTGAGGTTTCCTCAGTTGGGACAGACAAAGGAACAAACAAGGAAACTTGTTCTGCAGCTGTTCAAGAGAAGGTGTAGACCCCACCCTCTGGGATTACGATTGGCCGTGAGGAAGATGCACACCACGGCGACAGCTTCTGATTGGCTAGCTGAGCTGCGAACTAATGTTCTTTAACTCTGCTGGAGTGTGTAAACAGCTTTTTCAGAGTAGAGGATGGTGGAAAAATTCTAGAGGGTTGGACCACAGCAAGAGAAGTTAATGTTCTCAGCTGGGAATTCTTCCTATGGGGCCTCTGAAATATATCAGGTCCACCTAATGTCCTATTTAAATAAAAATAGCCAAACTTTATCTCATTACGTGTTTCAAAAAGAAAAAAAAAAATCAGTGTCGTAGTATTCGTCTAGTGTGTCTAGTAAAGGCTAAAGCTTTGTTTGGAAAAGCATAACAGCACACTATTATTTCTGGGTTTTCGAATTGCTTTCTGACTCATTTCAGAATGTAATGAGCAATTCTAATGTCAGTTTGTGTTCACATACTTGGGTGGAGCATGTTTTCGGACCAAAATCTATTTTTTTAGCTCAGCATGAGTTGAAGATTCACCCCATACATTTGCTAAATGCATGTTAGTTATCTGAATGATTCATCCATGCAAATGTAAAAATTTTTTTTTTATCAAAATTCAAACTTCGCATAGACTTCTCTGGTGATGTATGCCTTATTTTTCCATTCATTTAATCCACTTACATATCACCCCTTTCTTACAATCAACTGCAAGCTCACATTCTGATCTGCCTCCATCCAATCAACAACCGCAAGAAAACAATTGTCCGTTCAGAGCACTCACTCCCACAGACCACAGCAAAACTGCTTAGTATAAATGTTTTGTTAATTGAAAAGAGTGCAAAGCTGATTTACATTAGCACACAGATTGAGAAAAAAACAGAAAAACACTCATATCCTGTTCATCCTGTCACCCCACAGACCAAAACTCCACAGAAGCCACGGCTCCAGAAGAGTCGGTCCCCACTCAGGGACTCACCCCAAGGATGGTGGAGACCTTCGAAAACGCTGACTCCTTCCCCTCGCAGGTGGAGGGTGTGGCGGTGCAGCCCGTGAAGGGAGTCCAACAGCAGGTCAGGAGTGGACCCAAGAAGAAGAAAGACCTTGGGACTCTCGGTAAGTGTTGAGTTGTCTAAAACATCAAACTACATCCAAGAACCGAGAAGTTCATGGGTATATTGGTCGTCTTTGCTACCTTGGCAGGTTACGTTCTGGCCGTCTTCTTGATGGCCATTATCATCCTACTTGGAGGTGGCATCACAGTGGGATACTTCTACAAACGGTCAGTACAACCTGCAACACAATGTCCCATTACTGTGTGCACTTAAGAATGGAGAATAGACAGCTGATGTCAATAGAAAAGCACAACAGACAAAATCCAGGCAGAAAAGGCTCTTCGATTCCTCAGAATGAGGAGACTTGAGGTAAAATGTGTGGCCAGTACTACAGTTCATAGTGAGATGCTGGTTTTGATCGACTCCGAGTCACTCAGAGGTGCTGACTGTGCAACAGAGTTAAAGGATGTCATTGGGTTTGCTACATGCTTTCAAGGGAATAAAGTGTTATATCTAACAAGGGCGGGCATTAGCTGGAAACACATAGCAGGTTGATGTAACACTGTCATTTTAATGCCATTAGACACATGAGATGGTGAGTGGGTGCAGATATTGGAGGCATCTTGACTGTCTATATTTAGGAGGTTGTTTTGACATTTAGAAGTGGGTGTTGAGTTTGGGGAGGAACAGAAGGACTCTGAAAGCTGATATCAATAGAGATATCAATTGTTTTGTACATTTCTAATCACAGTGTATGCAAACCCGAACTAAATGTGCAGCAAGTGCTGGTGTAGAAACAAGCCTTCAAATTTAAGGGTTCAATCTTACAATTCAACCTAAAATCAAAAGAAAGAAAAATTCCATGTGATATTTATTTTCTGTATTTGAAAAGTAGTAAAACTGTTTAATTGTCATTCAAATTCATTCTTGTTGGTTCAAAAATAGGTTTCATTTTATAATTTCCTTTTTTATATATATATATATATATATATATATCTGGTGATGTTTTATGTGATAATAGATGACAGTAAAAATCATAATTGGGGATATAATATCTCATCTCTATCTTGTAAAGAGTTTGGCAGGGCACTCAGTAGCCTTGGGCAGCATGTACTCGTGCGTCAGCTGATAATGTGTGTATGTCATGGTTTATCTAGCGATTAATTGGCTCAGTATTAATAAGCAGGGGCAGGATGTTGGGCTGAGAGGAGTGTTAACCTATAAAACTAGGAAAAGTGCTGGGTAAGTGTAGGAGGATTGCATAACACGCCGCAAGTCTGCCATGCACAGTCTGAATGGCTAGAGATGGAGTGAAAGGAAGGATAAGACAGGGGTCTGTTTAGTAATATGAGATTTCTCCAACATTCAACTGCCATTTTCATGAAACGGTAAAGGATAGTGATCGAGATCCGTTTCTTCCTTGACAGCGAGTGACGAATTAGAGCTGGTCCTCTCCACTAGAGCATTTGTCTAAAAATAGACAATACTGGAGACAAATCACTCCTTCTGTCTGTAGTGTGTCACTGTTAAATATTACAGTCTAGCTTGAATGGATATATTAGAAATGGAAATAATATTCAGAGGAAATAAAGTGGAAACACTGAATAAGTCGTTCTTTTTGATTATGTAATTCAGAGTGGTTCTTCGAGTCTGTGTTTCCGAGACCGAAAGTATGAATTTGGAAAACTCTCTTTGGAGCAGTTAATTGGAAACCTTGGACTTTTGTTGAGTTTAACAAACAGGGTCTTAACGGTTAAAGTACTATCATCTTTAATCAAAGATCATGACGACATAACATATAATGACACATAATTTCCATTCACCATCATTTCCACAGGGGTCAGGCACAAAGGATTTGATGTGTGAATGCATAAAATTACAGTGTAACAGTTCACTTTTTGTTTTTCAGGTCACAAAATTTAAACCAAACTTAAGAACCATTACACTTTTAATCAAGCTTTTAATTAAATATGATTTTAATTATTTCAATGGTCAAAAGACTGTCTAGTACCAAGTCACTTTTTTTCTTCATCCAATTCAAAATATTAAGTTACTAAAGTCATGTGATACAGTATAAATTTTGAAAATATGCATATATTAATTTACGAAAATCACTATATCCAGACAAACATGATAAACTTATGTTATTTATGGCTCTAAGAAGAAACATTTGAACAGCACAATGTTTTATGAAACTTTTCACTCAAATTTGTAATGCTGAAGAATTTGTAATGAAAAAATATCTTAAATGTAAAAAAAAAAAAAAAAAAGATTTACAATTTAGAACGTTGAAAAAAATATGCAAAATAAAAATTTCACTTGTGGTGTCTGACTTTTATACCCCATTCTATTATTCATTCAATTGATGAGTGACAAAAACATGACTAAACCTGGCAGTGGTTGAAGTGAAATGGTTTTGTGTTTTGTCCCGTAGGGGTCGTGACCTCAAGAAACAGCACGAGCAGCGGGTTTACGAGCGTGAGATGCATCGCATCACTCTTCCTCTCTCAGCCTTTGCCAACCCCACCTGCGAGCTTGTGGACGAGAACACCATCGTCATCACGGCTGAACCCAACAACCAGACCCCCACTCAGGAGCCTGTCGAGGGGGCCGACCCCCTCATGGGGACAGCAGGGACCCCCGGAGCCTGATGGAGGAACAGGATGAGCACCTGTAAAGGCGTCTTGTTAAGACATGTCTATGCAGTATTGCAGAATCTCAGAGGACCAAACCCCATGTCCACCTTCCCTCTGCCTGTCATCTCTTTTCTCTTTACCTTGCCTTTACAGCATGGTTTCACAGTAAAGGTAGGGCATATGCCTTGAGAGAGCGGTGGAAAGCTTTTTTTTTTGTCCCAGATGGTGTCCTTATTTCCTCAACAAAGTTGTTGGGGAAAGTAGGACATGTGGGGATACACTGGAAAAGGTGAAATGGTGGGTTTGTATAAATATGCATGTCAGGGATTCACGTGGAGAAAAATTGCAAGTACGTTTTGTGAACATCATCACAGGGCATGAACTTTCCCTGCTTGTTAAACTCCAATGAGACGGTCGGCGACGGTCCAGTTAACTGCTCCGTGTCCTCTTATGAAGTGTCGATGGATCAGATCATCAGATGTTCTGGGGTTTTGAAAGAGAAGACAATCCATTCTTATCTTCTTTCCTGCCTTTTCTGTTGTTTTTGTTCCTAATGCAGTTGTGGTGGAGAGTTGAGACTGAAATTGTACATGTGTATCTGAATCTGTTGCTTTACAGCTGGGCTGTTTATTCTGTAGGGAGCTTTGGTTAGCAACTAGAGCTAATTTAGTTAATTGCCTTTGATAGCTCTTTCCCAGAAATCCATATTCATTAGGCAGATCATGTGGCCTGGGATGCTAGAGCTAAGCTAGGTGAAGGTTTTGACTAAATGAAGAGGAAAGCTTTCCAGAGATCTTGCCTTAGTAAATTACATTTGAATGTATTGTTGCTTCTGTGGCCACAATCTGATAAAGAGCAAGTGAGCGCTGTCATGACTTCAGCAAACCAGTCAGAGTGGGTCTCTGGTTACATTTTCTATATCAGTGTTCATTTGTTCCTGACCATACAGATGGTCTGAAATAGGACATAGTTTGAAGCATGAACCTGAAACTGAGAGAGTGTTCAAGATGACGTATTAAAATAATGTACTATGGTTTCATTTTACAGAGATGGGATTTTTTTGATGTATGCATTTATTTTCCCAGGGTTGATTGTACAACTGCTTAAGGTTCCGGAAGATCTTGTGTTTTTATTTTTAGCAGTTTTTTACTGCTATGAAATAAAATCAGTTTGAAGAAAATTATATCGTTGTCCTTTTTTGACATGTTTTTGCAGTATCTTCCTCCATATATCACTTAGTAGCTATGTTTACTTTCCTGCACATTATGAGAGTAAAGGGGCAAAAAAGTTCAGATGGAAGACTTGCATACAGTGTAGTAAACGCTGACCACTGCCTATTTGTTTTTAGTAGTATATAAGTACATAATACTCATCAAAACAATTTGAAATCACTATGATTTTTAGTTTTGAAAGAATATATGCTCACCAGGGCTACATTCATTTGGTCAAAAATTAGTTAAAACGTTTTGTGAAATATTACAATTTAAAATAACTGCTTCTATTTTAGTATATATTTTCAAATTTAATTTTACCTGTATGACAAAGCTGACTCTTCTGCAGCCATTACTCCAGTCTTGATCCTTAAATAATAATTATAAAACGCTGATCTGGTAGCCTACTTATATATAAACCTACTTTATACTCTATAAATGTTTCAAATGGTTAAGGTACTTAATGAAGTCTGGAAACCGCAATGCTTTTTCTTTTTTTAAGTCTTTAAAGTTTTAAACTTAACTAAGTCTCAACTGTAATTTTTGACCAATTTTTAGTAATAAATAAATGTTCTAAGTTGAATTTAAACTGTTTTGACTGATCCTTTGCTGGGAGTTTGATTGACAGGCGATCTGACCTATCATAAGACTCCGCCACTCTGGCCAACAAACAAACCAGACAGGGAAGAAGATTAACAATGGTGGACTTGAACTTTAAAAATTATGTGTATTTATTTACACGTTTCTGCGTTTGAAACAAAATTTGTTCATTAATGTTTATTTCGTGCTATAACTAGTAAACACGAAGAGATGATTGGTTCACGAGCCGCTTGAACGGAGGCGCAGCGTTCTGTCCCGACACATTAAAGACCAACAAAACGGTAATTATTGTTTAAATTTCATAAAAATTACAACATTTGAAAGCTGAGACTTGTTTCATACCAAAAGTAACCTGCTCTGTCTTGTCTGTCAGCGTCCTTGCAGTGTATTTTTCACTGTGTAAGAACATGACACCATTGCTTGTCGGACGTAGCAACAGTAACTAAGGGGGGCGGGTCTTTGCGAAGGTGCTTTATGCAACCGGATCTTCCGCGCCACTCAGGATCACGAGATCATAAATGGCAAAATTACATCTTTGAAGTCATGTATTGGTGTTTGAAGTGAATACCGCGTGGAGCCTTTATTAACGGCTTCTTAAAATGACCGGTTGCCCATTTTGGTTTGAAACGAGCTTTTTTAAGGTGCCTAAAATGCCATCTGAAATTCTATTCTGGAGTCTAAGCGTGCAGTGCTGGGGATACTCCAGGAGCAGGTTTGGAAAATATTACACTATGAACTCGTTATGTGTATGTTTCGACTTAACAAGTGGCCTGTTTTATTGAACTTATAAATCCAGTGAAATGTCGCACATAAAACGTCCTGGCCATTGTCAAACTGGAAATAATAGGTCAAGTCGAGCACACGGCATTGTGGGATATAGTTGTGGGATATTTCAGCAAATCTAGTAGGTCTTCTATAAGACTTGCTGTTTTGTGCAGAAATAGTAACAGTTGAATGCTGTTCAGAGCAGAACTACTGTCAGCATCTTATTCTGTACACAACAGCGCCTCCATGTGGCTGCTTAAACACTTACAAAAAATATCAAATTGTGAGTGAAAAAAAAAAAAAGAGGAAATGTGCCACAGAAACAGTCAAGGGATTGAGTGCACTTAAGCACAACGGCCTGCAGGGGGCAGTGTGCTTCAACAATGTTTGCTTTACATTCCTAGAGTTCAATTTCATGAATCAATAGAACCTTCCATATTTTTATACTTTGAAATAAAGAGGTTAATCACCTGAAAACATGTCCTGGTCACATTAAACCCAATTTTAACGTTTACACTTCTAGGACAATTAAGCACATTTCCTCCTAAATTATTATTATTTTTTCGTTCTTTTTTTTTTTTGCAATTCCCAATATTCTCAGTGATGTTTTTATTATTTAGATTGGCATAAACAATACAACTTTAAATAATATAATTGCTCAGAATGTGGGAGGGTGGTGTGCATAATTGTCTTAAAATCTAATCCTAATGGCCTCAAATGCCTCACTTCTTTTTTAGTGAGGGGTAAAATATGACCCAGACATGTTCTTGAAAGGTTTAATGACAAACACACTTTTATAATTGTTGTGATTGAAAATTTATCAATTTAATGGATGCTACACTATGAAAAAATCTGACATTTGAAACTTCATTAGCGAGATCGGTTTGTGCTACATGGTTAAATCAAAATTAAACCATCCACAGTAGACAGAAGGGGAAAAAATGTCACAAAGAAGCTCAAGGTCACTGAAATGTACCTGTTCCTTTAACAGAACTCTTTTGCAGTTCTAGAATGCCCTCAAAGTTCTGAGCATCATGACAGACCTCTCAGAGGAACACCAGCATCAGCATGTTCCCAGTATGCAAACCCAAGGTAAATGCTCCGATTCAGTTCTGTAAACTCATCAAAATCCAGCCCACATCTCAGCCTGTGCTGCTGTTGGATTAGTCTATGTTGTTTTCCTGGTTTTCAGAGGCAATTTCACTGGGTCCATAAGTCCTTAAAAACGTCTGCTGAAGATCATCCAGTTCAGCAGGCAGAGGGATATTCAACTCCTGATTCAGAGCTAATGCCTCAAAACAGTCCTCCAACTTCTGAAAAGCAGGCCTGAAGAAGACAGGAAGAGGAAAGAGGTAAGAACACAAAGTATTTCTATCTATTATAGGGTAATGTTAATCACCATTATACATGTGATATCTAGATACACTACTGTTCAAACGTTTGGGGTCGGTATGGTTTTTAAAAGAAGTCTTTTATGCTCACAAAGGCAGCATTTAATTGATCAAAAATCCAAAGCTCTAATATTATGAAATACCATTACAATTCAAAATAGCTGTTCATTTTAAATGGTTTATTATTCCTGCTGAATATTCAGCAGCTCTTAATGCAGTCTTCAGTGTCGCATGATCCTTCAGAAATCACTTTAATATGGGGATTTGGTGCTCAAGAAACATTTCTTATTATCAGTTGAAAACAGTTGTGCTGCTTAATATTTCTGTAGAAGCCATGATACTTTATTTTCAGGATTCCTTGCTAAATAGAAAGTTCAAAAGAACAGCATTAATTTGAACAATACATTCACAAAACAAAATGTCACTTTTAATCAATTTAATGAATAAAAGTATTCTTCACGGAAACCTGAAAATCCCAGTTCAGGGTTTAAACCTGCAACTTTCACAAGCGCGGATCATTAATCAGAACGCCACACCACCCAAAGGAAATGATCATTTCACATCTGTCTTACTGGGGAATAACCTATCGTTTCTATTTTAAACTCACCTTCAATATTACCGCTGAACATTCATGACAAAACAGTGGCACTTACCGGTTGTCAGGGATGAGATCACAACAAGCCACAGCCAATGCAAAGAAAGCTGGAGGACAGTGTTCAGGAAGAAATTTCTCAATGAATTTTCTCACATTGAGCCCAAAGTCCAGCGTTCTCGGGAGACACTCAGGATCTGCATAAACCTGACCGATTATCTACACCAAAAGAAGAGTTAAAAATGAATAAGGACAAATGAGAGTGAAATAAACATGAAGTGTCCTCTTACACGACTGAGACTAAAATGTAGCAGTTTTGACTCAAACCAGTCAAGCTCAACTTAACTTACATAAATGACAGTTCTAGGAGCACATGCTGTCCTCATAAAGGGTCAGAGATGTTTACCACAACAAAAGACTCTTACCTCACAAAGCACAATGCCAAAGGAGAAATTATCCACCTTCTCATCGTAGCGTTTACCTGTTTACACACAGATGAAAGACATCCGTCAAGAAAAACAAGCCTACAGAACAACTCAAAAACACCTGTTGACTGCGCCAATTACCTGAAGGACCATACACACACAAAAACAACTTGAGCACAATATTCTCAGAAAGCAGTAAAGGCGATTTATTTATATACAATTAAACTGTTAGATCAAATTAACAGAGAGGAAGTACACCATTCTATTTAAGGCATTTGCCTTCACTGTTCGACATTTTTAAATCATTCAGATGCAGCATGTGAATGTTTCTGTGATTATCAGATTGCCATTAATATTTAAAGCAAGCAAGCATTGTTTAAGTTATTTGCTTTTAACCAACTTAATGCATGACATTTCATGACTGCATTGGTATTATATCTTTGGCACCACAATTCAGGGTTAAAAGTGGCACTACTAACCCAATTTTAAAAGTAAGCATTTGTGTAACCCAGGGCTAAACCTGAGCTTAGAATCTGGATTTAACAAAAAAAGATGTTGGACTCAAGTGTAATGTGAAAAGCTTTTTTTTTTTTTTTTTTTTACCTAAATGATCTTTAACAGACCACCACTGGCAACATTCACACAATTCATTACGTGAGCATGGTGGCAAAATCTGAACTTAAGTCTTAAGGCCTTTCCACACTGAACGCGAAAAATCTAAACTAATATCGGACGTGATGACGCGCTGGAATAAAACAATAGATTTCTATGGATGCTTCCACATAGATCGCGAACATTCGCGCTCCGAAAATGCGAATTTGTTTTTCCGAATGAGTCCGACAAATCTTTTCAGTTTCGCAAAGCGAAATCACGGGCCGTCCAATAAGATTTTAGCATTACATCATGTGACCGGAGCAGCTGCTGTTGTACAAAAGGGTGAGAGTGGTGGCACCGTTTCGAAAACCAGAAAAGCTTTTTTTTTTTTTTTTACCTAAATGATCTTTAACAGACCACCACTGGCAACATTCACACAATTCATTACGTGAGCATGGTGGCAAAATCTGAACTTAAGTCTTAAGGCCTTTCCACACTGAACGCGAAAAATCTAAACTAATATCGGACGTGATGACGCGCTGGAATAAAACAATAGATTTCTATGGATGCTTCCACATAGATCGCGAACATTCGCGCTCCGAAAATGCGAATTTGTTTTTCCGAATGAGTCCGACAAATCTTTTCAGTTTCGCAAAGCGAAATCACGGGCCGTCCAATAAGATTTTAGCATTACATCATGTGACCGGAGCAGCTGCTGTTGTACAAAAGGGTGAGAGTGGTGGCACCGTTTCGAAAACCAGTGTAAACAAACATCGAAGAAGAGTATCCCGGATAAGAGAAAAGAGTGGATGCCGAGTTCTTGTTATCGTTAGTATTTGAGAACAGATTTATTCTCACATGTTTTTTCTACATTTTCCTACTACTTGTTTCACTTCTGTTTCAGTTTTCCACTGAATCATGTGATCTGTAGAGCACCGTCCATTTTCTTCCATGTGCGCGAGTGTTATGAGTCAGAGCGCGTTCACTCTTTTTCTAAAAATGAAATATGAAAGCAAATAGACATATGATTATGACTATATATTTTCTGTATGTGTTTTGTATGCAGCTCATGGTATTTTTATAGCAATAAAGGATGTTTATGACAAATATTAGAAGTGTAGTGTTATTAAACATACAAAGAGTGCATGTGTCTGCTTATGAATCAAAATCAACTATAGATCACAATCGGAAGTTATTACAAGCACTCGATGATGGTTTAACCCCTTAACTTGATTGCTTCTGTTGTCCTCATTTGTAAGTCGCTTTGGATAAAAGCGTCTGCTAAATGACTAAATAAAATAAACATGTTCTTTATACAGAATAACATTTCTATTAATTTTCCACTGAATTATGTAATCACAGTAGAGCACCGTTTTTTCTTCCACGTGCGCGAGTGTTATGAGTCAGAGCGCGTTAACTCTTTTTCTACACATGAAATATGAAAGCAAATAGACATGATTTTGACGATATATTTTCTGTATGTGTTTTGTATGCAGCTCATGGTATTTTTATAGCAATAAAGGATGTTTATGACAAATATTAGCAGTGTAGCGTTATTAAACATACAAAAAGTGCATGTGTCTGCTTATTAATCAAAATCAACTATAGATCACAATCGGAAGTTATTACAAGCACTCAATGATGGT
>NW_015548231.1:797623-817253 GCF_001515605.1 Sinocyclocheilus anshuiensis | reverse complement strand
ATCAAAAAGTTATAGAAGTTTAAATTTACTGTAAAGAAAATGCACTATACTTATTTTATTTTATATATAATAAATATTTTACATAACAGGTTTTACTCTAAAATGGTATAAAATTAAAGCCTTATGTCTAAATAAGTTATATTCCAAATTTGAAGTTGATATGAAAAAAACTGAGGTTCCTGTGAGGTTTTATTTAGGGCGTTATACCACAAACAGCCACCGGGTTTGCCATCCAAATTCCATATAATTTTTTAATGCATTTTTCTGTCACAAATGTCTAGATTTCTCTGTCAATATTACTTCTATCTCATAATAACCACCAAATATGGAATCTGAGACTCAGACCTTTCCAATTATGTTTTTTGTCAAGATTATAAAAAGATTTGATTCTAAAAGAGCGTAATGCATTTTGTAATATGACACTTGACACCGCCTACTAAGGGGGAGGAGACCGCCAAAAGATTTTAAAGTACAATTTCCATGGTAACGCAATGCCCGATTTCAAAATGGTTTTCACAAAATGAATCTTGGGCTTCTAACCTTTCAAATTATATATAATGTATGATGATTACTAAAAGATTTGATAGAGAAAAAGGAAAACAACAAAAAAAGAGCGCCAAGCGTCCCACAGGTGGGATGGTGACAGTTAAGGGGTTTAAAGTGGGTAAGCAAATACATTAATAATTACATACATTTTCAAGTGTAGCTTGATGCTAATTGTACGTCTAATTATACTTTAGGACGTAGCCTATTCTTGTAAGCATTATAGATAGTTTGTGTTTCTGGTGTAGAACCAAAGTTTGTTTATCTTAATTTAATGCTGTATATTGAGCAGCGGACGATGTTAAATCCATTTACGAGATACATATCTGAGGAAAAATGCATTGTTGGTCGGCACCACCTAGCGTGCAGGCGTGAATTAGCAGAAGGCGAACAATTGTTTGGCGTTCAGTGTGAAAGCACAGTTCGTCAGCGATTCGCCTCGCTTTTTCGCACCGCACTCTGTGTGGAAAGACCTTTAGTAAAGCACTATCTTCGGTGTAATACTCTCTTCTCACCATTAAGCATTTCTGGGGCCATCCAGTATGGGTTCCCCACCACCGTGTAGCGTTTCTTACGGTCAATCCGTCTAAACAGTCTTTTCTTATTGGTTGGTTTGTCAGGGGGTGGCTGCTTGACCTTATCCTCCATGATTAGACGAGATAGACCGAAATCTGCCACCACGACGGTGTTGTCCTGCAGGTGTCAGACAAGTAGAGCGAAAAAGAACAGATGTGCAGAAATGTTTAGCATGACAGTGCTAGTTCTCTGATACAAATTTATGAGTACAAAGGAACCCTAAAAATAAAAAAATACACAAAATAAAAAGAAATTCAAAGAAAAACATAAAAATTCAAGTAGGGTGTAAAAGAAAGATCTTAACATCAGAAGTCAATCCTAGCTTTAAACTATTTGCACTTGTCTAAATGTTTAACTAAGCTCCAAAGGCATGCCGTTTGTTCTCCTAAAAAGGTTCTTTAAATATCTTGTCATAAGTGATTCACTCAGGATATGTGAAACACTGAGGTCAGTCAGGGTCAGACAGCATTTCCTGTCTTATCTTCTTTCCACTAACTAAACAAGTGAGCAACCATTAACTAAACAATCCTCGAGTGTGAACAGATCTTTACCCTTCACTTAGGGTTCTCTCTCCTGCTCAAGTGTTATTACATAACATGTTTTTGGGTGCTTGTCTACTTTAGCCGTTTTGTTTGTGCTGACACAAGTCTGTCAGCTATTCTCGATTATGAAAACCTGTTTCTAGGCCCTGGGCTCCCCAAGCAAGGCCAAATAAGTGTAGACTTTGATCTGAGTTAATATGTGGAATGGGTGAAACTCCTCCCGTACCAGTTTGACCAGGCAGTTGTGAGAGTTGAGATCTCGATGTATGATGCTCATTGAATGCAGATATGCCTGAAAGAATAAGAGAATAAAATCAATCAGATGAGACGGAAAAAGAGCTTGTGTCTGAGCAGAATGAGGAAAGACAGAACTGCAAGAGAAATCTACAACCTCTTGATCACCACCACAACAAGAAGTACTAAGACAAAAACTAAAGTGATGCATCAGCAATACACAACAAAACCTCCTGCTAAACAGGAAGTTGCTTGTCTGTCTTCTCAACTACTCAGACATTTCTTAGTTGAGATGTACTTGCTGTTGAAGATTAAAGTAAAACGGTGTCCTAACCAGGTGTGATGTTTTTAGTAGCAAGTAAAACAATTTATGATAGATGATTGATGACTTTAAAGTAAGCGTAACCTATTAAATATTTATCATTGACTGCTATATATCCAGTAATGGCTGATAGCAATTAATATAAAAGGTGCCAATGTTGGCAGATAACCAATATGGTGCAGATATATTGTGCATTCCATATTAGAACACATTTAACGTGGATTAAACACATTTAACACTTTTTTTTTTACAGTGGGCGGGGATGCCCAGTGAGACAACAGAAATCAAAATCAAATCTCTGTCATAAATGTCCTGATGTGCTTAGTTTAGGCAAAAAAAACACACAAGACAGAGTTCATATTGCTTGTCGATTTATGGTTGGGAGACCTCCCTCCCATTTATGAAATGTTACTCCATGGAGACATCACAGATTCATCTTTTAACTGGATTAATGAATTCGGACAAAGTGTTGATACTAGTATTTTTGCTCCTCTAATGACCCCAGATGTAATGCCAAATTATAGTCCCTGTTTGCTATTGGTTGACAAAGATAGTCCCACCCCAAACTCATGCCAGTGGCCAGAGCCAATGTTTCTGCATCAGACTGGTTGTGGCACTAAAACAACATGTTGATAACACCAAAGCCAATGTTTACACCAATGATTACACAAATCAAATCAACCTACTTAAATCTTACTTTTAGTCTCTGAATATTAAGCTGGGATGGAAATTTTTTGTGACATCTAAAAAATTACTTAACCTTTAAATTGTCCTCTTTTATCTCACCATTTCCTTCAATGTATGTATATATAGTTAGTTAGTTAGTTAACAACTTTATTAATCCCACAAGGGGCAATTAAAGTATGGTAGTAGCATCATAGCATCATATAACAAACTTAATTCAAACATAAGATATCACATAGACAATACAAAAAGATAAATAAGTAAAAACACAGCCCAACATGCTTCATAATAAATTTCGTACATAAACAATAAAATTATTTAAAAAAAAAACCTTACTAAAAATTTGAATAGCAAAAACGTATAGCCTCTGGAACAAAAGTGAATTTATATCTATTAGATGAACATTTAATGCTTCTGAATCTTCTTCCAGAGGGCAATACTTCAAAGTAAAACTTCAAGGGGTGAGAGTCATCTCCCGTAATGCTACGAGTTTTTCTTAGTATTTGTTGCTCATAGAATTCTGCTAGACTCCGCAGAGGCACACCTATAATTTTTGAGCAAGTCCTAACTAAGGTCTGCAAATGATTCTTGTTCCTAACAGAGAGTGACGAGTACCAGCATAAAAAAGAAAAACTCAAGATACTCTCAATCAAATCAAATATATAACGGTCAATTCTGATCCAAAAGTGCCTCAAATGTAGTACAACAATAGCTTATGTTGTTTTGCAAATCTATATGTGTGCAGACCCAGAAGCCCACTCACCATTCCAGATGCGATGCTTTTTGCAAAGCTAACTCTCTGTTCCCAAGGGAATGAGTCCTGTAGGGACAGAGAGAGAGAGAGAGAGAGAAAGAGAGATGAATTGCTGGCCTAGTTTATAACCACACTATAATACAGCCCAGTGTGACAGCACGCTATGCTGTCCGTGAATTAAGAGAGGAAATCGTTACATAATGGCAGCCGCTTATTAGACAAATTACACACACAGACACACTTTTATAGAAAACATTATAGCGCATTAGAGAGACACAATGACAGACTGAACAAGAGAGGTATATCATCTGTTATCCTTATGTTTGGTTTGAAGCAAACCCAGTGGGTGATCTGGAAAAAATTCTCACTAGAATCCCACACCTGGAAACACTTCATACCTCCTTTATCTCTCATCCGCTGCAACCACACAACTGCATTTTCTTCCTCTCATTTCATCGACTGTTTATATTTTCCAGTCCCTATTTTCTGTCCCTCTCCCTTCCTCCTTACAAAGTTCATCTCAGGTGAACGGAGACAAAGACTAAAACACTAACAGATGATATACAGCCCTTCCTAGAAGCAAGAGGAAAGGAAAAAAGGGATTTGAAAATCAGGACGCACCGTGTCTCGGATAAAATCCTTCAGAGTGCCTCCCTCAATGAACTCTGTTATCAGATTAAGCCGCTTGTCCTTGTACAAAACCCCAATGAACTTCAAAACGTGTGGGTGATCAAGACTTCTCATCACTTTTACCTGGAAAAGAGAGAGAGTGAGAGAGTGAGGGAAAAATACTAATTGCTAAGATTCTTCAAATGATTCATACTAAATACAGTCTGGATAAATCTAAGACTCTTTTCCTCTGAAGAAAATCACAAATGCGACAGCAACACTGTATCCCGGTGCCACATGGATCTGTTTTATCTGCAGTTTAAATCAAGCCCTGATACTGACCCTGAGTAGACAACAAAGGGATGGAAGGAATAAAAGTGGATATGGAGACGAAGGGAAAAAATTATGTAGTAATCAGATGGACGAATGAGAGGTACTTGTGGGGAAAGAAAGGGATCTTCATACCTCCTTTAGGAACGTTTTCTGTGTCTCTTCATCACAGCGGATCAGCTCCTTCATGACCATCACCTCACCTGTGGCTTTATGGGTCACCTACAAAAAAAGAAAGAAAAAAAAAATCACACAGTATTAGGGTTGGAACTTAAATTATTTCCCGTTCTTCAAAAATATTGAAACCAAATAGTTTTAATAAACTTCATCCGCATTGTTCTGCTAACTGGGAATGGAACTACTATGACACTACTGAACTTATTCCAAGTAAAGAAAAATGCACGGTAATAGAATCATTAAGGAACCACAATTCATAACTGTGGAATCAGAATTCCTTATGATTTCATTACCAAAGGAAATACAGACCTGTCTTCCAACTATGAACTAAGCTTCAATGCAGTGAAACAGCTCTTCTAGACACTGCAATACACACAAAATGAGGAAAGGTTGTTAAACATATGCACACCTTGATGGCCTGTCCAAAGAAACCTTTTCCGAGGATTTCTCCATGGATGAGGTCACAGGGCCGGAAAATACGGTGAGAGCGGCTGGAAGGAGAACGGAGGGATTCAGAGCGCCCGATATCTCGAGTTAGAATCGGAGGGTCTTTAGGAGATGAAGAAACTGGAGACTTGCAGATGCTGTTGCTACGTCTACACCACACAAGACAGAAGTATTAATTCTTTACAAACCCAAAAAGCAATTGGAAAAGGATAAACAAGTGTGTAATGTATTTATTTTGCACCATCTCTGTATCCACTTGGAATCAAAAATGTAAATGAACTGTGCTCCAATTAGATGACATATGTTACCTGAGGGACCTCCTTTTTAACGTCCCATTGTCCACTGAGTCACTTCGTTCGATCTCAGCATCCGCTGAGGAGGACATACGCATGCGGGAGGCCGCGGGGACACCCAGTTGACTGCGGGAAGAGCCCAGGCGGAGTCGGTCCAGACGCTGTCTGACTGGATCATATTCCATCAACAGCTGCAGTGTCTGACTGGTCCGATGGATCAGGTCCTCCACCTGAAACGACCAATCCAAATTCAGAAGGTCATATACACTCTGGTTGTTTTGATGAGGGTCACAAGAACAATTAAAAGCTAGAGGACAGCATTAAGTCATAAAAGTTCAGTATTGTGCATTAGTGCTGTTCACATAGATAACATTGATTTTCCTCCCAGTCAAAGCTGGTGCCACACAAAAGGTCTTTCTAAAGGTGCAAAAGATAAGCCCTTAAAATCAACACTGAATTTAAGATTATGTAATACACAGGAACAGTGGAATACGCTGGATATTCAATATTTTCAGGTCGATAAATCTGGACATGCAGCAATGAAGACTGCTTTCTGTAATTGTGATTATGTTCATTTCAGGACTTTTCCAGGAATTTTCCATTTTTAGGATTACAGAACTTCAGGCTGCTCATTACGTCGGGCAGATGGCTGCCAAACAAAGTCAGTCCAAAAACCTCCTTGTACGTGATTAAATTAGGGCACAAATCCATGACAACAGAAGTGAAGCAGTGGAATTCAGACATTAAGGAGAAATGGTGGGAAAATGAAATTACATTTACAAATGCACGATAAGAATGCAAAGCATTTACATAGGAGTTGACAAGTCACTTTAGTACAAGAGTCTACATACACAGACCTCCCAATATAGGTATGCATTACAAAGTTAAACTCATGCATGACTACTTTTTATTTCTTAAGAAAACTAAATACTGCTTCTGCAACATCAACAAATATATCCAGTGCTTTGACAAAACAGATGCATGTCAATTTAGAATGAAGCTCCAAGCTCCATATGGATTATGATTAAAAAAACACATCAAAGCCATATAACAAACAGCCTGTTTCTAGGGAGTAGTGTAAATTCAATGCATGACCAGGTTACAGTAATGACCATGGTATGAAAGGAGTGTCATTGTATGTGCTGGGACAAGCTATAGTATGAGTTTGTGTTCCAAATGCTTACCATGCCGTTCCTCTGTATTGCTTCAACAAGTTAACGTTGGCACGATTTCACCTCACCTCAAAGCTAATAGCAAGCATGGTAGTGGTAAAAATGGAAAGTACCTCCTCCTCCATCAGAGCTGACACTGGGAGTCCATTGATCTCCAGGATTCGGTCCCCAACATGGATGGCGTTCCGAACCTCTGGACTAATATGCATCCCTCTGACCCTGTAAGGATAAGATTTTGGGAGATTTCCATCATGAAAAGACAGGTTAAGAATGATAAGAGAAATCGCATAGCTTTCTGTTATGGCATCACATCCAAAGAACACAAAAAGAAAGTGGCAGTTTGTGCCCTCAGTCCAACATAAGCAGTCATATCACCACAGTTATGCAAAACATTCCATGTGTCTCTGACATTGGGTGTGGTGGCATTGCGGTGAATCTTCGAGGTGATAAATTACTTAAGTAAGTCTCTATTATTCCAAATGTTTCTCAGCATATTCAGCTTTATCTGACTGCTTGCTTAACCAGGACTCAAACGAAGATCTCAAGCAAAATAATTGGGGGATGCATCAAATGTATTACATGTTAATTCCACATCTCTACTTACTCTTTGACCTGGACACTGGCCGTGGCACTTGTGCAGTCTCTAATCACGCTGACAGAGAAACCTCTTTTACCATTGGTGGCAGCGGGCATGGACACCAGAGTCACTGTGTGAGGGAGCAGGTCCGTTGGAGAGTCGGCCAAACCATGCTTCTCCAACACCGGCGTCAGGACCACCTGCTTGTAGCATTTACCACTGCGTGAGAGAGAGAAGTTGAAGAGCCTCACTTGAGTTTGAAAACTTTAGGACCTGAACTTTCAGGACAAGACCTGACAAGAGCAAGTCACCTCTAGACATGTTATGAAACCCTTGGATCTGTGTCAACCTGCCTGTGCTTTACTGAAAACAACAAATGAAGATAAACAACAGACAAAATAGCAAATTGAATCATATAAAAGGAAGTTAAGAAGAAACTTTTTTTAATATAAAGAATTAGGAGATTATGATATTGTATTAAATATAGCTGCTTACCTGTACTCAATGTAATACAATTTAAGTTACCAATATTTAAAGGCTACTCAAGGTTTGCAATGCAAGTGTTTCCTCAGTAAAATTTTGTAACTAATGGGCCTTATTCATGAAACATGAATAGAACAAATGTGTGTACATATATAACAGTTTTTTCGTAAATTGGTACTTTAAAATAAATTAGTTAATTTATTAAATAATGAATTAAGTGAATTTAAAAAAGCCAGATGTGCACAAGATTTGCGTTTCCTTGCAAGAAAACAACTTTTTTTAATGTGCTGCACAAGAAACTATTAGATTTTGTTCAGTTAAGCTTTCAAAAACAGCTTTGCAATTCTGCAGTGGCATCCTATTGAACAACACAAATGATACAAGAGATCATAACTACAAGGATACTGAAGATAGTTAATTAAAATAAAAAGTCAAACTGAAACTGGGACATATTTACATTTTTGAATGAATCGTCATAAAACTGGGACTTCTGGTCACCCTAGCTAAGATATGTAAAAAGTCAACACAGAGGAATCATCACTACAGTTTGGAGCTAATGCGTGTAAAGTTTCCGCACCAGTACGGTCTACAATAAATACATGTACAGTTTGGAAGTGAAATGTGTGCTCACCAGTAGAGTTTGGTTCGTTCCACTAAGGCATAGGTATCCTGATCCTCAATCACCACTCTGCAGCTTAAACACACGAAGCATTCGGGGTGGTATTTATAGTCTCCTGCCACCTGAAACACACCAATGCCCAGTGCACATCAGAAAACCACCATAATAGCTCGCGATTTCACTCCAAAAGTCCACAATGGACATCCCAAAAGGTAATCCTCAGTGCCCTGACAGTGGTCCAGAAACACTCTTTCTGGGATACTCCTGTGCGTTGAGTGGATGCAGACTGCTCTCTGCCGAGCCCAGGCGTGGTGGATCATACCTTCATTGTGCTTCATCTGCTTTGTGTCGGTGTACTGTCTTCGCTCAGTCTGCGTTCTTTAACAGTGACGCGAGTGCGTGCGCTGTCTTTTTCTGTAACACCTGCAAGTGTCTGGGCCTGTCTGTTATCAGAAGTGACATAAGACTGCCAGCCCCTTCCCCATAGCCATGATCCCATGCCCTTAGACAACACATCATTTGTGTCAATCTCTGTTTAACACCTCCTACCTCTATCTAATGCAGGCTCTCGCTTTGAGCTCCCTCCCATAAATCTTACAAGAAAAGTTTGGGGTAAAACTTTTTATTGTTTGCCCCTTTTTACTTTTATTCTCTGATGTTTCACCCTGAAAAAATGTATAAACCCGGAAGGACTATCAAATATGCAACCACACACATTTTAATCTGAGAATTTACTGGAAATACATAAACCATAAATATCCATTCACTAGTCATTACATTAGCAAATACAATTCCACAGAAATCATAAATCAAACCCCCACACATCTTTTAAACTTGTAAACAATTAAATACCCTAGATCCCTTTCTTTACAGGCCTGATGTTTTATAGGAGCACTCAATACCAAATTGCTTTCATCCTCACTCCTTAGAAATATATTACACACACAGTTTGCCCACTCTAACTTACTCATATAAATTAAATATAAAAATAACTGCCAATCAACAAGGGTTATTGAACAGAAATAAACTTTTGAATGGAAAATTATTTAACCAACAACCCTCTGGCTCTTCCTTTCATTCTGGCTGAATGGAGAAAGTATGAGGTCACGCTGAGGTTTCATTTAATGTGAACCACAAAAGACAGATTAGCAGTTATGTTTACTGAGCTGTGAATCAATGGTCCCAGGGTTTGACTAACCAAATTCTTGGGTAATTTCTCGGCTGGGGAAGCCACACCTCCTCAAGCAGACTAAACCATTCAACAATCAGAGTTCAGAACATGTAGACAGGCAATTAGAGGATTTCATGCCTACTTGGATTAGGTCTTGGTCATTCTAGCATAAAATAATGCAAAATAATACCATAACACTCAAAAATAATGAAAAGGTATATAATAATAATAATAATATTTGTATTTCTTTATAAGGCATTGTACTGCATACAAGATAGCAACTGACCATATGGTAATCAGCAAAGCTGACAGGGTATGGGAATGATGTAATATTTAATGTCTACATTTACAGTAAACCAAGTGTACATGTACAGTGCTTTGCTCAAGGGCAGTTAGTTGAACAGCTCGACTCTTGGTTCAACCTGTGAGTAAGCATGACGTTTCAAATATTTTTTGAGCATACACAATTTATAAACGTCATAACTGTCTGTGTGTTACAGCAGAGTGTGAATGTGCATGTGAGAAAGGCTGTTTCCCAGCAGTACTTTGTAAAAGAGCCACCCCTCCTTTAGGACTCAAGGAGTCATATCACTACGGCTAACTGAACACAGAACGGATAAATTTTTTTTTTTTTTTTTTAAACTCTCTATGTGAAAGTTTCTCACCTAAGAACGTGACGTGCTAAAAAGTGGCAGCAGAACCATTACAGCAGCTTTAGACATAGAAATGTAACTCCAAGATGAAGAAAAAAGGGGGAAAATAGGGTAGAAACTCAACTGGACTGAACAGTGAGTAACTTTAATCCAGCCAAAGAAAAGAGTTTATTACCATGGATGGATTCACAAACACATTCTCAAACAAGCCCTTCAGCTGTGAGGATGTGATTTCTCCCTGCCTGTCTTTCAGAGGTTTTGACAACCTGCTGGCTTGTGCTTGAGCCCACAACTGGCAACGCACCCTGACCAGAAATACTTGGCATCCGTCAATCCGAGCCCAAACAGAAAAGGCCTATTATGAGTTTTGCTAGCTGGCAAATTCTCTTCTTTCTCCCACTTTTCTCTTTTAACCCATTTAAACACGACCTGCTTTTTGAGCAGTGATTTGTTTACATTAGAGATAGATTTGTAAGTCTCCTCCTCATTGAAGCCCATGCAAAAGCATTCCAGACGCATGATGAAACAGCACACAACACTGAGGCCATTCCAGCCTTCAGATCAGTCACCCTGCTCACAGGAATGAGATAATTTATAATAGTCAGCAGTAACAACTAGTCTGAAATCAAGACAGAGATATGATTCAAAGTTTTACTTGACACACGAGAAAACTAATGAGTTATCCTAGAAGGAAAAGTAAGAAACACAAAGAGAATATTTGAACAATACAGCTGTCCATATTAGTCAGTCACGGGACTAGGGGTGCGCAATATAGCCTCACAATTATATCACGATATTTCAAGAATATTTGCGATAACGATATTTATGACGATACAGAAGAAAAAAACATGGAACAACGTTTTATTGGTGATTGCAGGCAGGCAGCAGCATTTATTCATTTTCCATCCTTTTCCAATGAGCTACTGTCATCGATGACAGACTACCTAATTTGAAGTGTGAATCTATTGTCATGAGGTGGCAGCAGCAGCTGTCTGCTCGACTTGAAGCAGACCGATCGGTGTATGATGTCAAAATACTGCGAGAGTGACTTACCCTTTATTTACACTGCACCCATCTGTGGCGCGTTACGGCTCCGACGCGGCCACTCTAGTCAATGCTTGTGTTTACATTAGCGGAGCCGCGGCACATTTCAGAAGGGTCCCAGAAGCGGCTCTCCGCGCCGCTTCGCTAAAGATATGCGCCTCGCCTATTTTTGAAGGTAAGAGTGTGCGCTCGAATATGCTCTAGAGCCGCTCTCGGTCATCGCATCGCTATATCGTTGATATCGCGATATGACACTTTTTTTATCATGTAAAAATGTATTATCGTGGACGGTATATGGCACACCCGTACACGGGACCCAATGTTTTTAAAGGGGTCATATGATGCGATTTCAATTTTTCCTTTCTCTTTGGAGTGTTACAAGCTCTTGGTGCATAAAGAAGATCTGTAAAGTTGCAAAGACTAAAGTCTAAAGGTGTAACTTTAATTCTCGCTGTAGTATTGTTGTTGCCGCGGCCGCCATGTCGTGAAGGCGCTGTTTCATTGTTGGATCACCGGATCGGCTTTCACTGTGGACGAAGTGGAGTCCAGCTCGGGGTCCAGCTCCTTCATCGAATCCGCCGGCCGCGTCGTTCTCAAGCCCGCCCGCCGCCGCTCACTCAAATGCAACAAATGGCTCATTTATAATGGGTTTTAATGTTTTTGTCTCATCGCTCCGGCCGGACAATCACAATATGGTAAGCGGCATCACATCCGTCACACGCTTGAGGTATTCGGCCAATCACAACACACTGGATAGCTAGCCAATCAGAGCACACCTCGCTTTTCAGAACGATGAGCTTTGTAAAAATCGACGCGTTTCAGAAAGGCGGGGCATAGAGGAGAAACAATAATGTACAGTATGTGGAAAATAATGTGTTTTTTGAACCTTAAACCGCATAAACATTTCATTACACCAAATACACAAAATAATGTTCTTTTTAGCAACATCATATGTTGTTGCTATATTTGTTGTAGTCTGGATATTTGTTTGTACGGACTTCTTTCAAACTACATTTACGTCCTTTTTGGAGCTTGTATTAGGTCCCATTGATTTTCATATGGATAAAATCAACAGAAACATCTTTCGTGTTTTGCAAAACAACATGACGGTGGGTAAATGGTGACAGGGTTTTCAAGTTGGGGTGAATCATCCCATCAAGTCTGCAAAACAATCAAGCACACATCAATTCAGCGTGAGCTCAGCTGAATCTGATGACAGTTTGGATAATCATAACTTACACCTTTGATACCATACTGTGGTAGTGATGATGGAACAAATATAGCAGGGCTTTGGTCATTTGTGAGACAGCTGTAGGGAGGTTTTTGACTCATAAGTTCGTAATGCTGATGTAGTCCTTACAGGAGAGATTTAAGATTTGTGCCTTTCATATGCTTTCCTCCCACAAGCATCACTCAAATGTGATTCATTTGCTCACATTAGGAGTGGTAAAGTGGAAAAGAAAGTTTAAACCACCCTTTACCTTATCAGTGACCTCTTCGGTATCATGAAAAACATCTGCACATATTGCCTTTTGTCTGCCTTCATTAGACCTCTTGATTTAGCCATGTAAATATTTACTGGATGAGACAATGGCATGTTATCTGAGCGGTTCTTGCGCAGGTTAGCATTTGTCTTGTGAAATCTTCTTCTTAAGACCTTTCTATTGATAGTCAGTTTCTTTACTCTCTCAGTGAATTTTTTTCACATAGCTTTTCTTACCATAGCAGGTCCAGTCATAAGCAGTGAACAGCCATGGCACAACTCCCCAAACTTCTCGCAGTAGTGTTTGTGACAGTACAGCTTCCCCTCTTTCTCAAAGTACCAGTTTGTCAGGAGATCAAAGCACACAGAACACCTGGAGGAACAAGAGTGGAAAAGTCTGTAAGTGAAACATTCTGTTTGTAGACATTCCGTTCAGCAGCTTATCTGAAATCGGCTCTCCATGAAAGAGGAGGAACCTGAGTGACTGAGATGTTTAGCAAGTGAGGATTATGGCTTTGTTGGGCCATAAACAGTCCCAAAGCATGTGACTGCTTTAGGTATTTGACATGTTGACTGCATCCCTGGAATTTCATGTTTGAAGTTTTAAAGAAATATTTCACCTAACACTCATTTACTCTCCGTCATCTGTGGAACACAAAAAAGGATGTCATATTGAAGAATATCTTCTTATCCACTATTCTGTTCCTCTTAGAGTAAAAACAACAACAGCAACTATCAAACGGCTTCTCGAGGCTTTGAATATAGTGCACAGATCATACGGACTGTACATTCTTCAATATCTCTCCTGTTTTGTTTCACAGCCAAAACAATGTCATACAGGTTTGGAATGACATAAGAATGAGTAAATCGTTTCGTTAGTTGACCTTTAACATTAACAAAACATTTGATGGTCTACCAAAACAAAGTAAAAAAAATAAGTGATTAAATGTTTGCAACAGTGGCTGAAGTGTTTCAGTCATACATCTGAAAGTAACACAAAGTACACTTCCTACTTTAAGACATATCTTCTTGTAATCTGAGGTAATGTTATACAGCAGTGGTCAATGAAGTCAAAGACGACACATTCAGTACGGGCAAAAATATCCATTAACTCGTGACCGAGACAAAGTCCAACTGGGCAACACACAAACACTATAGTTAAGGAATTTGGGACACAAGCCAAAGCTAGTCATGAAACTCTCTCATACACACTCTCTCCTGTCAGCCACCCTACCTACAATTGGAACCTGATGCTGGGACACAAGCTATGCCACTTTAAACTATTAACTATTTCCCATGAGGAAAAAATGAGCCTAATTAAAGACTTCGAACTGCAAAGCACTTGCACCTTGAGGCTTTTTTGAAACAATAAAGGATGGTTTGTCCAGGGGAGACAGGGAAGGATGCATGAAAAGCAAAAAGTTCCTCTTTACATGCCACAGCTTGTTTTCCCAGACTAGTTAGAGGTGAAGAGGGGGGCAACTGGGACCTACATCAAATGTGAAACACCTAATGGGTACACAACTTTAGCAGAAAAGGTACAGCCTTAGAGGCAAATGGCAGTACCATGATGAATGCTCAAAATATTTCCTCTAAATATACATCCGACATGCTCATATAGTAACTGTATGTGTGCTGCTGCATTAATGATTCCAAAACAATGCTGCATTAATATAAGGACATAAATAACCACATATAAATAATCATATTTATGTTATCCGTACCGAAACGGTTCGGTACGAATACGTGTACCGTTACACCCCTAGTTATTACATAAGTTACTATTTTACTATAATTACCATATTGTATTATAATTGTAGGTAGTATTGTGCCAAAAAGCACATTTTAAATGAATCTTAAAGTTCTGCAAAAGTTATTGGAAATAATAAATAATCAGTTTGTATTAGATTGTTCTAGGTTACTCATCCACTTGTGCTACAGATATGAATGACAGGCTCACAACACTGTAGCATCATAGAGGCAACCTCTACACAGGCAAACCCCACTCTAAAATTTTGTTTTGTCCTTTTTGAATAGTTGCACTGTTCTGTTTTACGTAATTTATAAATCAATTGCTAACATATACTGAATCATTATACCTGTGTACTCTGTAGTTATTATTCAAGATATTTTTCAAGGGATCATTGCTGTTCCTGGATCGTTATTCACCACAGTATAGGCTTAAGTCTATTATGACAGAACAGAAGCAGCCACTCTGAAAACCTCCAAGCTTTATATAATAAAAAAATAATAATTCGAAGGAGCAAATCTGGTTAAAATTTCCACTGTGAGTGAAGCAACAACTCTGCACAGAATTTTAGATCCTAAAAATGAAAAGTAACACCTGAAGGTAAGAAAGGAAAACATTTTTGCCTGTTGCTGCTGGGGCAAAATAGCAAGATTAAACTCTCAGACAATGGTAAAATCAGTCATGTTGTTTGGAAAACAGTTACCCTTTTTTGGGGTAGTTACCCAGTTACCCTTTCTTGGATTTCCAAGCATCCAAGCAGGAAATCGTCTTCAGGCCATATTCCAGAAGTACAGTTATCTTTATTTCCACAATGAGGAAAACACGAATACTCTCCAGTGCTGAAGGGATTAACAATTAATCTTTTTAAATACCCTATTAAAATTGATTTGGCACACAGCATGAATGGCTCGGTGTGCGGTATGAACGGAAATTTCTAAGGGTTTACTAACTTAAAAGCAATTTGTAGTAGTTATTTCCACAATTTTAGAACTCTGCCGTTCACATTTAGTGAACGGCACATTTAGAGGTTTTAGCATCTAACTCAAGGCCTGCAAACTGAAGGCCAACCATCACTTGAAACCAACTCACTGACAAACCCAACAAGACAAAGTGCCAAAGGGAAGCATCTGGCATGCAATGTTCTACTAAAGGCCGTGCTCTCTGGTACACCATGTACCAGAAAAAGAGAAAGAAAGGGAAAGAAATGGGGAAAACTGAAAAAAAAATCCACTCAATGGAATGAGCGTGGGGAGGATGTGGAAAAGCAAGTGCTGAGACGTTCTGATAATGATCACATTAGTGTGAGAAGGCCACCAAACCCTCAAGCCTGTAGACAGAACGGCTAGATTTTGGCCATGTGCCCAGTTGTTGCCTTTGTTTGGAGGAATGTTGACAAGCTCAGTTTCTAGAGGGAGACACAATAACCCAGTCACTCACGTAGAGTGGGCAGAACCTCGCCATCCAATCTAGGGACTCCATTTGTGTGCCTGTGGGGTAAAACCTGCTCACGAGTTGGGCAACCTGTGTTCCGACAGTGACATCATAGCAGATGAAAAGGTTTGTGAATCATTCTCTGGCTAACATCTGTGAGGGCATTGCAAAGGCTGAGCAGGTGTGCACACATGACAAACTTTCACCTGTGCACCAGATGCGACTGGTACATTTTGGTCACTAATTTCAAAACAAGCCTGATGTGTTCTAAATGGAGAATACCTATGCATGGCACTTGGATAAGTTAAACATTTTAATGTTGTAATCTAAATGCTGTAAGGGAATTTAGGGATCGCAACATTGTAATATGTAAACTAGGTGACGGCAAACACAATCTGATGTAAAACAAATTAAAAATGTCATCATATCAGCATATTTGAATGATTTCTAATGGATCATGTGACATTTCAAAATATATTAAAATAGAATAAAATAATTTTAAATTGTAATAATTTTTCACAATATTGCCGTTTTTTTGCAGCTTTGGTGATAAAGAGACTTTCAAAAACCTTTTACCAACTCTACCCCTGGTTTCATAGACAAGGCTTAAGCCTAGTCCCAGACTAAAATGCATGTCTGGGCTGTTTTAACTGAAAGAAACTTGCACTGACTGATATTAATATGTCAGATTCATTGTTTTGTCTCAAGATGCACACCAGTACAGTTTTTATCTGAGCCATATCTGTAAAAGCTACTTACATGCCTTAATTGAACTATAGCCTAAACCTAAACTCTGTCTGTGAATCTGGGCCCTAAACTTTCAAATGGAAGTATATATTCAACAATACTAATTAAACAACCGATACCTATGGAAGCCGTTTCTGCCACTCAATAAAAAAAAAAAAAAGGTAATTCTGACTATTTTTCTCAGAATTGTGGGATGTAAACTCGCAATTGCAAGTTATAAAGTCAGTATTGCGTGATATAAACTCACAACTGTGAGAGAAAAAAAAACAGAATTGCGAGATTTAGATAAGCTTGCAACTCTGAGAACATTCTTTTTTCCCCATCAGAATTACACTTTATAACTGGCAATTGCTAGTTTATATCATGCAATTCTGTGAAAAAAGTCAGAATTGTGAGTTTGTATCAAGCAATTCTGAGAAAGAAAAAAAAAGTCAGAATTGCGAGATGTAAACTCGCAATTGTGAGAAAAAAGTCAGAATTGTGAGATAAAAACTCACAATTACCTTTTTTTTTTATTTTTTATTCAGTGGCAGAAACAGGCCTCCATAAATACCAATTTAAAAAAATAAACATATTGGCCAATAACCAATATTTTCAACCACTACACCATTTAAATTATTGCTGTAGAGAATGAAGCCTCTGAAAGACGTATGACATGATAACAACTGATGTCTATTGGGACATTTAAATAATTATCACAATGACTTAAGAGTACTGCCATTGTAAACAACTCTCGCGCTGAACTTCTGTAACGCCTATGACCAGGTATCTCAAGAACTCTGTCTTTCAATTCTGCACGGAGGAGGCAACACCTATTCTCTTTTCTGTTCCAGCTTACACCCAGAGGTGAAAACAACAGGCTTCAGGTAAAATAAAAGAAATTATTCAAACCTTGACATGCACTCCAAGACAAACAGTACAGATAGAGAACAAACATTCCTTTACTTCCTTCATTCCATTAGCATTCACATTAACAAAGAAACATTCTGGTGCTCACAACTGGTATTGAGACCTCCTAAATCCTGCAGGTTCCCCATCATGTCTGTTAACTCACAGAACTAAATGATGAGGATCAAAAGAAATAAAGCGAGCAGACATATAAAGTCGTATCCAAATAATCAACTTAAATTCCTCAAATCCTAAAAACATACCCTATGCTTATAAAATAAGTTTAAAAAACTTGTCTTTAAAGATGGCAGTTGTGATTATGGTCAAAACAGCTATGCTTGGACTCGTAAGGTTAACAAGCTCATTCAATACCATAATAAAAAAAAACATTACTATCTGAAGGTATTTTCATATAAACAATTAAACTAAGGAAGTTGACAACAATAAATAACAAAAGTGGTGTTATAAAGATGGTATTTTAAACTTTGGCTATAATGCTATAAAATTTCAAATTTTGCATTTTAATTGCTAATAAATGTAAGTCAATTTGAAAATTCAGATCCAGGATGCATTAAGACGACATTTCAGCCCCTCCTATAGTTATAGTTAGAACAGTCATTAAAGCATAAGAGTTCAGTCTGTCCTTCCAATCACAAAAGCGGCATTAGTTGGACATTTGACAAAAACAACTCAACAGAAAAGGGGAAAAAAATATACAATTTTGTATTTGTCTGGAGGAGCTATGAGCCGATGTCTGGGAATGTGACGGCTAACCAGAGAGGAGATCCTACCTTCACTGCAACCAAACACTTACAGAAAAACAGGGAATGCCTGCCATAACAAAAGAGGGATTCCACAGAGGAACAAAGAGTCAATTGATTAAACTAATAATAAACAGTAGAAAGAAGTTAATTACTAAATGTATTGCTTATGAGTAATCAAGCACCAGGCTATGGCAATTAACCTTGTGATGGTTTCAAGCCAGAGACAACAAGCTTATATATGATTTAACTGGGAAGCTCAAACTTACAGATCATATCCAACCAAAAAATAAATCAACAGAGGTGAAAAAAAGCTGTATCCATGTTCCAGATTGCATAAAATGTCGTGGGCTCTGGAGTAATTTCTGCTCTCATTAAGGAACACAGCATCTGAGGACCCTAAGTTTCCAGAACATGGCTGATTTGATCACGTTGACCAAACTGTTCCATAAACTTGGGCTATTTGGGCTATGGACTTTTGGAATTGGGTTTTCATCCATGAAGGTCATTAAAAAAAACAGTCTCGCAAATCAGTTTCTATAAGTCCAAAGGTCTGACCGAGTAAAAGTCAATCCTCCAAAAGCTTCTACAATTCACTGAAACTCTTAATAAGAAACAATGTTTAAAAAGCTAAGAATAGTTCTTATACAAAAAGCTTTCTGGGGTAAGTTATGTTAACTGATGTCTTTTATTCAACAATGGTCACCGGTATAAAAAAAAAAATTGTTGCTGCATTTAGAAATATTGACAGTAATGACTCTGGCAGGCAGTTTTTTTTTAACTAGGGATGCAACTATTTTGATGACACATTAATCTAGCCAAGAACTGCCAACATAGACCTTCTAAGAGTTTTTAAATCATTAGCTTTTTCTTCAAAAAGGACCTTTACTTTTGCTGCACATGCCGTTTTTGATAGTTAACCACTGATAAGCCTTAAGACAAAAAGGGCCTTTTCATGGTCCTATATTACCACTTTACATCATTCACAGTGTTTTTCTTACACAAACAAACATTTCTCTCATGTATTTACATAAACAAATCACCCAAGCCCCTAGATGAAGCTTCTAGGAGTTCCTAGTAGCTGACAAACACTGAACTAAGCAGCCCGTAATACCTACATGTAGGTGTGAGAAAAAACAATGCTTTTATTTGAATGCAATAGCCTGCATTTTTTCTCTCAAAAGGAAAGAAAAAGCATTCCTCTTTGTCTCGGATGCTGGTCAACTTCACCACCCTTCTCAGTAATTCCATATAGTTGTGTACAGAGTTTGGTAAATAAAACAATTCTCTGGCTAAAAATGATATTACGCAGCGCCTGAAAATAGTCCCCAGCACGCTCC
>NW_015548231.1:783887-796992 GCF_001515605.1 Sinocyclocheilus anshuiensis | reverse complement strand
CAAAGTTCCTTGATTATTACGCCGGAATGAGAGTATAGTTCCTAGCCATATCGGCCTAGAAAATCGCAACTTTTCATTTTCCGTCGGTCTTAGTACACGCTGTAACTACAGAAGAGTCAAGTTTTAAATAGGAAAAATATCGAAACTCTTTGGTCATTTTTGAGCGAGATGCTAACGGTCTAATCAGATTCAATGATCTATGCTAAGCTACAGTTAAAAGTGCTACCGCCAGACCCGTAGATCGGCTGAATGGATTCGAAAACGGTAAAACTCAACTGTTTAACTCTAGGGGAGTTGGAAAATGAGCCTATTTTCAAAAATAGTGGAGTGTTCCTTTAAAGCTTAGCTGGTTCATGCTGGTCTACAGCCTGGTAAGGCTGGTGCTCAGCTGGACATCCATCCTTAAAATCCCTCTAACCAGCCAACAGACAAGGCTGGGAGACCAATTAAGGTCAGCGAGCCATGTTAGACAGGTTTAAGGTGCATTTTTTAGCAGGGTGAAGATTTAAAAAGAAGTAGGCAAATCCAAGAAAAGCAATCAAACGCGTTTTTGTTTATTTCGCCCCATTCCTGAGCAGTCTGGCTCAGTTTAAAGAGAAATCAAGGTAGGACCCACTGAAAGCAAGAGTTGTGCCAGGCGTCTTGAAGAACCTTCACATGAAAGGCGTCCCGAATCCTCCCGCCACAGCCCGTGCACCCGCGCTCTGTCATATCTGTCAATCACAAATCAGAGGAAGGCTCAGATCATGTTTGTTTACATGGGAAGCCCCAGACATTTAACTTTCAATTCGGCGTATTTTGTTTTTAAACTTGCGAGCACGAGCTGAAGTTTCACATTACGTAATCTCGCGCTGCTGTGTCTTTACATTTAATCAATTTGGGCATTTAAACCATTAAAACCTCATCTAAATGCAATGGATTTTATCTAACTAACTCTGCTTTAAAAATATGTCTCTAGAACGTTCTGCAATGAAAAACAGGTTACAGCTGCGGTCCATTTTAGCTGTTTATTTACTTGTTGTGAGATCACAAGCCAGTACAAAACACTTCTAAACGATTATTAAAGAAAACCTTCAAATTAATTAGAAATATACGAAACATATTCAAATTCAGATAACACTGTTGTTTATCGGGAAACGCCAAATACACATACAAAAAAAAAACGAGCGACCCGACTTGTTCGTTTCTGTTGCAACTTAACTAACTTGTGTCTATGAACTGTGACAGACTTAACATAAAGAACTGGTAAGTTTTAAAGGAGCTCAAGTAAACATTTACTGGACGAAGCGTAAAAATCGTTCGCGCAATCCTCACCTTCTCGTTCGTCCATGTCCTCCCCGATCTGATTTAATTACTTATTTGTTCAAGCTCACATGCTGGTCCAGAGAAGTCTAAAGTTCACACGCTGCACAGCAACGATGCTCCTTTTCTGGTCCATGTGTAAGACCCACCGAGTAAATCCAGCTGAAAACTGAGGGGGAAACAACGTTGCATCCAGTTTCCAAACAAGTTCAAAGTTTCTCGGGCTCCCGTCCGTCCGACCAGATGACGTCATAACACAGAAATGTACGGAGACCGGAAGGGGTCAAAAAACAGCATCACCTGAAACAGGAGCGTTTGCAGCCGACTGCGCGACAAACCCGCACCGCGTCCAGCGATACCGCAGCGACATCTGTCGCTAATGAAACAAAGCGTATGCAGTGATTTTCTCTGTTCCACATTCTTTGCTATATAATTTTAGTACTTTATTCAGTGTACAATGACGAAACCCATAAACACTCTTTAAAAGAACACAATTTAAAGTTAATATGATCTAAAATATACACTGTGGCAAAAAAAAAAAAGTATCTGGACACCCCCTTCTAATTAACACGTTTGTCTATTCCACTAATATCTAGTACAAATCTTGATGTTACAATGACACTCTAGAGAATGTCAGTTTTTAACTTTGTGGCAGCATTTTAAGAAGGGTCCTTCTCTATTCCAGCATGACATTGTCACTGTGCACATCTGCTTTTATCATACACATAGCAAAACGCATGTCAGCTGTACTAAATGGCTGGTTTCCACGGACTTAAAGGGGTCATATGATGCGATTTCAAGTTTTCCTTTCTCTTTGGAGTGTTACAAGCTGATTGTGCATGGATAAGATCCCTGACGTTGCAAAGACTAAAGTCTCAAAACCAAAGAGATATTCTTTATCAAAGTTAAGACTCTGCCACGCCCCCCTAAAACGGATCCCACATATCTATGTCACTATGTGGAAATATTAGCATAATGCCGCCCAAATGTGCTCGCAAAGAAAGAAGGCGTGGTTTCAGTAACTGCAGTTAGTGTTGAAGCAGCCATGTCAGGGAGACGCTGTGTGTTTCTAGGTGAAAGCAAAAGCACTTTATTTGGCCTTCCGGAAGTAGATGCATTTAGGAATCTTGAAGATTACTTACAACAGAACAGCAATGCATTTTCTGGACGACCGTTTGTGAACCTAGGAGAGGAGGTAATTCTGACTTTGCTATGACAGTCTGGAGCTTCTGAATCAGCTACTGTTTTGTTATTAGTTTAAGTATTTGCTACTGACTGTTCAAATGCGGAGTTTTGCGCATGGTGTGCTCGCGATTATGGTAAGAGGCGTTACATTTCCGACGAGTGCTTGCGGTGTTCGGCCAATCACAATGCACTGGGTCAGCTGGCCAATCAGAGCAGACTGCGCTTGTCGGAAGGAGGGACTTTGTAGAAAACTAAGCATTTTTGAGAGAGGCGGGGCATAGAGGACCTACAGTAATGTACAGTATTTGAAAAATAATGTTTTTTTTGAACATTAAAGTATGTCAACATATTCTGTTACACCAAATACACAAAATAATGATCTTTAAAAAAGCATCATATGACCCCTTTAAAGGTCTTTTTTATGATCTCGATGCAGAACAATAGTAAAGTTGTTAGGACATCTTTACTGTTGAAAAAGATAGTTGATGTTTTAGATGTATGATTGTTTTTTATATAAAAGTTTTTCAGTTTGATTTCATTGTTTCATTAGTTTGTATACTCTTTTATTACTTTGTGTACTCCCCGATTGTTCAAAATGTCACTGTGCACAAGTGAAAGTCCCTAAAGGTATAGTCCACCGAAAAATACAAATTCTATCATCCTTCACTCACCCTTGTGTCTTTCCAAACCTGTGTGACTTTTTTCTGTGTAACACAAAATAAGATATTTTGAGTCGGTAACAATACCACTTCTGTTCCCATTGATTTTCACTGTATGGACAAAAAATTCAAAGGAAGTCAATGGTCAGAGGAAGGCCTTATAGAAATGCTTCACTGGAACTGGTGTGGACTTGTGCAGGCCCTGTGCAATTTGTTCCACTCCATGTTATTGTATGGTGTAGTATTAAAATGTATTTTCATAGGAATTACTGTAATACCCAAACCTGCTAGTTAGAAAGGGGTGTCAACATACGTTTGCCATACTGTGTATTAAAACTCCTATAGCACCATTTGTGATTTCTCAGATTGCAACAATCAGGGAAACCTTTGGAGTATCTTTTCTCAGTCAAAAAGAAAAGGATGGATTTGAGGCACTTAAAGAGACATATTATGGTACATATCAAGTACACAATAGAATAGGAAAGGGTTTGGCCAGTGTGGCAGTCTGAGAATCATCCAATGATGCCTTGAGTATCTTTTCATTGTTAAAGTGTAGACTATTCAAATTCTCAAACCACTGGTTATAAATGTTCAAAGTTATGCAAATTCATATTTACATTAGTTTATCCTTTTGACTGCGCTCTACTTCCATCTTAAACATCCATTTCTTAAAACCACCCAACAGTCTTCAAACATGATGTTTTAATTTATTTTCTGATGAAACTACAAGTTCTTGCATTCCAACTACTCAGTCGCTCTGTAGTAATTTACATTTTAGTGGCAGATTCTAAAAAAAAGACATAAATGTAAGATCTGCTTACGTTATGTACAATATCTGAAACAATCTTTTCTCATATAACTCATTTTAAGTTCTTGTATTTTTTTATCTGGACCATATTATAGACAGTTTGGCAGTAGAGGGAGCTCATGTAATGATCCAGAACTGGATAGCTTCACTTTTTCTGTTCTCTTATTATCCTTAAATTAGCTTTAACTATTTTGAACGAAGACTGAAACCTTGTATACCCTTACCAAAAAGTAGTATACTTCAAGTTTATTTTATTAAGTATACTTAAGTAAAGTTCAAGTATATATTTTAACTATACTTTATGTAGTAAGTATACAAATATCAGTGTACTAGTAGTATACTTGTAAGTGTACAAGGCCTTGTAAAGGCCCACTTTTTGAACAAAAAGCTGAAAAAAAGACTGAATTGGATTCAGAATGATAACCAAAACGTAGTTAGAGTCGATCAACACCCCAAAGCTTCACAGTCATTATTACCTCTTCATTGGTCGACATATTATTCCATAAAGTTACACAGTTTTGATGCTGTTTTATGTCTGATGATAGTGTTAGAATACATGTGGAAGCATCTGTTGTTTCGGTTTCTTCTTCACTTGTGTTTTTTGGAAATTCTGTACAGAAGATGTGTACTAGCGCTCCCTACAGTATAACAATGAAAACACAGATTCTAGGAGCACAAGTATACAGTAGCTCAAATATATTTAGACTTTTTCTAAGTATAGGTCAAGTATACTTAAATGTCATTTTAAGTATATTTCTGAGAAGTTCATAAAGCCCATTTCTGAGAAGTACATAAAAAGTAGACTAAAAGTATACTTTCCTAATTTTTAGCTTAAAAGAAGTATACTAATAGCACACTTGAATAAACTTATTTTTCGTAAGGGTAACAGCACTTCGCGTGTTTATTGCCATCTTAATATCTCTTGCCTTGTTGTATTCCTCAATTGTAAGTCCCTTAGGAGAAAAGCGTCTGCCAAATAAATAAATGTAAATGGATAGAGGTTGAATTATGACGAACTTATTTCAGTTTTCTCAAGTCATTGGGTGGGTCACACTCCTGACAATGTCCTCTACTGTACCTGTCTACATTGTTAAAGTAAGAATCTGTGCAGCTTATTTCACTCATCTCATGGAGCACACTGAACCCCTCCCAGTGTATTTGACTAAATGTAAAAACAGCAAATCCAAACAATGTGTCTGAAAGGTCAAAAGGCTTTCCTGGTTTGCCACCCTTTGCTCTCAAATTGAATGTCAGAATGAGATTGCAGAAATGATGATGATGAGGATGTACATTTTTCATAGATTGTCCATTGTCCATAGATGAAAGAGTGTGGAAACAGGTCAGAGGATGCTTTCTCAGAGGATCAGGACAGATTGTTTTTGTTTAAGAACATCACAAAGGAACTGACAAATGTATTGTTCATGTCACAAGACAAATGTGTATATACACATAGAACCCCCAAGTCCTTCATACATGCTGAGGCGTGTGTTTTCACATACGTGTGTAAGCTGCATATATTAATTTTGCCGCCTATAGTCACAATGCCCGCATGTGTAGGCAGAGCAGGGCTGCATAGCAGAAGCACACCAGAAGCATAGGTCCAATAGTGTTTCAGAACTGACCCCATCCTTTGCCATGATCTGACCGCGTAACCAACTCAACATGGTTGACTTATAATGGCTGTTATTAAAGGAAACACTCAAAGCAATAGCCTAGAAATTACTTATTTGCAGTATAAAAAGCAACAGCTCTGTCAAAAAACAGAAATGCAGTCCCATGGTGAGCCTGCTGTATTGAATAGCCTGAATCCATCAATTTAGAAAGCCTATATTGATTAAAAAGAAATAAAGCAATTTTAACAGTTGAAACATTAGGTAGGCTTTATTTTGGAAGCAGTTAAGATTGCTTCAAAGCCTCGACTTGATTATATACTACTACTTTTTACTAGCTTACTCTTTTTACTAGTACTTATTTATGAAGAATCATGGAAATGTTGATGTTCACCCACAAAAAAAATGTGTGTACATTTTTGGTTGACACAATGTTTAGGGGGTGCAGTGTATGCAGTGGATAGGGGGTGCCTTTTCGCTGAAATTCTGTGAAAATCTTTAATAAAACATTGCAAATAATCAAGCTTATTTGTTACAAATAATTAAACATTTTTATGCAACTTTTGTTTTGCATTTTAAATTAGTTAAAAAATGTATTTCATTTTAAAGTGAGTATACCTTTGGTCACATGACCAAAATGAATAGCTAGATAGACGTTCTGGGATACAGAACAGAAAAAGATAAAGGAAAAATGAAACACAATGCATTAAAACGAGGACAGCAATGTCCAAGTGAACAAACAAAGTTTGGTTTAAAAAAAAAGATATCAATACACTTTTTTCTAAAAAATCTAAAGTTGAGAAAACTTAAAAGTTTAAGGCAACCAGCTTCAGCAGATTTTTGAGTTTTCTCAACTTATTTTTGTAGTAGATTTTTGAGCTTTCTCAACTTTTGAGTTTTTACAGTGAGGGGGTCAAAGATATGACCCCCGGATGAGTCTGCATCCCTTCAAGCAAGAAACAATGTGTGGAAACTGCCATGTAACGTTGTACTACTACTTCCCTAAATTGCACTGGTATCTGTCACAGCCAGCAGAGGCATATTTTGTGGTTGGGTTTGTGTTTAAATGGACAAGGTGAGCAAATACAGAGAGCAAGTTAACGCCCCCTTGGGGTAAAACGCCCTACTACCGTTATATTCTGTTTAATTTTAAGATAAAACTGTCTGTACTCTGATTTTGCTGTATTTTATAAAGCAAATTGCTTTTTAAGCCCTCTTGGTACAAATGTAAGTTTTGTTAAAAATCCAATAGCCTAACATGAAAATTCTGTACTTGGTTTATAATTTATATGTCACTGTCACTATTATGATAACTATTCTATGTAATTTTTTCAGAGTAAAAAATTACGGTCCTTAAAGGGATAGTTCACCCAAAAATGAAAATTCTGTCATCATTTACCCACCCTCATGTCGTTCCAAACCTGTATGAGTTGCTTTCTTATGTTGAACATAAAAGAAGATATTTTGAAGATTGCTGGTAATCAAACAGTTGGTGGTTGCCATTGACTTCCATAGTATTTTTTTTATCCTACTATGGAAGTCAATGGCAACCACCAACTGTTTGATTACCAGCAATCTTCAAAATATCTTCTTTTATGTTCAACATAAGAAAGCAACTCATACAGGTTTGGAACGACATGAGGGTGAGTAAATGATGACAGAATTTTCATTTTTGGGTGAACTATCCCTTTAAGGGGGGCGTTTCCGCACTCTCTACCTATATAGCCTAAAGTTAAACGCAGGGCTTCTTTCGTGAAAGAATGAATGAACAGATGCAGTTGTGGGTGTGTTTACTTTTTTTAAATCCCGCCTTTCCCCTCATCATTTGCCTATTGGCACCGGACTTCCTTCCTCTCATTTCTGCAAACTCATGATGAATCGGCAATACAATCCTGTAAGTGCATTTACTCGATACATGAAAGAAGAGGATGTTACATGTAAACTTAAACCTCTAACTAGCTGAATTTGTATTAAATTACATAGCCCAGGCTACTGGTATACAATATGGTCAATCTAAATCCTCAAATTGGGGGTCCAGTAGTCAAATATCACAATTAAAACCTTTATCATCATCAGTATATAATGTTTCAAGTCGGTAATACAGGCGACATTAATTCTGCATGAAGCGCACCAACCTCTACACATGCACGCTCGTTATTTGACTCGATTTTTCATTCGCACGTGAGCAAATGAGCATTGCAATATTGCATAGCCTAGAGCAGCGCGTTTTCACAGTCGACTTGCGTCACTAAAAGGGCGGGGCCAGTATCGTGACAGCTATGTAACATAGGAAACTATAGTTTACGGGGGCTGGTCTTAAAAACTGTGTAACTGAGCTATATAAGCTGCTACGACTTGTGCCTATTATGTATTTGGAACAGTTAAATACAATGCGGTATCTCGTTGTCTTTATATTTAAAAAAAATGTATGTATGTGTTTTATATGATTATAGCACTCTATATCCTTCGCTTTATTCAGCTGTAAACGTATGTAATGATGGGAGTCGGAGCTGATAATAAAACCGAGAGCACATCTAGTAAGTTTACATTGCAGCAGCTTAAGGAAAAAGAGGAGGTAGAGCTCGGCCATGCTGAAGCTATGAGGCCGGCAAAGGATGATCACCAGTCAGCGGAGCCGAGAGAAACGTGGGGTCGGCGTCTGGAGTTCGTGCTCGCCTCCGTCGGTTATGCTGTGGGTTTGGGAAACGTGTGGCGCTTCCCGTACCTGTGCTACAGGAGCGGAGGAGGTAAGCGACGAGACTCCTGCTGCTCCTCTCTCCTGACTGATCACCGCAGAGCCGCTCTGGTGCCATGCTTATGTTCTTATTATGTATCTTATTACTAGCCCTTACAAAAATTGACATGGTAACCATGACAGTTTTCATCAGAATGTTAATTATGCTTTACAGTATATGAATCATAGCTAAGTGCATGTAGAGTCTCCGAAAAATATATTACAGATATTAAAATATCTAAAAGATTTTTTTTTATATACGGTAATATCTACTTTTGAGGAAAAAAAAACTTTTATCTGGCAAATAAGTCAGTGTGGTCAACTAACATCAACATGCAGGAAGCCGTTTTGTTGTCATGTGACATACAAACCATAACAGAGAGGACCCCTTTATTGTCAAATTCATTTAAAAAAAGATGGCCCCGTTGGAAGCGCACCGACATGTTGCGCCTTTGCGCTTCCGGCGTCCCGAGTTCGAGTCCGGGCTCGTGGACCTTTCCCGATCACACCCCCCTCTCTCACCCATTTCCGTTCCTGTCGACCTACTGTCCTATCTAAATAAAAGGCATAAAACGCCAAAAATAAATCTAAAAAAAAAAAAGTCACACACCACTGGCCCTTTTATGTAAAAACACTTTCTTGCTAGGCACCAGCCACAAATGAATGAATAATGTTTTAACATAATGATTTGTGTACATGTGTGAAAGGTTTTTAATAGTTTTTACTTAAGGGTTTACCACCTTTTTAGAGTGTAAAAATGTAAATATTTGTACAAAAGTGTACAAGTTATTTTCATGAACTACATTTTCAAAATGTATGACCTTCATTTAGTGTTTATTTTATTTCTATTTATAGAATTTATTTGAAGCTAAGGTTGCAGCAGTTGTGTAACTATAAGATGTAACAATAGTAACTCCAGGAGTTTGTGCCATTGGGTATGTGTCTTGTTTTCTCACGCAAGACTTTGTTTCATCGTTGCTCTTTTGACCATTTTTTCCATTGTTAATTATTGACTTAAAACATATGAGTTAGAGCATAAGCGGTTGTTGTTCATGTATATTTATCAACCATAAAATGTCCTTATTGGGTTGGCAAATTCCATATACAGTATTTTCAATGGTTCAAAAAAAAATCTTGAAAAGATATACCAGATGCGTGCCAAAATGATTTAAAATGTTTGAAGAGATGCGATATATTCTGTTCCGACAGTAATAATCAATAAAACTGTAAGCTGTGATCTGTGATATTTAAAGTTCACCGCAGATATTCCTGCCTCCCATTGCTTCATGTTTGTATCGCTCCATATAGTTTTAGTTTGTTCAGTGCATATACATATTGTCCAGATGAATGTTTTCTTTCTGCACCTGTGTTTTCAAACCCATTCATGACCCAAAATTCTTTTTTTTTTTAATCTTAAAAAAAGTTTAGAAGTCATAAGGAAGAGATTTGTGGCAAGACCTTTTTATTTATTAGAGCATGTGAATAAATCATCTTGCTCTCCTGAAAGACACTTCCTCTTTTTATGGTAAATTCGCATTAATATGAGTTGCAAGAAAATCGTTTTAACCTCACAGAATGACTTTTTGCGGGGTAGAAAATGGAATTACAAGACTATCTGACTATCGTTAATATTCTGTTGATGTATCCCTGTCAGTTTTATGAAGACAAAAATACATTTGTGACTGCTGAAGCAAAACAATATTTTTATTAAAAACAAATTCAGTTTTATTTCAAGAATATTTAATCATTTCAAATCAAGTATTGTTATCATGTTTCAATTTCCAATCTTTCACATGTTCCAGGTGCTTTCTTGATTCCCTACTTGATCATGTTGTTTCTCTGTGGTATCCCACTGCTGTTCATGGAGTTTACTGTTGGGCAGTACACCCGTCTGGGGCCGGTCCACTCTCTGGCTAAAATATGTCCCCTCTTTAAAGGTGAGTGGTCCTTGTGCCCTAATCCCTCACATCGCCTGTGTTCAATTCTGCCATCCAAACATAGTCCAAGCAAATGACCTGTCTTTTTATTTTATATGTTGTATGGGACATTCCAGTATTTCAATCACACGAATAGCCTCCTGCTCAACTCTTACCACTGGTCAAATCTGTTCAATGACATCAAATGAGTTCAAGGAATAAATCATTTAAAGATATATTTTTATATAAATTCTTGTAAAACCTTGTTTTTTGTTTCCCAGTGATTATTTATGTCCTGCTTTTTTCTGTTGGTTATTGTGTCAACAAAGGTGAATGCTCATCATATATCACTGAACAGTGTTACAGTAACATACTTATTTTATGAAATTGCTAAAAGGTATTTATTTTAAGCATTGCAACTCTTATCATTTTGCTGGACTATGTTTAGTGGTTGATCTCGTCTCTTTGCTTTGACGTGGCAGTTCAAGCATGGATACTGACTGCAAAGCTTATCTATTTTCCCTATAAAATGTGTGGACCTGCAATTATATGACGCTTGATCTCTGATGATCTAGTGATGGCTGATCTCTACTGTGTTTACCTTATTTCTACTCAGTTTTCTGTCTGAATCAACCTCTTCATATTTGAATTCCCATGTTTATTAAATCATGCATTGTTACTGTGCAAACAACAATATTTCTTCTAGAATCCTCATCACTTTTAAGTGAAAAATCTTTATTACTGATAATAAACTGGAAGAACTATTTTTAAATCATTGAGTCAATTTCAACCTGAACCTCGAGACCATTTCATTTGGAATATTTGGAAATAAATCTATTTTAGTTCATTTATTTATTCACAGGTTATGTTTAATTGTTATGTCATAAAATATTAAAAACAATAATACTATTATCTACATGGTTATATGTTAAATAAAATAATTTTTTTAAATAATGCCATTTTATGTAAATTGAGGGCAACTTATTTGTAACCAAAGCGAGTGTCAACATTAAGATGTTCAGCCATCACTGTTTGTCATTTGGATTTCTTTCCTTTTTTTTAAATTTGACATTCTTTCACCTGCTAACTAAGGACTTCTTTCCTCAAAGACAGAGATAGTCTACCCGGTCAAATCTTTTGGGTCCGTCCCTTGATATAGCGCTCATTTCAGCCGATTATGGCTCCTTGCTAGCAGAGGGACTGAAGCAGGTAGTTCTTTCTGTATATTCTTTTGACTGAAATGTACCCTTATGTCACATTCTTTGTGATGTTCTGACAATCCACCTAAAAAAGTGAGCAATGGGCTATTCAGTGGCTCTCCTTTGTTATAAAGCTCTTCCTTTTACTTCTGCATTATCTATCTTGGTATGCTCAGTAAAGTAACCTCACACCTAAGTAACCTTTCTGTCTCTGGGGTAATCATTTCCTCATGGGTTAGTCTTTCATCAGGTGTTGACATCAGGGTTGTGTGACTTAACAAGGTGCCATGGTCAAAATGGCACCATTCAGCTCAGTATAAGACATTAGAGTGGCTTATTTGTGCACTTAACAGGAAAGAGAGAGAGAGTGTGCATGCAATTATGTTTAGTCATACAGCACTAATGTGATTCTCAGAATGTGGAACGGGTGGTAGAATTGCATGTGGTACATCAGAGAAGATGAATTCTATGGGTTCTGAAAAATATTTCATCTGTTCTCAAAAAAAGACTTTTTCTAACTGTACTGGGATGCGTTTCCCAAAAGCATCGTAAGATCTACGATCAACTTGGGCTTACGATGCTTTTGGGAAACTCAGCCCTGATAAACTTGTGTGGCAGCTGGCCAAAATGCCTTTCTTTTTATAGTATTTGTCACAGAAACAAAATTTCTGCATATATTTTTAATTAATGCAACTTAATATCTCTCAATGCAGATCTGTTTTTTATCTGTTCACGCATACATACATTTGCTGATGGCTGATATTACTTTGGCTGATCATCTATAGACCCAATTAAATGTTTGGGGCCCAGGTTTCTCCATAAGAAAATAATTATAATACAGATTTTGGGGTTGATTTACTCTTTGAAATGTAATAAATATTTACAAACCAAATAGTGTTTCCCCTTTTAATGATATGTGATGCAATTTTAGGTGCAGATCTGTTTATGAAATAAAATTCAGAGCAACACAAAGTTTACAATAATGTTACGTGCAGTGGATAGTAACCATGGTCATGCAAAAACAAAACAGTTTAGATTGACTGTTGATTCTGGATTTCCAGTAGAGCATCCAATGATCCCTTAATGCCTCTGGTCTATAGTTTTACTGAAGCAGTGAACTCATTTAGACTTAAGTTCAGGAGACCAAAAGGCACTGAGGGAATCTGGGTGACCTTAGAGGGCAGCACGGAATGTGCCAACAACAACATTCCTGTTTGTAGAGCTTTCTACTATTCAGGCCTGAAACAACTAGTGAACATTCCATTTAGACGGTGGGAAAGGAATACAAAATAATGCCAAGATCCACAGAGAGTGACGATAGCTAATCCATGGATTTAAAGCGAGTATCAAAACACGGAAGAAAATCAAATCAATGAGCAGTCATAAAAATAAGCTTTTTAAATGCTATTTGAGCATAAGAAACAACATTCAAGGGGCAGTTCATTTCAGATTTTGTTGCTGATTTAAAATATGTAATTTAATTGCGAGTTCAGTGAACAATGTTTGAGATTTCAGGATTCCTCCATTCATTTAGATAGGAATTGGTCTTGGATGAGCTGCCCGGGGGCGTTGCAAATATGGCCGCGGAGTGAACAGACTTTCCTTGAAAGAGACTTTGGTTGTTTCTCTTTGACCTAATGTTAATGGAGAGCCAAAAACTCATCACCAAACACCAATGACTTGTACATACAC
>NW_015548231.1:772096-783717 GCF_001515605.1 Sinocyclocheilus anshuiensis | reverse complement strand
GAGTTTTTGGCTCAAGGTCTGCATTTAAAGTCACACCAGAGGTGTTCAGCTGGGATTAGGACTTTGCTTTATGCAGACCAGTCAAGTTCTTCCACACTGACTGAATCAATCATTTATTTTTAACCTTGCCTTATACACAGTGGCATTGTCATTTTAGAATATAAAAGGGTCCTGTCCAAACTGTTGCTATAAAATTAGAAGCACACAATTCCCTAGAATATCATTATATGCTTAAACATACAGGTTTGTACTCATAGAAATTACTAAAGTAGTGAAACCTGTTCATTAGAAGGGGGTGTCCCAATACTTATATATATATATATATATATATTGTTTTTCCATTTTATAATTTTTAGGATTTTTTTTCTTTTTACTTTTTGACCTGTTTGGTACTGTTTTAGGTCACCAATTATATTCACTGTAAATTATGAAGCAACACCAGTTAAGAACCACTGGTATAAGCTACAAATAAGTGGTACAATGCAGTTTGAACTGCAAGTTTTTAAAATGTCAAGATTATGAGATTACATGTTCCAACAACATATTTAGTACTCCACATCAATCCAATCATAATCACATGTAAATAGGGTAATACAATTTTTTAGCTCTTCAACATTGTGTGTGCCAAAGATCTTTTGAAATTAAAGGGTTAGTTCACCCAAAAATGAAAATTCTGTCATTAATTACTCACCCTCATGTCGTTTCAAACCTGTAAGACCTTCGTTCATCTTCGGAACACAATTTAAGATATTTTTGATGGAATCTGAGAGTGTCTGACCTTGCATAGACAACAATGCAACTGAAATGTTCCCAAGTCCAGAAACGTAGCAAGGGGATCTGTAAAATAATCCATGTGACATCAGGGGTTCATCCGCAATTATACAAAGCTACGAGAATACTTTTTGTGTGCAAAAAAAATGACTTTATTCAACAATTCTTCTCCTCCTCATCACCCTGTAGCGCCATTTTGGAGAATATCCGCTGGACGTAAACAGCGTATGCTGTTCTGTGTCAGCTGCGTCACAACAGATCTGTTTCCTACATTGTTGTGATTTGATCTGAACGAAAACAGCGTATCCGTGTGACGCAGCTGACACAGAATACAGCATACGTTGTTTTATCACCAGGGTGATGCGGAGGAGACGAATTGTTGAATAAAGTCGTTATTTTTTTTCTTTTGTGCACAAAAAGTATTCTCGTAGCTTCGTATAATTGCGGATAAACCACTGATGTCACATGGATTATTTTACAGATCTCCTTGCTACGTCTCTGGACTTGGGAACATTTCAGTTGTGTTGCTGTCTATGGCAGAGCCAGACAGCTCTCAGATTCCATCAAAAATATCTTAATTTGTGTTCCGAAGATGAACAAAGGTCTTACGGGTTTGAAACGACATGAGGGTGAGTAATTAATGACAGAATTTTCATTTTTGGGTGAACTATCCTTTTAAGTGTTGTGCAACTTTAAAATTTGAAATCTAAAGTTTAGCATAACATTGAACCGCCTTAATTGATTCATTCATGCAATCCTCAATAAAAAAAGGCTTTCTGATTCAAATCTGCTAGAACATCTTGCATTAGCCTCGGTTGTTTTGGCCAGCCACCAAAAAATATTTAATAAAAAAGGGTAACAAGAATCATGAGCAACTGCTGAAAAGTTTTTCTTTCTTAGCATGTTTAGAAATGTTTTCAGATAGAGCCCTCCTAATATAACTTGACCTAAAACATCTGTCTTGAAGATTTGCTTTGTTCTTTTGGAACTTGTATGTTAACCGAAAAATGTACTTCTGGAGGTCAGCAATTTTATTCTTTTTCTTCTAAAACAAAAACGAAACATTTCAGAGCCTCTGAAGAGCCCTAGTCGCTGTTCCAATGTGAGTCTGTTCAGCAGTGAAAGGCTTGGACAAGGTGACAGGAACGGTGGTGTCTCACGCTTTCTTTGTCTGTCTTCAGGTGTGGGGCTTGCCACAGTGGTGATTTCTTACGTGCTCTGCACCTACTACAATGTGCTCATGACCTGGGCTCTCTACTACCTGCTTCACTCTTTCAGCCTCTCATTGCCATGGCAGTCCTGCAACAACACATGGAATGCAGTTGGCAACTGTTCCACTGGTTTTCCTGGCAATGCCACACATCTGAAATCAGCCAGTCAACAGTTCTTTGAGTGAGTAACACATTTTAATTTGTTTACTGTCTTTATGCCATATTTGGTGGGAATGCTTGACTTATTATAGTTGTGTATCACTCTGTATTGTTGAATTTCCTGTAATCAATGTAAATGGAACATTTGGAAAAGTTAAAGAGTGCCGTCTCATTGTGTGTAGTAATAACGAATGTCCTATGAAATGATGGGCATTAATGAAGCTTTAATGAACCTTTAACAATATATTTTAAGGTTTATTCTATGAATCAAGTCAATGTAGTGTCAGACTCCTGAGACTGATATAGATTTGCTCTGTTGTGTGATTGTGCTTTGTAAATGGTTTTTTTTTTATTCCCCCAGTCATAAGGTTTTAGAAATGACCACAGGGATTGAGCATGCTGGAGGGATTCGTTGGGAACTCTTTGGCCTTCTAGTCCTGGCCTGGGCCATTGTTTATTTCTGTATCTTTAAAGGAGTCAAATCCTCCGGGAAGGTCTGAGTTCAAAGCTCACATCATTTATAAATTAAGCCTTTAATATGGGACACAATAGCATGTTTAAACTACAAATGGATAGTTAAAGATAAACAATATGTTGGTGTGTATACAATAAGGCTTAGTATGTCAACTGTAAAAGTAACCGTATTTAACATATTTCATATTTTAGGTGAATACAAGAAAATGACAGAAATAAAATAATTGATAAAAAATAATATAATCATGTAAAATAATTATATATATATATATATATATATATGTGTGTGTGTGTGTGTGCGCGCACATGTATTTGCCTTGTTATCACAAATATAAATCCCTCTGTCTGTAGGTTGTGTACTTTACTGCCACGTTCCCTTATTTCATACTGTTTGCATTGCTGGTCAATAATGTCCAGTTGCCTGGAGCAAGAGATGGCATTCTCTTCTTTCTCATGCCAAACTGGAGTAAACTCTTGGAAGTCCAGGTGAGATCACATGTGAAAACCATTCAAGTCACATAGTGTTAAAAACAAACTAGAAGCTGTTTACATGCTACCTCATCATTAGTGTAGTACCACTGATAAACAACAGCATTAATGTGGGAATTGTGGTGGTTTACCATATGACATGTAATTAGCACTTGGTGAAGATAATCCACAGGTCTGGACTCTGGAGTAGGTTTAAAATAATAACTTTAACACTGGAAAATCTTTGGAAAAACCCATGCTTTATGTAAAAACTGGGGCATTGAATGAATGGCAGGTTTTATTTTTCATGACACATATTTCTATTTGTGTTGCTTCTATAAATGCTTATACAATTAGCCAAACCCAAAATTCGCACGTTACTTTGTTTTCTTTTCAGAAAAAGGTTAACTGTACAAAAGTTGTGAATTAATTGCTAATAATAAATATTTAGATCAATTAAGAGTCCTAATTTCATATAGTAAAGCAAACGTGAAATATGATTCCTGTTAATGTTTTATTAAAACATAACATTTTAGATATATGTTAGCAATATATGGACAAAGGACAAAAATAAAACCCTGTGCTTGTATGTGTTTGTTAAACTTATGTTGTAGGTGTGGGTCAATGCTGCTGCTCAGATCTTTAACTCCATCGGCATCTCCTTTGGTTCTATGATATCTATGGCCAGTTACAACAAGTTCAACAACAACATCCTCAGGTTTAGTAATAACAAGTTAACATTTTACATTTTAAAAGCTTATTTAATTAAATGTATCTAAGTAAATATGAAACTGAATTAAAATAATAAAAAAACACAAAAAATGTGTACCTGTGTAGCTTTCAAATTGTAACCTTCCTTTTTATTTGCCTGTAAGTTTATTACACTGATCAGAGCTAAAAGGGTCTGTTATCTTCCAGGAAAACATGATTCATTCTCTTTGTTGCTCTTTGCCTTTTATTTTACAGGGACACCTATATCGTCTCTCTGGCTAATTCAGCCACTAGTATCGTGGCCGGGTTTGTTATTTTCTCTGCCATTGGGTACATGGCCCACATTCACAACCTACCTGTAGATGACATTGCCACTGATGGTAAGTTTGTTTTCCTTTTCTCTGTAATATCAGTCTCTGCAGCTGTGATTCTAGTCCTCCTCTGTCCTTGTGCATTTCAAGGTTTGTTACTGTCTGGTTTTATTGCTGTGTCTCTGTATGGCCAAGAATCACAATATAGTTTTAAGGACCAGAGGATCACAAAGGATCTCTGTTATCTTTTTGATGTGCTCTTTGTTGTTGTGCTCTGTGGGGAATCAAATGCTCCGAGTAGGGCAATCACATTTACTTCCAAATCCTAATTAATCTACACAGCAGTTTTTACATTGCCAGTGTCTTGTTCTGTGACCTATGAATATGGGCACTGATATAAATAAATAATCAAAACTTTCATGCACAAAACAGGCCTAAGGAAGTCAATGTCAACGCCATGCAAGCTAATGAAATGAGAATGCAGTGGGATAATTCCAGCTTTTTTTCAGAAAAGTTTTTGTTCCGTACTGCCAGAGAGAGGATAAGTGTGAGGGGAGGTGAAGGGTGGATAGGATTAGGCCAGAGAAAAAGAATAAAGGGACTATTCATGGAAGAAATGTACCAAGGTAGGCTGAGTAGAACAATGTGAAAACAAAAAACAATGATAAAAGCATGTCCTTGAGTTGAGCTGCCCTCAAGAGAACTTCACAGCAGTTTACCATATCATAATATTTTTTGTGTTTATATTACAGCAGTTTAGTAAAACATGTTATCATCCGAGTCCATCAATTTCCACCAGTTTAACCCATTAAGACCTCAAGGAGAACACAGAGATGCTGCCGTCCCTCTGAAACCTGGACTGCTGTTGGAAAATGTTATGCTTAACAAAAATGATGAGTTCGCACACTGTTCAATATCATATTTTGTATGATATATTTATTTATTTTTTGAGGATGCACTTACTTCCTGCCTCAACTATTTTCACCTTATCAGCAAGATTTCACCCAGTCATCCTTTATCTCTGAGAACAGCAGACAGATGTTTTCTTCTGAGAAATACAATTACAGTTGTGTTGTTCAGTGGCTTTGCGGAGTATTTCTCATCATAACAAATAGTTTAATGTCTTTGTCACTTTTGTTCCTTCACTCTCTTCTCTCTCCTTAAAGGGATAGTTAATGACAGAATTTTCATTTTTGGGTGAACTAACCCTTTAAGAGACCCCATTGAAAATTAAAAATGATTTTCTCCAACTTCTTTTCCCATTCTTTTTAGTCTCCATCTCCTGTGTTATTTTTTTTATTTTTATTTCTGCACTGATTTTGGTGAAAAAGTGCAGAATTTAAATTGAATTAAACATGACAAAATTTGTCAAGCGGAGCTGAGAGTACTAATCTTTTACTGGAATCTGAAAACAATAATTAGATTCTCCAAAACAGTGAAAGATCTGGTTCTCCTTGTTGGCCAAGAGAGTGATGTTGTGGGTGTGTTTTCTTGCAGGGCCTGGTCTGGTGTTTGTGGTGTATCCGGAAGTGTTTTCCACTATGCCAGTCTCTCAGCTCTGGGCTCCTCTGTTTTTCATCATGTTACTCTGCCTTGGATTGGACAGTCAGGTAGAATCGGCCTCAAAACACAATTTCAATCCCTAGTAAGCTTCCTTTCTGTCTAATACCCACATAAAACAGGTAGCTACCATCTAAGAAGCCATTCACACAGGACACGCTCTTGTTTTCTCTCTCAAAAAGTGCTAAACTGATGTCTTTAACCTTTATAATCAACAATTCCTTGCATTCTGTCCACCTTATCGGATCAGTTTTGTCACAGTGCATTCTGCAGTTGTCTTCTGTGCAAAGTATAAACATAATGCTGCCTTGGTAAAGTTTGATAGGCCACAGATGGCAGATTTGTTCATTTTATTTTCTTTCATCTGTCTCGTTAATTTCTGCAGCTGTGCATCCCAGTCCTCCCATGTCCTTGTGTGTTCTCTAGGTTTGTTGACAAGCAGAAATCTAGCAGGAAATTTTATGAATCTCTTGAGCTAAAAAAGGATTCACTTTATGATTGCATCACAGCTTTTATTGCTATGTTTCTGTACTGCCAAAAAACATAATTCAGAGTTTTAAGGACCAAGATCACTGGTCCTAAAAGCTGTTGCACACATAGAAAAGACACAACTGTAAAGGAGTCAGGGTCAACACAATCTTGCTAGCAAGATGAGAGATAAGAGTGCAGCTGGAAAATCCATGCCACATGTGTTTAGATGGAGCAGTATAATATGTGAAAATGTCTCGTTCTTGTGTGTGGAAAGGTTATCAGAATAAGGGAAATTCCCAACTCACCAGGTTTTTCAACAGAGTTACAAACATGTGTTTGTGCAGTTTGACCTATTATATGTTTACATGTACACTGTGCAGTTTGCCATGGTGGAAGTGGCTGTAACTTTCATCATGGACGGTTTTGGCAAGAAAGTTCTGCAAGTTTTTAAGAGGAAGGAGCTGATTGTTCTGGCGGTGTGCAGTGTTGGATTTCTGCTGGGGATCCCTCACATTACCAGGGTAAATATGATCTAGTTTGACTTCATAAACAAGTAATGTGCTCTTATAGTTGAGATTTTGTTATACTTGGATCGAGTATAAGACTGTTCCTGGAACTGTTAACACTTGACTCTTGGAACATAGTTTGAGAAAACAAATGAAGGATATTATATCCCAGTATTTCTCAGTTTTTTTTTTTTCAGTATATTTTTGAAATTAAACAATTTTAGAGCTTATAAATAAATTGATTCAACGAGTAAAAACCCTAGTAAAACAGTAATATATTTAAAATACATTTATTTCATACTAAGTATAGTTCAAATCTATTAAATTATTTACTGACATATCGCTCGAGACTTACTGATATAAAAATTATAATTAAACTGTATTTGGAGTATTACTTGTGCACAATGCACATTTCTTAATATTAAGCCTAAAATGTGTTTTAATGTCACTATTGATGAGGATTGTTTGATCTTTAAATAATATCGGTCTTTGAATGCAAGATAGTGAAAATGTGCCTGAAGTATAATTGAAATATTTCCACTTTAGCAGAATCAAATATACTTCAGTATATATTTAGTTTGACTTCAGTTCTACTTCCACACAAATAAAGTGCAAAATTTGTTGTTCCTATTTAGCAGACCTTAAGTATACCAGTTTAGTATACCAGAAATACAATTGCAAGGTATTTTTATTAAATACACAAATATGTAAATGCATTTGTAGTATACTTAGCGTGAAATAAATGTATTTCAAATACATTTTAGTATATTATTTTTCTATAGGGAATTGATTTAGTAGAGGCAAAATATCTACATATTTTAACTAATTTTAATGTGTATATAATGAAAATGTATGCATTGAAATGGACAGTTTGAACTGATTTACTGAAATGAATCAGACTTACAAACTGCCGTTTTGCTAGTGAAGTTTAGATACCATTAAAGACACCATAACAAACATATATTTCTTCCATAGATAAAAATTATATAGTAATATTACTGGAAAACTTAAAGGCCATTTCCATTTTTCATTGCATATGTAGTGGAATAATATTGTGTGTGTGTGTGTGTGTGTGTGTGTATGTGCAGGGTGGGATATATGTGTTTCAGCTGATGGATCACTACACAGCTGTAGTGTCTCTTATGTTTCTGGCCTTCTTCGAGGTGCTCGCCATCACGCTCATATTTGGTGAATTTCACTTCCTTCAGTCTGTACTTCAAGATCACAGAAAACGTCTCAGGTTACTTATGTAACCATGGTTCCCTGAGTAGGGAACGAGACACTGCGTCCTCTAGGGGTCGCTATGGGGAACGCCTCGTCGTGACCCGTGTCTGAAGCATACATTGAAAAAACACCAACAACACGTTGGCCGGCGACAACCCATGACATCACTACCGGTGCGACTATAGTATAAATAGGCGCTGGGAGAACATGTCATTCACTTCTTCGTCTGAAGCTTGCGTTCGAAGCATGGCAGGAAGCCTAGAGGAGGCAGTGTCTCGTTCCCTACTCAGGGAACCATGGTTACATAAGTAACCTGAGACATTCCCTTTCAAACATGTTCTCCCGGCACCTATTTATACTATAGTCGCACCGGTAGTGACGTCATGGGCTGTCGCCGGCCAACGTGTTGTTGGTGTTTTTTCAATGTATGCTTCAGACACGGGTCACGACGAGGCGTTCCCCATAGCGACCCCTAGAGGACGCAGTTCGAAGTTCCCTTGAAAGGGAACCAGATGCAGCCATTGAAGCACGGCTCCTATTGAGATATGAAGGTTTTATCTCACCTCTTTCTTGCTCTCTCGCAGGAGTGAGACGACTCAGTATAATGCTGGAGAATATGCTGGGGAAGAAACCAAACCTCTTCTTCCGTGTCTGCTGGCAGTTCCTGTCACCCATGCTTGTGCTGGTGAGGAAAAGAAAACCGTACATTTTGGGATCCTCTATATTTCATAACGTTGACAACTATAGATTTGTTCCAGAATAAATGGCTTCAAAGCTCAGATGACTTTAAAATAGTCACTTTTTTCCAACAAGACACGTTTTCTCTTTTTTCCATTAAGTAGCAGTGAACTGAAACAAAATCAATGACAGAACTCACTTTTTTGTCAGATTGTGTTGTACACACATCCTTATACATGGGATCCAGGCATCCTACCTTAAAGGGTTAGTTCACCCCAAAATGAAAATTCTGTCATTAATCACTCACCCTCATGTTGTTCCAAATGTGATGTGGAACTCTTGTGAACGTGCGTCAAATTCTGACATGAAAGAGAAGAAATTGTTGAATTAAGTCATTTTCTTTCTTTTTTTTGCACACAAAAAGTATTCTCGTAGCTTCATAAAATTAAGGATGAACCACTGATGTCACGTGGACTATTTTAACGATGTCCTTACTACCTTTCTTGGCCTATAATGTGTCAGTTGCGTTGATGTCTATGCAGGGTCAGAAACCTCTCGGATTTCATCAAAAATATCTTAATTTGTGTTCCAAAGATTAACAAAGGTCTTATGGGTTTGGAATGACATGAGAGTGAGTAATTAATGACAGATTTTTTTATTTTTGGGTGAACTATCCCTTTAAATTAACTTTTCTCAATTTAAGGACATTAAAATCATTCCATTGAAAACACATTTACTTTTTAGTGATAGATGTTTATAAAGTAGAGTCTGGTGTGTGTCTGTGCACGTGCAGATCTGAAAGGTCAGATGGGATATAACGCTTTACTCTGAATGAATAATAATGTCCTGTTTCCTGTCTCTCTCTGCAGGGTATTCTGATCTCCAGTATTGTTCAGTATACTCCAGCTCGATACAGTAAGTCCTACACATACCCACTGTGGGCAGAGGTGGTGGGCTGGTTCATCTCTCTCGTCTCCATCATCTGGATTCCACTGGGGGCTCTACATGAGCTTTGGACCACAGAAGGGTCTCTGCTGCAGGTATGTACGGTGCGCAAACACTCTCTATATCAATATTTGTTTTGTTTCTCCCTGTCAAAATGAGCCCAGTGCCTCTCTTTATCTTTGTCACAGAGGTTGAAAAAGTCCATAACCCCAACTATTGATCTGGAGTCTGTTTCGGAGAAACCATCTGGCGAGTCCATTGCGCTTTTTGCTGCTGCTTAGACACCTGCGTGAGGGTTCTTGGTATGTTTACTCGTTAGAAGTACAAAGTAGCTTCGCTTAAACTGTAAAAATTATAATTTATGTTTTTATTAGTATTTATATTCTGTTTATTGCAACTTCCAAAATGTCCCAGAATATGGCATTAATATTGATGAAAATCAGTTTTTTTTTATTTTTCTCATTGAATTACTTTTTTACATGTTTTTTTTTTTTTTGATTATGTGACAGTTTTTTTTAAATGTAAAAAAGAAAACTTAATGTCAGAAATGAGAGATTTTATTTATATTTTTCTTTAAGGAAAGAAATGTATAATATATGATAATCTAATGAGAGAGAAATGACAAGACTTTGGTTTTCTCCGCTATTTAAACTTTAAAATAATTAAGCATTGAGCTTGAACTTTGATGGAATATATCTTTTGATACACTGACCTGAAGGACTGATGAGACATTTACATTTTGCCCTCTACTTTGTAAACTTGAACTGTGGCACATATTTTAAAACACTTTGCCCAAGTGTACGGGAAAAATGAGGAAAAGGCTAAAGGTTGTAAGTAAAAATGTGTGTCCTTATTTGTAAGCACTTTCAGTATTTACTATTTTACTTTCAATTTAGAGTAAAAAAAATTTTTTTTTTTTAAATGGCCTTCATATCAAAATGCATATTAAGAAAAAAAATTGTTTACTATGCACACTATTGCAACAAATAACAGATAAATCATAAATAGTAGTAAATAGTCATCTTTTTTTATGTTAACTCAGAATAAATACTTATTTGTTTTGTTTTTAATAGGGCTGGGCAAGTTATTAACTCAAATTTTTATTATTATGAAAGTCCGTTGCTCAATGGTTCTGAATACACATACCGACAAACCATGTGTCACAGGAGGGGTGGGATGTTTTGCCCAAGTGTACGGGAAAAATGAGGAAAAGGCTAAAGGTTGTAAGTAAAAATGTGTGTCCTTATTTGTAAGCACTTTCAGTATTTACTATTTTACTTTCAATTTAGAGTAAAAAAAATTTTTTTTTTTTAAATGGCCTTCATATCAAAATGCATATTAAGAAAAAAAATTGTTTACTATGCACACTATTGCAACAAATAACAGATAAATCATAAATAGTAGTAAATAGTCATCTTTTTTTATGTTAACTCAGAATAAATACTTATTTGTTTTGTTTTTAATAGGGCTGGGCAAGTTATTAACTCAAATTTTTATTATTATGAAAGTCCGTTGCTCAATGGTTCTGAATACACATACCGACAAACCATGTGTCACAGGAGGGGTGGGATGTTGATCAGTACTGGCTTGGGATGGGTGTCATCACGCGTCTCAACCAGTGAGAGCATTTGGGGTGGGCCTAGACTCCAGTAGCGTTCACAATGAACGCTCCAGATCAAATTATTTAGGCTAAGCATCAACATTCACAAACCAATGTTCACTGTTATTTTTAACAGAAAAGAATGCAACGTGCTTGTAATCAAGACTTCATAAGTGGGAAATAGGAAGTTTCCGATAGCACGTGACAAGCGCTCTCACTCAGCACAGTGGAGTGCATCGTTTTGTTAACTTTGTGGTTTATTATTTTGAGTCGTTTGGGACGCTGTAACACACACGGCCCTCTCACTGGCGCGGTTAGCACTCACACTCACTGATCTATATATAACTATATATATGCTGCGTAGGGTCCCGCGATCGTGCAGGTCTCTACTCGGAAGGTGCCTGTTATAATGTTATGATCGAGGCTCTGGATTCTGAGCATAACTTGTTTTTTTATAACAAACTCTAAAATATTTTCTATAAAAACGTTAATGCCCTGGCAGTGGCAAATAGCTTTGTTTTTATATTTAATT
>NW_015548231.1:762096-769596 GCF_001515605.1 Sinocyclocheilus anshuiensis | reverse complement strand
ACAACATTTTGTAATATCAATCAGCAAAACGAGCTGTTTTGTACAGCTAAAAATAGCTGGAAGTGAATGACGCTGGCTAGCTAGACCATAGATATACATACTGTATCTATGGGCTAGACACATTAAATTTACAAAAATGGCCGAGGGCGCACTTACGGGAACAAATAAGGTGGACTGAGTTTCGCGAAGCCCGCAAAAACTCAATGAACAACAGTAAATGTGAACACAAATTTAGACCGCAGTTGTCTGGCATGTAAAAATAATGATTTTTCTTCTATTAGTTGGACAAACTTCACAGATTCATAAGGTGGTTTAACAACAGAAAACCTACAGGATTCAAGCAAGTCTCTTCCTCTATATGTGCCAAGATGCTCATTTCAAGAGATATTTTACACTTCTCGTCAAATTCCTACTACACAGTAAAACTATCACTTTATGGTAAAAAAAAAAAAATCGTCAAATTCCTACTACACAGTAAAACTATCATGTTAACTTTATGGTAAAAAAAAAAAAAAAACATAAATAAATAACAGGTTGTGGATGCCAGAAATTAATTGTAAAAATTCAGTGACAATGTTTCAGGTATTATGTAGGCCTTATGGCATATTGGTGCCAGTACATTTTACCTTATAAACTAATATTTCATTAAGTTATAAGATATTAATATACCAATGATATCTACTTGTACTATCATCTAATTTTTAAACCTTAAAATGTGCTGATAACCACCATAATAAAGATGTTAAAACGGAAAACCACATGATTAATTTATTTTAAGTTAATTTTGAGTGGCCTGTCTATTGATCAACATAGACGGTGCACAAGATCATACAAAGACGAAACACCATAAAGGTAACAAACAAGATGATACGAAAAAAATGCAGTGAACATTAACTAAATAGCATGAAATTTAACACAAAACATTCTATTGTTCATTATTGATGATAAAAATAAGCAGAAACAAAAGAAATTCAAGACAGTATGTATCATGCAAGAACATTTGGTAAGATCCTTGTAAACTTTATGGTTATTTATAGTTTTTATTTGCAAAAAAACAAATCTGAAGGTATTTTACAGTAATATTGCATATATTACAATGTTCAGCCACTTACAATTATTCACCGTACATGGTAAAATAACTTACAGTTAACCAATTAACAGGTTTTAATGTACATTTTACAGCGTTTTCATGTATTCTATAGCTCAGCAATTCTCTCATTTGTATAGTGTGCATTTAAATTTTTGGATTTTTGGAAATGAGAAAGCTGATATTCAAAGGAAACATTAGGCCTCTTGAGTTATGAATCAGAAGCCCCTGAGCAATAAATATTTCCTCTGTGATGCTAATCAAGAAAGACAGCAATAGCTAAGACCAGTTACACAAAACTACAAGTAAATGAGAGAATGAATGAATGAATGAGTGTTTAAACAAACGAGACTCTAGCTATACTGTGTATTCCCATCAGGCAGCGAAGGGGCATCTGTGTTAGCGTTGACAGCTGAGTGTACGCAGTCTGCCAATCTGTGTGTTTGTGCCTGTCTTACAGTTCGCTGAAGGGGGAGTTCTGTATGTTTGTGTAGTGAAGCTGTGTCTGAAAATTATGAGAAGGAAGAATCCGAGCAGCTCAAAGGACGCAGACAGAGATATGAAGCATGGCTGAAAATACACACTCACTCGGTCACCTTTAGTCTTGCCTTACCGTCTGGTGCCAGAGTGTTTGTGTGTCTGTGTCCTTCTCAGATCCATCACTGGAGGAGATCTTCTCTTCTCTTTCTTCAATCTCTCTGACAGACTGTTGATGCCAGTGGTGTGGCGCATTTCAAACTCACTCACAACAAGCTTTTCTCACTAGTTTCCTTAATGTGTCTATTAACAATATGCAACAATCTATATAAATGCAACATCATTGATTGCAGTGTCTTTTGAAATACATCTAAAACTGTATTGTGTATGCATTGTGTTTGGTGTCATTTTGCTGCAAAAATGATATTTTAACATCTTTGGAATACAATGGTTGACTCCTTTGTCTAGCTAGGGCTAATTGTATAGCGGTTATATACACACAATCAATAGGCCTACTTTAATAATAGTATAATTTGACAAAATTACAGGTTGATGTTATGTTCACGATTGAAATTCCCTCTTTTTCTTCACATGTCTTATTTTATCTCCATAAAAAAAAACATTTTAGTTACTTATAATAAATGTTAATTGAGTTAAGATAAAATATTTTTTTAAAACTAATTAATTTTTTTAGTTAATATTTATTATGAAAAAAATATTTATTTATTTCAGTTAACATTTATTATGATTTTTTTTAGTTAATATAATATGTACTATACTAAAACTAAAACCATAAAAACATTGTTGTTACTTAAAATAAATGTTAATTGAGTTCAAATAAAATATTTTTTAAAACGTATTTATTTTTTAGTTAACATTTATTATGAAAAAAAATAATTATTTCAGTTAACATTTATCATGAAAAAAAATATTTTTAGTTAATATAATATGTCCTATACTAAAACTAAAACCATAAAAGCATTTTTGTTACTCAAAATAAATGTTAACTGAAATAAAATAAAAAACAATTATTTAAATGTATTTTATTTCGGTTTATAGTTATATTATTTAAAATAACAAAAATGTTTTATGATTTTATTTTTAGGTAACTATTATAATCCTGGTCAAAATGATTAATGTTATTTTTTACACAGATGATGATTTTCCCACAATCAACATTTCTGATTTTCATTTAGTTTAACTTGATGTACTAAGATAACTAAATCTAAAACTGAAAATTAAAAATTAAAATAAATATTTATTTATTTAAAAAAATATATATAAAATACAAACACAAAATGCAATTACTAAAAATTCTATTAAATTTAAAAATTGACAGTATATCATTATAATACATATAATGATGGTATAGTGACGCATAATTGTATAATGATGGTAGAAGATTTCAAGTCATAATGTGACCTTTACATATCAAAAATTAAAACGTTTGAATAAAAAAAAAAAACAGTCCCTTCATGATACTATGTGACTTTGGATTACAGGTCAAGGGCTTCTTAATTTGGTACCGCAACCATCGCTGCGTAAATAGGATCTCAGAACCATCATCCCTACTATAAGTGAATTTAGTGTATTATTTAGCTTAATGTTGCCTTGTTTTTCCCCACATCTGCTGCATTGCACAACCCAGTGCACAAGTGCATTTGGGGGGGGGGGAAAGATTTACATTCGTTGGCAGTTGTGATGTTGGTGAGTTGGTGAGCAGTAAGCATGCAGATGTGACCTTTGGATGAAAGAGTGCTATGATGTCTCTGCTTACTGTGGTGATGAATCTGCTTAGAACATTTGTGTTGGGTTTTGTGTGTGTGTGTGTGTGTACAGACTATAAACCAGGCTCTGGTCTCCTAAAATAGAGCTTGCCTAAAGTGTGCATATTTGTGTGACTCTACTGTTCACGGGATTTTCGCTGAGTGCAGCTCTTTGATTTTTAGCCTCTAGTCAGCTAATTGTATCGGAGTAATTTTTTGGATATTTTTCCTCCCACTCTGCATAACAATGTTAGTGAGTTTATTGTTTGCCACAGTCTTATGAGAGAGCGAGTTGTGTGTTATTTGTCTCTGTGTAGGAAGCAACAACAATAGATCCTGCTGACCTCAGGTCTGACCTTTTCTGGTTAAAGGAAATCAGCAAATGAATGCAATCTTAAGTCTGCATGAGTTGAGCAAAGCACTTTCTATTTACTTTGTATTTTAATAATAGCATCTTGCTTATCAGCTTTCGAAGAGATAGTACCGTTAAAAATACTCTTTTAAATTACACTTCTATGCCATGAGCTGTGATTGCATTGAAAACATTGCTGTGATTTGCTGTATGTTTGATTTTAACATCTAAACATATTAGTCACATATCATTTCAAACATCAATGTTGCATTTAAATCAGCATAATGAAGTATTAACTAGGCCTGCTGTAAATGACATTTCATATTGGCTGTTTAATGCTTTTGTTAATACCACATTAGGGCTGGACCAAAATATTCGATTATTCGAATATTATTTCGGTGGGTTGGCATTCGATTTTCAATTTTGAGATTCGAATATTATTATTATTTTTTTTCTCGAACACCTGTCATCCTCCATCCTCGAGCTGCTTTTATCCGCCATGTTAATTAGTAATTTTACACATGATAAAAACGTGCACTTAATTTGCTTGGAAAATACTTGCGAATACGGCAGTCATAAAAAAACGTACAGTAGCCCAGCCTAATAATAATTTGTCTCTATTAAAAGTATTGCTCTTAACAGACCTGTGTGTTTTGTATCACTAGTGCAGTGTCCGTTCTGGGAAAATATAAGCCCTACCCGCGTGAGGAGCGTCGCTTCTGGCTCGCGCATGCTACCATGTTCTTTATTTATTACAGTTCGTTGAACTTCGTTCATTTATTTTTTGTTCTTTTATTTAAATAGCCTACCCTTTACAGTGTCAGTAATTACTGTGCTGCTAATTTCTGATTTGGGAGTGATTTGTTTGTTAGAAAAACGTTAGGCTACCTTATTAAAAGTATTGCTCTTAACAGACCTGTATGTTTTGTATCACTAGTGCAGTGTCCGTTCTCGGAGCATATAAGCCCTGCCCACGTGAGGCGTGCCGCTTCTGGCTCGCGCTGTTCTGTAGTTTATTAAAAGTTTATTAATTCTGAACGTGTCGCGTGTCCATATTGCACCAAAATGCGACACTGCTCTCCCTTGGGTCCGCGGCAACACACCCGCCACGCGTAAAGTCGAATGGATGAACGGTTCTCGACATAATAAAAATGCAGACAGACAGACACACAGAGATTCCTACCTTTATTACAGGTCGTGTATACACCGGACGCGACAGTTGTCGTGTCGCGCCGCAACAGCTAAAGTCTGTCTACACTGGACACGACAAAGCGACCATTGAAAATCATTTGAAATTTGTGTCAGTACGTCATAAATAGAACGCATCAGCAGTTTACTGAATTTGTTGCGCCACGCCGCTCCGCGATTGGGTGTAGACACGTGTTGAGAGAAGAATGTTCAGCCCCCTACCTCCGAAGCTTCGAATATTCGGTGTTGATTACTACCGAAGCTTCGAAGCTCAAAAGCCACAACCAGCCCTATGCCACATCCTTTTTATCAGTTCCTGAAGCTACGATTATGTTTTCCAAAATTGTGATACAAATGTTATTGTTAATAAATTGTTAACTAGTCGTTGTATTATGTATGACTTGTTTGAATCAAAATTTGAATAAAAATAAATCTAATCCATTTACTATGGGTATTTGTATTGGCATTGTTTTGAAAGAAGATATACTGTACTTCCTTTTTCTGATTCCTAAATCTACATTAATTTGTAATGTGTATTCCATTAATTCAGTGTGTAAATATACATACAAACACGTATGACATGTATGTCTTCTGTTTGGAGGCATTAAATTAACATGCACCTATGAACTTTGATTATAAAAGATTACAGAATTGGATCTTTAATTTGAATTTTAACATTTGAAAATAGATTTGAATTTCTCTAAAGAAAATGTGAGTTTACTTGCCTGTCTGAAACCCATTTTGCAAGGCTGTTGGTGGGTGATTGCCGGGGCGGATGAATTTTAGAGATACTATTTGGTTGCTATGATGCTTTTTAAAGAAATTAACTGAATAATACATTTAAACAAGCATTTCTTTGTCTGGGTTTTCAAATTGGGTTCCCTGTTGATTGCAGAGGTGTATATCACAACCATGACCATACTAAATGTATGATTTGGAAGCTGCTTTGGAAAGAAGCATCTTGTAAAGAAATTAATGTAAAGGTATAGAGTGCATGGTTAATTTCTCCCTTCTCCAAAACACCAACACAAATGTGTCTTGATGTCTGCCAAAAAGTTCCCTAGTAAGGTTTATGTCAACATAGTTTAGTCCGTTAAAATAGGAGAGTGAATACAATAAGTGAATAAATTGGTTAACCATAGTCATGCATGATGCAACTATATTTTACAGCGCTGCACTGTCTGCAAGTTTGAATATAATAGTAAATTATTTGGAGTATGTTTTAAATTTTAGCAGAAGTATTTAACTTCATAACCATTTTCAGCTTTAATATTTGGACTATGTAAAGCTATTAGTATGTTGGATAATGGTGCCTCATTTTCACTTTTTTTTAACCTTGCTACGTGTATTGCGTTAAGCTAACTTAGACTTGTCATAGCATTGCTCTTTCATTGATTTTGATTGCTTCTATTGTCCTCATTTGTAAGTCGCTTTGGATAAAAGCATCTGCTAAATGACTAAATGTAAATGTAAATACTTGTGCTATACCTCTCATACTTCCATGTGTAATATAAAGCTCCAGGAGTTCCTCTTAATGAACTGGCCTGAGATTAAATGTCTCGATCTGATCTGTTGCAGGGTCCGAGTGAAATGTGATGAAACCATCAAGATGTGCTGTCAGGAAATGAGATCACTCAAATTACATGTATTAAGTTTCCACCCTCTTTAAACAAGACACGCATTTGACCATCTGCTGAGGTGGAGAGCTTTTAAAAGTAAGAGGACATGTGTTTGTGAAACCTGATGATCACATTCTCCAGCATGATTTGAGAATGATCTTGTGTTTTAATGGAAGCAGGAACATCTGACTGTTCGCACAAAGAAGTTAAACAAAGTCAATGTCAAATGTTACATTGTATTATTGACCTAGAAATCAGGCAGATATTTAATTTGATGTAAAACCTTGTTTTCTTCTAACCAAACTGTCTAGGCTTAAATGCAAAAAGCTAATTGTGCTCTCAGACTTTTGGATCAACTATTTATTTATATACATTATATATCACATGTAAATTGTTATATGAAACTGCTGCAGACTTTAATTTGTGGTTTCAAATTCTAAGCTATTTGGTTCATGGTGTTCTCATCAGCTGAAGGTCAGGTGACGTTTTGAAGAGACAGAGAAAGTTTGAGTCTTCACAGGGAATTTCTAATGCTATGCTCATGAAGGTTTTACTCAGAACCGTGTTAAACAACAAATGAGACGTTGGTGAGTAAAAGGCTGAGCTAACATGAAAATGTCAGACCCATTTCACACACGACTGCATGTCTACAAATCAGTGCATCGATTAGCATTTGTCAGCCTTGATTTAAATGTGAGATGTTGTACTGTTGGGTCAATTCATCATGTTTTTATATTTCTGAGAACGAGCTGTGATATGGAGCATATGTGCAGTGAATATATGAGCTGTCACTGGACCTCATCAATGTTCCCATGCAGGGCAGATTACGCGGGGGACGTATTACATCTCCAGGTAATAAATAAAGTATATGAACAATGCAGTGCTAATTGACATAGCATTTATTACAGTATATAAACTATTCTGCCTTATTATGTGATAAAAAAAAGTGTTTGTAGTATATAAACAAATCATTATTATTGGTTATTGTCCAGCAGTTATCTGATTTCTAAG
>NW_015548231.1:761288-761584 GCF_001515605.1 Sinocyclocheilus anshuiensis | reverse complement strand
CTGGCTGCCGAGGGGACGGAGGAGCTCAACAGGGTCTACTATATGGACTCTCTGGAGTGGTTTTAGCAAGCCAACCCGAAGCCGGGGCCTCTCAGTGCTTCTACCCGTTTGAGTAGAAGGCAATTCCACACGAAGGCAATAGAATGTAACGGACGTGTTAGGGGTCGCCCAGCCCGCAGCACTACAGATATCTGCCAGCGAGGCGCCACGAGCCAGCGCCCAGGAAGATGCAACACTCCTAGTAGAGTGAGCTCGCAACCTGAGCGGGCAGGGCACACCCTGTGCCTGATAAGCCA
>NW_015548231.1:747960-760736 GCF_001515605.1 Sinocyclocheilus anshuiensis | reverse complement strand
CGTCGAGGGTGGTGAGGGAGGAGGAACCAGCAGATCGGTTTCCGGCAGTAAAAGGTGCCGTCCATGACCTGGTGAGCCCCTCATGCACTTCCGGGAAGAAAGGCACCGAGGCGGGGCGCTGAGTACCAGCGCGGACCACCCCGAAGAACCAATCATCCAAACTTGAGGGCTCGGGACACGGTGGAAGTCTCCACTTGAGCCCTACCCCTACGGCGGCCCGGGAAAGCATAGCCATTATTTCTGGATCCGATTCAGGCATTGCTACAGTCCCGGAGGAGAGCAGCGCAGCCGAATCTTCCTCTCCAGAAAGCTCATATAACATTTCTGTCCCCCTCACTTCTGAAATGATGACTACGCCCCTGTTCCCATGATTCCCTGTAGTAAATTCAGAAAGGCTTCAGCTCTCTCACTGTAATTGAGCCTGAAACATTTACCTGAAACATCTCATTGTTAGACAATATCAAATATAGAAGGAACAGTTCACAAAACCGTCAATCATATTCACTTGCACTATCATGTCATCCAAAACGTATATATTGTTGTTTTTTCCATTAAGAAAATGAAGGGAAAATGTATATTTTATTTTGTAATAATTGTGAAGTATTAATAGAATTTAAAATACCAAAAATACCCTTCAGAAATCATTTTATTTATTTATTTATTTAGTAATTTAGCAGATGCTTTTATCCAAGTGAGGACAATGGAAGCAATCAAAATCAACAAAAGAGCAATGATATGCAAGTGCTATAACAAGTCTCAGTTAGCTTAACGCATTTATTTATATAATAAATAAAAAGAAAACTGATAGAATAGAAAAAGAATAGAGCAAGCAAGTGTTAGAGGCCTTTTTCTGCTTTTTGTTAATTGTAAAATAAATAAAAAAGAAAATAAATAGATAGAATACAAAAAGAATAGAGAATATAGTGTTAGTTTTTTTAGAGTGCAAGTCTAAAAGGGGCATGTTTTTTTTTTAATATGCTGACTAATATATTATAATACATTATGTATTATAATATGCTGATATATATTTTAATATGTAATATTTGTTTCTTATTTTTCAGGATTCTTTGATTAATAGAAAGTTCAAAAGAACAGCATTTATTTGAAATAAAAATCTTTTGTAACATTGCATTAGTCTTGATGATCAATTTAATGTTTTATTCCAAATGTTACCTGTGGCAACTTGATTGAACACATTTACACATATGATCTCTCTCTCTCTCTCTCTGTCTCTCACTGTGAATACTATTGGTAATTCACAAATAAAGGGACTAATATCGGTTTAGTGGTGTAGGATGTCTTTTATTAATATAATCCTCTTTGGGTTCTTGAGCCAATCTAATGGCGTTTGTTCTTCTATAATAGCCCTCATTTTAAATGACTGGTGCCCTTGAGGGTCATGGCCTGAAATTACTGCAGTTATTAAGTCATCCCTAATACCTCGTAATCAGCCGATAATAATTGCAGAGACCATTTTTATAAATGATGTGCACAGTGGGAACTTGAACTTGAAGCATGACAAGTAAAGACACTCATGTACTGAAATAAAGAGGCATAGAAAAGTGTGGCAGACTGTCAATGGACCTTATTCATGCAGAACAAATTCCTGAGCAAGACCAAATATTATGGAAATTGTTGCACTAAATTGAATGTAGCGCATTGTTAGAATGGTTTTACGTGTAATTTACACAGAAATTAATTCTGCTCATGTGCGTGAACAAGGCTCAGTGTGTTTCTGAACCTAGAAGAAATAGAAATGTTGTCTGGCATGTGAACAAATTTAAGGTGTGATTGTAACACCCTCACTTTTCTAAACCATCTAGGTCACTGCCATATTGAGGTCTTTAATCCCAAGGGAGTTTAGCGATGTCTGAAAAGAGGAAAGTGCTGACTGGAATCTTGACACTCTGGGTTTCAATCCTTCATGGAATAAATCCATGGCCATTGAATCATTGAATGATTTGATTCCATTTATGAGCTAAACAATAATGAGATCTACGTTCCAGAACTCCTCAGTGCTCCTGCCTGATAGAAACCACCTACTGGATATTTCTGTTTCTGTTGAGGGCTTTGTGGATTAAAGGCGAAAGTTTAAAATAATCTCGTTATTTATTCATCTGACTGCTAATTAATTCTGCATGTGCCTTCAATAATTCACAGTCTATTTTTTTTCCACTGTTTTCTGCGAGTGCCAAGATGAATAATTTATCCCAACAGACTTTTCTGACCGTAATCAATGTTACGGTCTATATCACTATAATGTCCAAAATGTTTTCCTTGTTTTCCCTTTAATTTGATAAGTATCTGTGGACCTGCTGAAACTCTATGTTTTTAATCAGCATAACAGGGCTCTTATTCTGTCTGTTCATGTGATGTCTGCATGACTTCCATACTTTAATTAACTAGAGCCTGTACCTTTGGTTTATGAATGTTCTTAGACTACTTAATATTTGGCTGAAGGGGAGTTTTTTTAATAAATAAAAGTTGACCTTGAATCATCCCATGCAAAAAAATATCAACTGTTTAATTTTTCATAAAATGTGAGTTTGTTGAGCACAATTTATCCTCATCAAATGACTTTCACTAAAATGCCTGTTTAAAATGATATACTCATATTAAGACCTTTTGTGAACATTGATAAGAAATGTTTCCCCGAGTAATTCAGAACATGTTTGATCGGCAAGCCAGTGACTCCACAGTAAGACTGTATTCGGCATGGTTTGAGGGAGCGAAATGTCTCTGTCTGTCCAGCATGAGTGTTTTGAATAAAGAAGAGTAGAGAGGCCCCATCTCTGGCCTCCAGGTTGGGTTCACTTTTTTTTCTAACAAGTTAAAGTGGAGGAGACTGATTAGACTTGACAGTAACTTGGGGCCCAACAGCCACAAGAAACCAACCTTTAACTTCCTCCCTCCCTCTCAAACTGTGACGTCACGTAGAATGTGCTTTGCTTTATCAGTGGAATAATTTATGCTCCAAAATAGCCCTGTATCCTATACTGCACTTTACTGGCCTGAAGCAGTACAGAGGGTCAGCTGGCAGTAAGATGCTTTTAGCAAAAATGCCTGATCAGCAGGAATCAACAGAAATAGCTGCTCAGCAGTCATTGGGTGATACAGTACATCATAAAACAGAACTGGTACAGAAGAGAAGTGTTATTATTAGTTCAGTTCTTTGCTTTTCAGGACATTTTACATGTAATTTCAAGTCAAAAATAACAGTCGTGGTTGTTGTCATATGAAATGCATTACTGTCAGAACTGGTTTCCAGAAGACAGAACAAGACATACAGTTCAACACGCAAATGGATCAACCAGACAGAAGCTTTATTCAGCGCAGGGCATGAATAGAGCTTAGATGAAGTGTTGCATGAACTCTCTGTATTCCCTCTTGAGTTGGGGGTCTGTGGGCGAGAAATGTCTTCAGGAGGATGAGATCAGCCTTGGATCAGAAGGGATAAAGTTTAATTCATTCCAATGAGCTGGCAGGGGGAACAGTTTTCATAGAGCTAAAGCATCCTCAATCAGGCGCTGATATAGTAGAATGAATGGATGGATTAAAGGGTTAGTTCACCCAAAAATGAAAATTCTGTCATTAATTACTCACCCTCATGTCGTTTCAAACCCGTAAGACCTTCGTTCATCTTCGGAACACAAATTAAGATATTTTTGATGGAATCTGAGAGTGTCTGACCCTGCATAGACAGCAATGCAACTGAAATGTTCCCAAGTCCAGAAACGTAGCAAGGAGATGTGCAAAATAATCCATGTGACATCAGGGGTTCAACCGTAATATTATGAAGCTACGAGAATACTTTTTGTGCGCAAAAGAAAAAAAAAACAACAACTTTATTCAACAATTCGTCCCTAACCCTTTAAGTAGATGGTACATGGAGGGTGAACAGACAAAATAAATATTTTTTTATTATCTGACAAACTTTTGGTTTCATGCCAACCTAAACTCAAATAGACACTCTTATATTGAAATACAGTCTTATATATAAATGGTTGTGGAAATAGGTCTACAAAATGTTAATTTAGTCATTTCCGGATTCACTTCCTTCACTTAACATCATGTTAATAAATTCGGTTATTCGTTGAGTCATTAACCCGGATCACTGCGAGTTGCCTCATTTTGTAGATTACATAGTAGATTATTCATCTGCTCAAGAACAAACGCAAATGAGATGCGGTTTAGTGTGACAGAAGAACCGCTCTCAGCTTTTTTGCGAAATTGTGAACTGGTTCAAGCAATTCACTGAAAAGATTAAACTGAACGATTTGTTTACAAATCTGATGTCACGTGACTAGGCCGAGAATGGCTAGGGTCATAGTTATCGACTTGTGGCGAAACGAAATCAGTAGCTAGTTTTCAATAAACTGGCAGCAGTAGCAACAGGATGTCCACGCCGAGAAAAAAAAATAAGTTGAGAAAAATTTAACTTTTATGTAAAAGTGACTCACGTCGTCTATTTCCGTTCAGCTTTTTTAATCGTGCTTGGCCAAGGCAAGTTCATCTTTAAAGTAAAGTATTTTCCGATTTATAGACTAAATCTCGGCATGTCTGTCTCTCAGTATTCACAATGCCCGAACTCAAGTGCTGCATGTAAAGACAGAGCTGGGTAGATTACTTACAAATTGTAATCCGTTACTGATTCCAAATTACATGACAAAAATTGTAGGTAGTAACGCAATCCATTACACTACACATTTCAGCTAGCCTAATATAATTGGACTACATTTAGATTACTTTTGATCTAATTTGTTTATCACATCGATTTAAATTGGATAATCTTGTACCATACTGATATAAAAATACAAAGATTAAGAAAATATATCCCATTCGTTGTAATTAGCAATTTAAAGTGCATTAAATATTACATTAAATCAAGGTTTCCCAAACTGGGGTTTGTAAAGGTACTGCAGGGGGTTTGTGAGTTTAATGAAAAGTTAATCATCAATGAAATCATAAAAATGTAAAATTAAAATAAATCATTTTAAAATAGGCGATCATGAATCAAAATAAAACACTTCCTAAAAAATTGTTTTATTTGTTTACATGCATATCATGCGGCCATTAACCAATGTCAGAAAACTGTGAACATGCAAATGTGATACTTAATTTTTTAAATATCTATTTTAAAATCTCAATGGTACTTCAAGTAAATATATTAGGTGGAAGAAGTTCAGATGACAACAATTTTTGGGAATGCCTGCATTACATGTAAACAAGAAATAATGTGAATTTGTGCATTTTAATGTGTTTGATAGACAAAAGCCTTCCAAAGACATTGCAATAGATGGTTACTGAGTGATAATTCAAACAAACATTAATGTGCTCATCAGTAGTTGATGCAATGTTGAAAAACCTGATAAGATTTTTGTAAATCCAGTGGTCAAATGCTGTGTAGCCACCTTACTAGTGACTGATCTTTGTGTGCATCTCCACAAAACTGGAAGACTTTCTTAGTGTATAGAAGTGGTAAGCTATTTTAAAAAGGAACATTTAAAAGATGAAAAAGAGGAATTAGGGAGAATCAATAAATTATGAATAATTTAGTGCTATTGTGTGAATAATATGTAATCATGTAATCAATTAAAAAAGTATCTGTAGTCTGATTATGAGTATTTTAAAGTGTAATTTAATCTAATTACAAGTAGGTACTTAAGCCAAGGCAAGTTCATCTTTAAAGTAAAGTATTTTCCGATTTATAGACTAAATCTCGGCATGTCTGTCTCTCAGTATTCACAATGCCCGAACTCAAGTGCTGCATGTAAAGACAGAGCTGGGTAGATTACTTACAAATTGTAATCCGTTACTGATTCCAAATTACATGACAAAAATTGTAGGTAGTAACGCAATCCATTACACTACACATTTCAGCTAGCCTAATATAATTGGACTACATTTAGATTACTTTTGATCTAATTTGTTTATCACATCGATTTAAATTGGATAATCTTGTACCATACTGATATAAAAATACAAAGATTAAGAAAATATATCCCATTCGTTGTAATTAGCAATTTAAAGTGCATTAAATATTACATTAAATCAAGGTTTCCCAAACTGGGGTTTGTAAAGGTACTGCAGGGGGTTTGTGAGTTTAATGAAAAGTTAATCATCAATGAAATCATAAAAATGTAAAATTAAAATAAATCATTTTAAAATAGGCGATCATGAATCAAAATAAAACACTTCCTAAAAAATTGTTTTATTTGTTTACATGCATATCATGCGGCCATTAACCAATGTCAGAAAACTGTGAACATGCAAATGTGATACTTAATTTTTTAAATATCTATTTTAAAATCTCAATGGTACTTCAAGTAAATATATTAGGTGGAAGAAGTTCAGATGACAACAATTTTTGGGAATGCCTGCATTACATGTAAACAAGAAATAATGTGAATTTGTGCATTTTAATGTGTTTGATAGACAAAAGCCTTCCAAAGACATTGCAATAGATGGTTACTGAGTGATAATTCAAACAAACATTAATGTGCTCATCAGTAGTTGATGCAATGTTGAAAAACCTGATAAGATTTTTGTAAATCCAGTGGTCAAATGCTGTGTAGCCACCTTACTAGTGACTGATCTTTGTGTGCATCTCCACAAAACTGGAAGACTTTCTTAGTGTATAGAAGTGGTAAGCTATTTTAAAAAGGAACATTTAAAAGATGAAAAAGAGGAATTAGGGAGAATCAATAAATTATGAATAATTTAGTGCTATTGTGTGAATAATATGTAATCATGTAATCAATTAAAAAAGTATCTGTAGTCTGATTATGAGTATTTTAAAGTGTAATTTAATCTAATTACAAGTAGGTACTTAATTTTTGGAATCTGATTACGTAATCCAGATTGCATGTAATCAGTTATACCCAACTCTGTGTATAGACTACATTAACCATACATGTAACGCACAATTGTAATGCACCAAAGTAGCAACTGTGCAATTAAATTAATGACCTAAAACTACTGTATGACTTCATATAGTGCCTATAGAAAAAAAACAATTCAATTCACGTTTATTTGTATAGCGCTTTTCATGATACAAATCGTTGCAAAGCAGCTTTACAGAAAATTCAAGCTTCTACATTATATTTAGTAGTAGCTTATCAGTGGTGACTATGTCAAGTTGATGTACATAGGACAGAAATGTACAGAAAAATCATGCAGTTAGTTAATGTCATGTAATCAAACAGATGGTGAACACTATTAACAACAATGATTATGTTACAATCAAACTTAAAGCAAAATTAGGTAGTTTTGTATGTTGTTTCAGAGTTGGCAATGATCTGAGGTCCTCTGAGGGGTCGGTATCATCTCTTCTCAGGTGTTCAGTCATCTCAGATCTTTGTAAGGGTTGGATGCAGACTGAATCTTGTTTAATTTACCAATCCCGTGGCAGAAACAGAAAAGCAAATAGAGAAAAATGAGTGTAGCTGCTGTTCCAACCAAGCAAAGATGATGTGTTCAACCCAAGCAAAAGAATGATAATGTGCGTTTGATCCGATATAACTGAAGTACAAGTTTACGAAATACACTTTTAAAAATAAAGGTGCTTAAAACGTTCTTCACAACGATGCCATAGAAGAACCATTTTTGGTTCCACAAAGAACCATTCAGTCAAAGGTTCTTTAAAGGACCATCTCTTTCTTACCTTTTTATAATCTGAAGAACCTTTTTTCGCCACAAAGAACCTTTTGTGAAACAGAAAGGTTTTTCAGATGCTAAAGGTTCTTTATGGAAACATTTAGACAAAAAGGTCTTCTATGGCATCGTGAAGCACTATACATTATGTGAACGCTTGGCTAAAGAGATGTGTCTTTAGTCTAGATTTAAACAGGGAGAGTGTGTCTGAACCCCGAACGTTATCAGGAAGGCTATTCCAAATGCGAAAAAAGTCTACCTCCTTTAGTGGACTTTGCTATCTATCAGAAGTCCAGAGTTTTGCGACCTTAGGGAGCGGGATGGATTGTAGTGTGATAGATTAGGTACACAGGAGCTAAACCATTAAGGTAAGTAGTAATATTTAGTAATACCTTAAAAGTAAGTAATAATATGTTGTAACTGATATGGAACTTAATAGGTAGCCAGTTTCGAGACTGTAAGATTGGGGTAATATGATCATATTTTCTTGACCTGGTAAGGACTCTAGCAGCTGCATTTTGGACTACCTGTAGCTTGTTTATTGAAGATGCATGACAACCACCTAGCAGTGCATTACAATAGTCCAGCCTAGAGGTCATGAATGCATGAACTAGCTTTTCTGCATCAGAAACAGGTAACATGTTCTGTAGCTTGGCAGTGTTTAGATGGAAGAATGTTGTTTTTTGTAAAATGGGAAATATGATTTTTAAAAGACAAGTTGCTGTCACACCCAAATTTTTGACTGTAGAGGAAGTAACAGTACATCCGTCTAGATGTACTAAAATGCAGACTGCACCGTAACTTTGTCTAAAAATTAATATTACATAAATTAATGTGATGGATTTTTTTTTTATATCAGACCAAAAACAGATTGCCTTCCTGGCTCCTCTATAGGCCACTGATTTGTGGCAAAAAAAAAGCATTTTTAATTTCGTGCCAAAGTGTTCTTTCAAAAGAGAGCAGAATGTACTGTTCGAGCAGTCGCGTTTATTCATGTCATCTCGGTTTATTTATTTAATAATTTGTGTCGTGCTGCGTCTGTGCAGAACTCTAGGCAGTGCTGTTGGGCTGTGCGGAGCGCGATCTGACGCGCGGCTGCTGCTGTTGCTGTGAACCGCAGGGATGTGAGACACGCGCCGGATACGCGAGGAGAGAAGAGACAGACAGGTCTCTTGACAACGTTATAAAAAAACAGGACGCCTCCTGCGAGTAGCAGGTACTATGCGGCCGCGCTGTGCGTGCGCTCTGAGCGCGCGACGATGTAAAAGGCAACGCGTGCGGATTCTGCGGCAGCTGTGATCGGGAATAACTGGGATAGGAAAACTCAGCGAGGCATGGAAAAGCACGCTGATCACTGAGCAAATAATCATCCAGACAATCATTCGCAGACGTGTTCGTTGTGTGCGCCCCCAGGCGCTCCGTTCTTCGACCGATTACCACAGAAGAGACACACAGAGCATTTGAATGCGAACGGGTGCGTGCGGTGCAAGTGATTCCGTAGTTTCTGCCCTGCTCCGTTCAACGCTGCTGAGAAGACCTTACAACCAGGTAAGCCGTCAATATACAAGTTTATCATGCCGCCAGACGTTTTAGGAGCAAAGTGAATTGGAGTCAGCCTCTGCGGAGTTCATGTGTCTGCTATGTTGCACCGTTAACTTATGCGTCTGGTATTTTGATTTGCAGAGAAAATCGCAGTTCAGCATAAAACCATAAAAGCATAAAAAAATAGCTAGGGTACATATTTTAGATGCTGTAAATTGTAATACGTTCTCCATTTTACCACCCTTTTCTTTACTGTAGTTATTACAACTGTATGCATAATATTTATAGCCTACAAAAAAAAAATGTTTTAGATGGAGTATCGCAAGTCACACTGCAGGACACTGCTGTAACTGACATGTTCTGTCAACTACCCACATGTGTTACATCCATCTAGCATGTTAGATTTGTATTACTTTTGATTTACAAAGCAAATGGAATAAAAATAATTCCATAGTATTTTTTTTTTGTACTGATACATTAAATACATTCCATACAAATAATACATTTTTTAGACCTTGTCATGTCATTTTGCTGTAAATTAAGTGAAGTTTTTGGTAATACTTTACAATAAGATCCTATTAGTTAACGTTATTTAGTACTGTAGTAAGTTATTAAGATATTATCCAGCAATGAGCATTACGTTTGTTACAGTATTTATTCATCTTTGTTAATGTTAGTTATTAAAAATACAACTGTTCATTGTTTGTTCATGTCAGCTTGGGTCCATTAAATACTATTAACAGATACATCTGGTTTTAATATGTTGTAATCAACATAAACTAAGAATAAAAACTCTGCTTTAGAAGTATTTTAATTGTTAGTTCATGTTCACTATACTTAACTAATGTTAGCATATTGGCCCTTATTGCAAAGTATTGAAACTATTTTTGTAGATATAGTTCCAAAGAACTGGTATACATTTGCATATACTGTAATCACCTAACAGCCCCAGTATTGCATGTATTGCATCTATAACATTTGACATCATCATATTAAGGGGGATAATGGTGTCAGATAAACTCACAAGCTTGGTGAATCAACTGTGAATTTAAACTATTTTAAAGATGATGTTGTTTGAAAAATGTTGCTCCAAACGGTCCCCATTCTAGAGCTAGCATATTACATTATTTCATTTTAAAATATGGCATATAGGCTGGGTTACTGCTCACCAACTATCAGTTTGTTACAGTATTTATTCATCTTTGTTGAGTTATTAAAAATACAATTGTTCATTGTTTGTTCATGTCAGCTTGGGTCCATTAAATACTATTAACAGATACAGCTGGTTTTAATATGTTGTAATCAACATAAACTAAGAATAAAAACTCTGCTTTAGAAGTATTCAAATTGTTAGTTCATGTTCACTATACTTAACTAATGTTAGCATATTGGCCCTTATTGCAAAGTATTGAAACTATTTTTGTAGATATAGTTCCAAAGAACTGGTATACATTTGCATATACTGTAATCACCTAACAGCCCCAGTATTGCATGTATTGCATCTATAACATTTGACATCATCATATTAAGGGGGATAATGGTGTCAGATAAACTCACAAGCTTGGTGAATCAACTGTGAATTTAAACTATTTTAAAGATGATGTTGTTTGAAAAATGTTGCTCCAAACGGTCCCCATTCTAGAGCTAGCATATTACATTATTTCATTTTAAAATATGGCATATAGGCTGGGTTACTGCTCACCAACTATCAGCATATATCAGAGCTTAGAGATATTTCACTGTTGTTTGTATATGTAAACTTATGTTTCAAAGGAAAACTACATGTCCTTTGATCTGTGTCCTTTGAACTGTCTGAAACTCTACCCGTAACTCAAACGCACTGTTGTGGTTATGTAAATGCGTTGATTCATAATGACATAATATAAGTCTTTGTTGCTGTAACAGGATCGGTGTTTTGACAGCAGTTCTGCTTTGCATGATCTCCGGTGCTCATGTTGAAGAAATTCCTTTATCATCAGGGACTCTAAAGAAGGAGTTAGACTCTTTGTGTCTCATGACCCTAATATTGGTGTTAAATATTCTCAAGAGCCAGTTTTGCACATCAAACAGAACTTCCAAACGGAGAGAGTTCTCAACTGCAAAAGCAAGTGGGTCCTATCACATTTACAAGCGTCTGAATGTCTTGCGTGTGTCTGTAACTAATTTGAGAGCGGTTGTGTAGAGCTTGACTTGTAACAAGGTTTATAATAACTCGCTACAGTCTCTGCAAATTGGCAGCACAGTGAGTGTTTTATGATTCTCATCATTCTGTCGCTGGGATGCAGTTGCTATAGTGAGTGGCCTTCTTCATAGCCTCCAACCATCCACATATTCCCAGATTCTGTGAGAACATTGATTTATCATTTATTTTTTTCTGAAATGTAAGATGGTTCAGCCTCTCTGGCTACTTCTTCCTCCACTTCTTCCTAGTGCCCTTTAAGTGCTAAAACACATCTGTAATTTAATCAAACTCCTGCTAACATGTAATTTCAGAAATGCATTTTCTATTCAGACTATTGTTTAAAGAGATCTTTTTCATGCTTTAATGGAGCGCCAAACCAAACCAGCAAAGATGAAACGCAGAGAAGTAATGAAGCCGACATGAACCTTCAAACAGCTGGGGGCGATTTTAGTTTGCATAAGAGGACAAACTCGTCAGTGCCTTACATGAGCATGTTCCCTGTGAATTTCAATATTGTTCTGGAATATTAGAATTTCCATAATAGATTAGTAGATTACAATTTAGTATATTATTTTTTTACATAACTGACTAGCTGCAAGGCTGTGTTGGGTTAATCTGTTATGTTCGTCATAGATTCAGTGCTCCGGGCTGTTATTTTTGATTTGATCAGTGGGGTGTGAGATTAATTAGTTTGTGTATCTGGGAGGTATGAAACTCTTCTGATCAGAGGCTGTGTTCCACGTGACTTGTTATCGGACACAAAGCGCCAGATTTACAGTCTTTAGGACATGTCTGATGTTTGCACATGTCATTTCAATGACTAGATTTGTTCCACGTGACTTGTTATCGGACACAAAGCGCCAGATTTACAGTCTTTAGGACATGTCTGATGTTTGCACGTCATTTCAATGACTAGATCAGTGATGTACTCAACATAGGTGCTCTATTTTCAAATGGGAACTCTTCATTTTTATCTAAGATTGCTTCCATTTAAAACCTGCATATTTACAAGAATGTAAAACAGTCATAATACTCCCCCCTCCCCCCACTCAGGATTTCAGTATTTTATATTATAATTAATCTTAAAAAGATTTGTCTGTTATCTACATTTCATACTTTTACTACATTTAGATAGACATGTAGTCTCACGTCATGTTTAAATACTTGTCAGGTTTTGTCTCAGTCACAGGTACACTCAATGAATCAAGGCCACTTAATTAATTTAATGCAGTCAATTAAAATCTAATATGTATTTAGAATTCAGACTTTGAACACTAATCAGTCTTCTGAGCCTCTTCATTTGTGGGTTACACTTGGTACCTTCATGGTCAAAAGTGACCAAAGCCTTGAAATGTAACACCTTTTTCCTCAGGAAAATCAATCTAGTATATTTTTGTTC
>NW_015548231.1:746806-747950 GCF_001515605.1 Sinocyclocheilus anshuiensis | reverse complement strand
ATATACATTTTATTAGCTTTTTTCCATAATTTATTTTTTTTTATATTTTTTCGGATTTCTGTGTATTTTTGACCATGACGGTACCAAGTGTTACTTTTTATTTTTCAACCCTTTAACATGTCCAAATCAGGTCCATGTTTTATGCATTTATTTATTTATTTTTGCGTGTTCACATAGCTAATATACTGAAAAAAAATGATGCTCAATTTTTTTAAGGTAAGTGGTTGCAATAAATGACCAACAGAAAGACAGAGGCAGAACATCCCTTTAGTTTTCCTTGCAGCCTGTTGAATGCATTGCCCACATCAAACACTTTTAACAGAGTAACCGCACAATCAGATCCCTTCAGATTGGGGGACAGAGAGAGGGAAAGGGGGGGAAACGGGCCCTTTCTCACTAAACAATACCATTATTTCAGCTCCCTTGGCCAAGAATGCCACATTTCACAGCCCACTACCCTCCTCCAGATGTCAATCAAAGCTCACTGGCGACTCAAGCGCCACCCAGAACCAGCCCTGGCCCGACCCACAAAATCCCCCATAATCTGTGTAAAATCTTATGAGAGAAAGGTGCATATTTATATTTATGTCAAGTATTACAAAATAGCGTTTTTAGTTCAAATGTACTTTTTAGAGATCAGTGCATTTTCATTTTGTAAAGCTCTAAATAAAATGTAAAAGAATATATTAATTAGGCTACACTGAAAACAATTATACTCATTTTTTTAAGGTAGGTGGTTGCAAACTATTTATTTTAGCTACATTTAAAAAATAAAAACATGTTGAAAGTTAGTCAACTAAATTTGTTTATTTCAATGTAGCTAAAATAAATTGATTGCAACCACTTACCTTAAACAAATTTAGTAAATTCAATGAATCATTTCTTTTTTTCAGTGTATGACAAGTCACCAAGTCTCATCTCATTCTGATGGAGCAAAAAAAATTTAAAAAATAAAAATGTATCGTTTTTCAGTCAGATGTGACCAAAGAGGCCGAGAGGGTTAAAGGGTTAGTTCACCCAAAAATAAAAATTCTGTCTTTAATTTCTCACCCTCATGTCGTTCCAAACCTGTAAGACCTTCGTTCATCAATCAAATTAAGATATTTTTGATGAAATCCATGAGCTTTCTGACCCTAGACAGATC
>NW_015548231.1:725472-745621 GCF_001515605.1 Sinocyclocheilus anshuiensis | reverse complement strand
TGAAAGTTAGTCAACTAAATTTGTTTATTTCAATGTAGCTAAAATAAATTGATTGCAACCACTTACCTTAAACAAATTTAGTAAATTCAATGAATCATTTCTTTTTTTCAGTGTATGACAAGTCACCAAGTCTCATCTCATTCTGATGGAGCAAAAAAAATTTAAAAAATAAAAATGTATCGTTTTTCAGTCAGATGTGACCAAAGAGGCCGAGAGGGTTAAAGGGTTAGTTCACCCAAAAATAAAAATTCTGTCTTTAATTACTCACCCTCATGTCGTTCCAAACCTGTAAGACCTCCGTTCATCTTCGGAACACAAATTAAGATATTTTTGATGCATTCTGAGAGCTCGCTGACCCTCCCATAGACAGCAAGGGTACTACCACGATCAATGTCCAGAAACGTAGCAAGGAGATCGGTAAAATAATCCATGTGACACCAGGGGTTCAACCCTAATATTATGAAGCTACGAGAATACTTTTTGTGCGCAAAAGAAAAAAAATAACAACTTTATTCAACAATTCGTCTCCCCCGCATCACCCTGGTGCCATTTTGGAGAATATCCACTGAACGCAAAGAGCGTATGTTGTTCTGTGTCAGCCACACCACACGTTCAAATCAAAGAACAAACAACATAGAAAAGGTATCCGTGTGGTGCGGCTGACACAGAACAACATATGCTGTTTGCGTTCAGTGGATTCAGTGGATCTCCTTGCTACGTTTCTGGAAGTTGATCGTGGTAGTACCCTTGCTGTCTATGGCAGGGTCAGAGAGCGCTCAGATTCCATCAAAAATATCTTAATTTGTGTTCCGAAGATGAACGAAGGTCTTACGGGTTTGGAACGACATGAGGGTGAGTAATTAATGACAGAATTTTCATTTTTGGGTGAGCTATCCCTTTAAATATGACACTGCAGCATTTTACTTTCATTTGTGATCAACTGCTGTTGCACTTTTTTGGTGATTTTTGCCTGTTCAGCACTGAACCACTATTCAGAAAATGAATTATTCAGTTCTACTCAGAAATCAACTGGTAAATCTGGCCTGAAAGTGTCAAATCTCTGCTGTTGCACAGTTAAGTAAGGAACTAAACCAGAGTTCGACAATCCGGTAGAGGAAATCAATCTACTTTTTCCTGGGGGTTGTAATTGCTGAGTGCACACTGGATGTCATATTGAACTTTATCCATGTTTGTCTGTAGCCACACTGTAAAAAATGACCGTGAATTTAACGGTACAAAACAGATTTCAGTACTTCAATAGGTTGGTATATTAACATTATATCAGTTAATGAAATTACGGTATTTAACTGTAAATTTAAGTTAAAACCGTAAAACCTAAAACGTTGCTACCGTATTTTTTATGGTAAAATTCTGGCAACCACAGCTGCCGGTTTTTTACCGTAAATTTTACAGATTTTTTTTTACAGTGCAAATGTGGAACAGACCGAGCTACAACTTCATAATGTGTCTCTGCAAGATCTGGGACAAACAGAATTCAAGGCCCATTTTTCTTTTTTATTGTTTTAAATTGGGTTGTTATTTACCCTAATTTCATATTGTTTACAGCACCAGTTGGACAGATTATAAATAATGGTATTCTGTGTGTAGACATGTCACATCAGAGTTTTCAAAATGTTTGGTCTAAAGCGCAGAAATTTCAAGTTGCCATTCAAGAAATTGAAGTAATTAAGCTACAGGACTGACAAAAAAAGTGTTGGAGTCTGTTTACACCTGTATTTAGCGCTGGCCACTTGTAATTGTGTGCCCCGGACTGATGTTAATAGTACTGTAGGTACTGTATATTATAAACCCATTCGGTTCCTAATAGAGTTTGCTTTCCAACAGAAAGTCCCTGGACAAAATTGGATAATAAAAGAGAATATATCTTGTTTTTTTAACAATTGGTCCCCTGAGCTCTGTGATGCTTCATGTGTTTTTCCTTGATTTATCTTTTATGGCTTTTATTACACTGTGTTCATCACTTTACTCTTAATTTCCTGTTATCAGTGTGCAGAATGTACTGTATGAGTTGAAGACTTACTGTCTGTTGCCGAGCTCTCTTCTTGACCTCGGTAGAATTGAAGTTGATTGCATTGCTTCAGATTTGTGTCTTGGCCTGCATACAGAGGTGCATGTCCTGAAGATGTTTCATGAGATTTTTTTGCTTGTGATAGTGAAACATATGGTCTATTCCAAAACTTCCCTCACAGCCTTTTTGCTATTGAATTATATAGTTTTGTTATTTATTAAATATATTTACTATTTCATGAAGCTTGTTACAATGTATTTTAAAATAGTCTTTATCCATGAAAGACACTGCTTTGGGATTTGGCCAAAAATGAGGTCTCTTAGGCATCATAAATAAGTAGTGCATATGATGCTTTTAGAACCAAGCTTGAATTGTTGGCTGCATGTTTGACTATATATATTAACTTCAAATATTGTATTTCATGTATCTTCAAAGATTAAGGGAAGGGCAGTGCAAGCTTTTAAATCTTTTCTTGTTCAAAGTTTATTTACCATTTTTAACTTTAAAAATTTTTTTTGTCTGTTGTATGAAAGCTTTCTGCGTAATATCTTCCTTTGATCATCCCCGTCCTTTGCTTGACCAGTCGCTGACTCCCAGCATCAGTGTGAGATGAAATCATCTTGAGGAAAATCACACTAAGCTCTTTGAGCTGCAGTAAGTAATGTTTGCATTTAAGATGCTTGGGCTGTCGGAGGATGTGCAGTCATGCTAGCATAAGCATAAATCTGTTGCTAATGCTTGGCTCAGAAAATGGGTTTTAGCTAAAAAATTCAGCAGCTTTACCATTCGCTCAATGAAAGGCTGGAACTTACTGATCGAGTTACCTGGGTATTCAGAAACTCCAGAAAGCCTGTTATTTTTTCCAATGTAAAATACTATTTCCTACTCCAGCTTAATATGCAGAGACAAATATAAGCAAGCTATTTGTAGGTTGAATGCCTCAAGAAGCTTAAACGTTGTGGTGCTATCAAAACTTGGCTTGTTTTGTTTGTTTGCACATCCCGACCAGCCCAGCATAGCAACATCGGCTCAACCGATGGTGTGAGTTTGGAGCAGGGCTATCGGTTTGCTTGACCAATGACGGGGAAGTGTTTGGGAAACCTGTTTGAAAATATTCACTTTTTCACAATTGATGCTAGTAATGTAAAAATTACACTCTTCACCATAATTATAGATGTTCACCGCACTAAACATGCTGTACTCAGTCATTCTATAGCCTTATATATCAACAAACATAAGACTTTATGATCATATTTCCTCTGTATCTCTCTTCATCCATGGAGAAAGGATAATCTATTGAGCTTTTTTTTTTATCTGTTACAAGGAAAGCCTGAAGAATGGGTTGACTGCAGAGCAGCCGTATACATCTCAGCCAGATTTTCAGCTTAGTCCTGGATTATCAGCAACACTGGGCTTTTTCAGTAAATAATACTCAAGTAATCGCTGTTTGTACAGGTGGTGGGATATGAGAGTACAGAGCAATATTTCTTTCTATTTCTTTCTTTTTTTGTGTTGGCATCCTCAAAAACGTTGATTTTGGTTTCCTAAATGTATGCAGATTTTTAAAATGATAAAACTTCATTAAATTATTAGATAATTGACAGTTGTCCCTGCCTATCAATTTCTTGCATAGTTGTGCTTGTTTCATATATCTCATAGTACACATTGGTCTCTTGTCACATATTAAAATAATTTCAGTTTATATTAACATTTAAAGTGCATTTGGTAAGTGCATCAGGTCCCGATCGAAATTTTTTGTAGTAATGATGGGCTGACTGTGTTATCCTTTACGTAATTTAAACTTACCTCATGCATAACTGTTTTTATGAATCAATCACTTGGCAATCTGGCCAGTTATTCTAATGATTTGCATCTTAATTAGCCTCTGTTTCAAAATACAACATTTAAAAAGCCTGGCCAGATGCTTTCAAATCCCAAGTGATTGATAAATAAGAACTTCTATGTGCCCATTAGAATTAACTACAGGGTGCAGTGTGTGTTCTTGTGAAGGTGTGAACAGGGAGTGTTTGAAAGCTGGCCTCCAGATGCTTCTGAGTCTAAGTTTTGTCAGCTTTTCACAGCTCCAAGCCATGACTAATTTTATTTTACAGCATGGGTGATGAACTGTAGGTCAGTTGATTAATGACCATGTTAATGCACTCTGTGGGGGGACTGAGGATCTGGCCTTTTAAGATCATAATGCAGGATGGATTGTCACAGTGAAGGTGAAGTGAAACTGAGTAAAAGGCCACATACAGATCTAGGGGTGGCCAGTATAACCAAAATATTTTTTTTAGTCATTTTGTTATGAAACTAATGGTGCACAAGCACCGATACAAATGGATGAGCACCCACGGGAAAAACTCGAGATATTCGCTATTCACTATCCTATTGGCGACACCGATCTGGCAAACTATTCAGTGCATATTTGTGTTTGCACTCTGGAGAGCGTCAAAAGGTTTCTATCTATCTTTCTACATCGTGTTTTTGCAGCGTTGAGCAATGTACCCAATCACAGACATATCTGCTGATTTCTTAAATGCCAATCAGAGGCGTTTATGTTAGAATCCACTCACCGCTCAAGTTTTTGTCCATTGCTGAATTTTTCAGCTCGCGAATCCTCTCATTATAACAAAACGTAATGAGATCGCGAAGAACTAAGAATGATGACAGCTTTTTAGTGATTATAAAGGGAGTGCTCTTTGTGTGCTTTGCTTTGTAGGCTTTGTATATATAATCCATTCAGAATTTGTATAAAACGTCTGTTTTTCGGCCACATACACGCTGCACAGTTTTGGAAATGACACCCGCATTTTAATAGGGGAATCACATTAAAAAGAGCAATGGATGGGACAAAAGTATATGTGAAAATGTATGTGCATTGAGGCTAGAGAACACTATGAAGCACCCTCAGTATTTTATTGTGGAACCGGCAACTGTGGAAAACTGTGTTTGAGCAGTTTTCATTATCAGTAGCTCATATGTAGGAGATTGTATGGAGTTTTATGTGGCAGTAGGCTATGCTTCAAAGTCGGAAAAATGAGCAGGATATTTGTTAATTTCCTCTGTGAAGTCAGACGGGCTTCATTGAATACTCCTTTCATCTGATGATTTCTTCTTATGTGTTGATTATTTAGTTTTCAGTGCAAGTCTCTGGTTTCATCAGCTCTGCTAAGTAATAAACAATGTGATATGCTGCCAGCCAATGTTAACTCTATTTTAATTAATCAAAATACAAAACATCATTTACCCAGTTTGCATCTGTGAGGCATCTGTTATACATTTTCCTTGTGTGTTAAGGTCAGTATTTTTGACTGTTGAATGTTGACTACTTGGTTACTCTTAGTAATGTATTTTGCAGTCCGTGTGTTTCTGTTCATGATCTTAATTCTTCATAGAGTCCAAAATAGAATAAATGAGGCCCTGTAAAGATCTAGGTGTGGGCAGTGTGATCAAAACATTGTTTTCGGTAATTTTATTTGAATGCAGTGGTAGCCTATATATGACTATTTAGTTAATCTAGTGAATTACAGAAGACAAAACAACTAGCCTATGTATTGTGGTTCATAAAGTTTAAAGTAGAATTAATGGGACCTTGGCCAGGCTAATTATAGACTTTTTGGCTTTATCGCACATAACCAAGATAAAGAGGCTGGCTGCTGACAGTTAGAGATTTATAATGGTGCACTAATGGTGTCGTGGCCATTATTCAAGGTCAGTCTTTTGGTCTGCTCTTCATGATGGAGACCTGACTAATGCAGACAGCTTCCACAGTCTTCTTATGTCTCAAGGGGCCTTGAACACTTCGTAATGATCTGCAATGGTCCATGTGGTTTAGCAAATGGAGGAGAAAGTGTCATTTTTTCCAGTGAGGGTTTGGAGAACTGTTGAGGAAAGCAGTAGAGCTCTTGTCCAAGAAGACAGCCAGTATGAAGCAACATAAAAAGCTGTAGAAATTCTGTTTTGTGTGAGAAACTAGTAACGGATTTTTTTTTTCAATTTCAACAATTTTCACTGGATTTCTGCATGCATGACTCTAGAGGAAAGATCCTTATCTACCATGAGAGCCAATCATGAGTCTTTGTGAATTTATGAATTTGATTAAATAAAATCTGTTGATTCATTCACTAATTCAGTTAGTTATAACCCCATTTCATCAGATATCCTTCACAGCAGTAAAGAAGCCATCTCACCCTCTTTTTCAGTCTCTTTATTGAAGGGTAGACATTTACTGAATCTGACCCGGGATAATGAAGAACTGATTGTGTGCGAGAGACACAGAGGACCCTGAGAAAGATGCCCCTGAAAGGAGAGAGAAAGCGAATAATAGCGACTTAAAAGTGGTCTTGAGATAACATTCAGTACATGTCTGTAGGCTTGCAGCAAGCAATCATTACCCACTGGGAATGGCAGACCTGTGCTTGTTCGATGGTGAACTCTTCCATGGGCCTTAAAGGACAGCCTTTGCGGGTGTGTGTGAACCTGAGATGGTGGCCGAACACAGGGCCACCAGACTTTGGGGTCCTGCCAGTGTTCACTCCCACCTTCAATCCAATCAGGATGTTGGATGCAGTTACCAGCCACAATGGCAGCAATGAGATATCAGCTTTCACCGATGGAATGGAATAGAACAGAATGAAAATGAATGGAAGTAAATGGCTAGGAATGGCACTCTGTATAATGGAATACATTATGTGTAACAATAGAATGCTATGGAGGGAATAGAAGGAAATAAACGAGACAGGAAGGATGGTAAGATCCGCTTGTGCTGTAATGCACATACAGCTCTCACCATCAGTGGAATTAAGCCGTATTATGCTTAATTCCTTAAAATGTATTCTTATTCTGGAGTAATTAATGCACTCTGAGAGAGATGATCGGTGGGACTGAGCAGGAAAGATAAACAGACTGCTGCTATTTTTACCTCTGTCTTTTTTTCCCGTATGCTGTGTGTTTTATTACTGCACTCACCTGGTAATCACCTGCTAATGGAGCAAGATCAAATCCAAACCATAACAACCAGCAACACTGAAAGTAATCAACCCTGTTAACTGAATGTAATTTAGACTGAGGCTAAGAGCGCTATTGGGGGAGTCGCTCTTAATGTGGACAGCACAAAACACTTTATGAGTGAGTTGGAAAACGTGAACCGTTCAGTGCATTTTTGCTTCGTAAATGTTACAGTAATTTGCATACATAAGCAAGAACGCTTTGACTTGTTTTGCTGACCTAACATGAATTCTGCTTCTGTACACTACAGATTTGCTTTTGTTTTGAAATACTGTCAACAAGAGGTTGTAAGCTTGTCTTTTATCTCAGCTTCCCTGAAGATCTGTGATTTATGTGATCTCTTTTCATGTTTGCTGAAGGTGGTGGCTGTAGTAAGATATCTGAGATTACTTTGCTGTGAATCCTCACCTTACAAGTCGTCGATAAACTTTGAAGTCTGTAACAGTGTTCTTTCTTTCTTTCCCTTTAGTCAATGGTGGAGCCTGACATAGCTGTCCCAGACGAGTGCTCCACATCTCTGTTCCAGTGAAGTCCAAAAATGCAGTCAACAGGTTTGTGTGCCAGTTAGAATTGAGAAGACCTTTAAAATTCCAATTCAGTTCCTGAATTCCTGAATTTGAATTGAGGTGGTAAACAGTTTGCAGATTTTCCATTTGAATGTAAGGAAGTAGAATTAAGATAAATTGAAATTGAATGTAAAAATCCTTGAAGTTTGAAGGATTGAGGATAGAATAGACGTCTCATCATTTAATTAACTTTTGTGAAGAACACTTCATTTTATAGAATGCATCACCTGTTTCATTTCTTTAATATTGCAATCTAGTACATTTCTCTCTGTCATTCAAATTCTGTGGCCAATTCAATTCAAATTCAAACTCAGGAATTGAAAGGGAACTATTTGTTCTGTTTTCCTGGCAACCAAACACACAGCCATTAATAATATACATGTACTGGTACCTGTCATTTTGATTGGTTTATTTTTAAAAGTTGTGCAAGATTTGAACATGCAACTTTTCACATTTAAAGTAAGATATACTGTTCATGTGTTTGGGGTTGGGGTTGGGAAGATTTTTTACAAACTGTTTTTTACAAACCGTGATACTTTTTTATCAGGATTCCTTGAATAGTTCAAACAAAACTTCAAAAGAACTTTGAATTTTTTAAGAAAAGTAATTTCTTTAAAAAAAAAATCTTACTCACCCCAGACATTTGAACAGCTCATGTTCAGGTAGATGGGCTAACCCCCCAAACCTTGGGCTTGCCATCAACAGTCCTTTGTAAATATAAGCTACATTAAGATTGAATGTAAATAATAAACTCATCCTGCAGTTGGGAATTGTTTCATTCTAAGTCTCCATATACAAATACCAGTCAGTAGCTCTCTGTTTAACAGTATTAACACAGTGTTATATAAACAGGATTCTAGATTTACTCCATTGAGACTACAAAAATGTAAACCTCTGTGATGGGAGTGTGTCTGTGGTCTAATGAGTCAGTCTTAGCTTGCACTTGTATGAGGTATTTCTCATATCACTGTAGAATGCATTTACGTTGGACAAATCATCAAGCACTGTGCTCCTGCCAAAGAGGAGAGGGTAAACAAAGCTGTCAGGCACATTAGGAAGGTCAGCAGCTATTCCTGCATGTCAGGTGGGGAGTCTGGCTTACTGTAATGGGTACAAACAATTGTCATGTACAATTATTCTGTCAACAAAGGAATCTTAGCATTTCACCACTGTTGAATAAACCTGCTGAATAAACACAGCTCAGGATAGAGACCACGTAATCGGTCAAAATGGCATCCTTTTGCGTCATGCAGGTCTGATCTGAGAACTTGAATTCATGGTTATGATCAAGTTAGATATACCAGTATGCACGATTAACCATCACAAAATGCATGCATTTTTAAACATTGTGGTTAGAAAACAAGTGATTTTAAGCCGTTGAAATTCAATCAGCAACGAAAGAGAACTCATTTCGCTATATGCGCACGCTTGTCTGAGAGACTCATTCTGAGCGCTGTCAGAGAGGTGCGCACACATGAAAACAGTGCTCATACAACGCAGGAGTATTGAACGGAATTATTTTTGCTGCTTTATAGGCGTTGAATGGTTAAATATGCACACTTGTATGTGTCAAAATGCCCATCTTTGCACCTTTCTCCATGCTCACCCCCCTCCTGTACATGTATCCTTGTAAACACAGTAATTTGGCAGCTCTTAAAGTGACAGCAGTCTAATATTCCTGCTGTCTGTCATTCATGTTAACAACAAAAGAGAGAAAATCTCTCACTGCTCTTGATTAAATCACTTTTGTAACTTTAATAAGAAGAAATATATATTTAATTTACACAAATGAATAAAAACTGCATATTCTTCACTGATTACTTTATACAATGTATGTAGCTTTTCTTATTTGTTCTACTGTAGTTTTTTGTCCTATTGCTTGTAATTAGTATCGTATTCTTATTTAATCGCTGACTGTTTACTTGTCTTCAGTGAGCTTGAGGTTTTTTTTATTTTTATTTAGGCTAGTATTAGTTTTTTTTGTGATATTGACACTGCTTGCAAAATTGTTTAAATGTCTGTGGTATGAAACATTTTGATATCATAAGGGCCTTATTTAAAGCAAAAATAACTGTATTGTGATATATATCGCTACCGTGAAAAAATTGGTGATATGTAGATTTTGGTCAAATCGCCCACCCCTACTATTAGATATGGGTACGTATTACATACTGTACATAAAGATAATTACTATCATTTTTTATCATCATTATTATAATCAATTTATAAACCCATTTCTGTGTTTCATTTTTAAGTCACCTTGGAAAAAATTACCTGCAGCTGAAGGATTCAATGTAAGTGTGAATATTTTCTAATTTTCTAAAAAAAAAAGTATTATTGAAAGTTTTATGCTTTGAACCCGTATTCTAGTGAACAACTAGTGCTGCTGTGTGTCTTTTGAATCATCATCATAGAAGCATGCTAATAATTTTTAAGGAGGGGATGTGTGAACTTCATCAGACATCTGAGATTTGCCTCTCCCACGGCTAATATATTAATACATTTCTACAGCAGAATTTTTTTTTTTGTATATGTAGCACCTTAGCAACAACAAGTCTTTCTGCCACATTTCTCGAAGGAACCCGCAGTCATTTCTTTCTCATGCAGGCACCTTTCTCCATGCTCACCCCCCTCCTGTACAGTGTGTGTTCTTCCGTTCTTCTCGAAGTTCACTCTACTTCTGCAATTTATCTTCCGCCCACTCTCTCAAGACTCACCAGCTCTTTGTCTTGTTCTCGCCCTCTTTTGCAGTCTCTTTTTCTCTTGTGCTCTCAGCTCATTTTTTATTCATATTCAGAATGGGTTCTGAAAGGAAGAGCGGAAACTTCAGTGCTGCATGCAGGCGCTCAGCAGCAAGGACATTTACACCACATACCTCACGGACACTGACAGACGGCTTTTTGTGTGCATGTACGCAAACCCGCAAGCCACATGTAGCCTCCAAGCACTGCTTGGTTTTTCCCCCCTCTGCCTCTTTCTAAGATGCATTAATGAGATGATTTTACGGTGGCCGAGAGAGCTCAACGCGCTGCAACTTAAGAAAAAGCCACTGCACAAAACAAATCCCAGCCGGGTCCGTCACTTTTTTGGGTCCCCTTGAAACATTTCCATTGTGGTCCGTGCTATTTGCAGCGCGTTTCTTCATTTGCATGTGCTGTGAGGATTTGCAGCGCGTGTGTTGTCAAACTGATGAAGATGTTTTCTTAATTTGCTGGTGTTTTTTCAATTTGCATGTGTTTTCTTAAGTTGCAGCGCGTTGAGCTCTCTCGGCCACCGTATGATTTGCTTAAAATTAAAAATGATATCATCATTTACTCACCTCACGTCATTTTCAACCTGTGTGATGGCCTTTCCTTTGTGCAACACAAAAAAAGGCTGTGCTAGTCACTGCTTTCATGTGGCTGAAACGAATGTACTGCTTTCAAGCTTCAAAGTAGGGTTCGAAAGCAAGTTTCATACAAATGCTTCTGAAGTCATTATATAGCTTTGTTTGAGAAACAGACCAAAATTTACATTGTAGTTGATTGATAATCTTCCCCTCCAGTGAGCTGTTAACTGCGAAGACCAGATCATTTTAATGTATTTATTTAAGATTTGTTTTTGCCTTTATTCAGATATAGTGTAATGACAGGAAGCCAAGTGGGAAAGAAAGATGGGGCAGGATCGGAAAAGGTCCATGAACTGGGATTCGAACTCGGGACACCCAAAGATTACTGTGTACTGACGTAAAATAGTTTTTCAGTTAATATTTTAACAATCATGTGTGTTAGAAATAATTGTGTCTTATTGTGAATGAATCACTCTTTTGATTTAATTCGGTTTGATGGGTTTGCAAAAAGTCCTAAAATTATTTTTGTTTTGTTTTTTTTTGTGTTTACTCATGCACTGAATCATTGGCAGCAGTTTCTCACACTATATAATGGGATATTTTATAAGAACAGAAAACAAAAAGAGCACTGGAGGTGGATATTTACCTACTGTACAAAGGAAAAAGAACTCACAAATGACTTCTATTGTTTGCCAGCGATGAAGCAGCTATTTATCGCACATGCAGCTTGTGAACGACTCCCTACTGTGTGAAAAGATATTATTCAGCCATATATCCACAACACTATAAATATATTATCAAAATATGATGATACTGGTTTTGATGAGAGGCCTGTGCCTCAGTGCTGATGAGAGGCTGCTTGTTCATTCCTGAACCAGATCAATTGGTTCACTGAAAAAAGCACATCAAAAAGAATAATCTGTTCGTGAATTGGAGAGTGCTACTTCTCTCAACTGTCAATGAGAGGTAGAGCAGTGTCAGCTGATTTTCAGTGAACGGGGATGCACAAAGCTCAATCATCATATAGCTTTCATATGGACCACTTTAGTGATACTTTCATGGTGCTTTTGTGTCCTTTTGAAGCTTGATAGCTTTAATTTCTCTTCATTGTAACTGCATGTAAAAAAGACAAGTACATTCTTTTCAGAATGCCTCCTTTTTTATCGCGTTAAAGAAAAAGTAACGCAGGCTTTGAACAACATGAAGATGAGTAAATGGTGACAAAAGTGAGCTTTCCCTTTAACGTTGAAAGACTTCTTTATTTGGTTCTTGGTTCTGTCTCTCTCTAGTCTCTCAGCTCAGGAAGGATTTGAGAGGCGCAGTGCTCCCCTGACACACATCAAGAGCCAAATTTTGTTCTTCCTGCTGTCTCAGTGCTCTAATGAGACTAACCCAGCTCCAACTAAGAACTTACATAAGAACATGCTTAGCTATCTTCATAATTTGCTTGAGGAGGTGATTTTGCTGCTTATCAGGGAGTCAGTCTAGACTAAGGAGCTTTAGGAGCAAAAACAGACAGACAGGATTATAGGGTCTTATGCTTATTTAGGATACAATACCATTCAGAGTTAAATCTATAGGATTTTTTTGACTGATAAACATTAATTTATTATAATTTATTATTATGCTTATTAGTGATTGGAGACTTAATAATTTAGGACTTAGAATCGAACTGAATTTAACCTGAGATTTGTTTTTGTTGAGCCGAAGACGTGCAGGATTACTCTGGCGTTATGCTGTGGATTGATCTGTTTCAAGGCAGAAGGCTCTTGGCTGTGATCTGGGGGTCTGTGTGGGTGGGTGTTTGACTGACATAATTCAGATAACAAAATCCTTCCTCTGGCCAGGCTCAAAAGTAAAAATAATCACTGGCCTGTTGCCCCTCTCCCTCTCTGACTCAGACATGCAGAGGTCAGCATGTGGCAGATTGAAGTAGATGGGCATGCTTGTGGTTTTGTGTGTGGTCCTTTGATTTTGGAATACTGCTGTGTTCCAAGGGTTTTTGATTTCAGTCCAGATTTTGTAATTGCGCCCAAGTGAGCTTTTAACAATGAAAAACCGAATACGGAAATTTGTGTTAATTATAAAAAAAAAGGGAAGTCACCAGGGTTGGGAAACAGCGTCCAGGAAGGGAAGGATCAGTGAAGCGTTTTTCCGGTTTGGCTATAGTGTGGAAAAACAGACTGTTCCTCTTAAGTTAATTAATGACGCTGTTGACCAAAGGTGACGCAGGAAACGATGCCATAGCAAACTCTACTGTGAGTGTGTGCCTGACCACAACTGCTTGAGCTGACTTCAGCTAATCTCTTGATATGTTTAGTACATAGATTCAGCTCACATCAATCTCCATAATAAAAACAATGTTTGTTCAAGGAGCTAAATGCATTTTATGACTGATATGAATAGCAGTAATACGTCTGATAAAAATAACAGCCCTCAGGGCAGTTGTTATAAAAATCTTTAAGGCCAATCCATGCTTACGTGAGGCTTCATTGGATACAGTATATGTGGTTTAATGAGAACAACAGCAAAACATCTAATCAGTTCAATGGCTTGAACCACTGCGCTGCTCATTATTCTGATTGGAGTAGCATGAGAGAGTTTCAGGTCAGTTATTTTGGAGATCCAGCTATTACTTGGGTGCATAACAATCATACTATGGGTCAGATATTTCTAGATTTATTTCTAGATTTAACTTTTCTGTCTGCAGTTGTCTAAGATGATGCCTACATAGAAATATTTGAAAATATCTTTCTGCAATCAAATATAGATTGCTAGGCCTTTTTGCCAGTTCACCTTGCATGACACATGCATTATCACAAACTGTAAATAATCTATCATTTGTTTGGGGTAAATAAGGTTATTTAAAATGTTTTTTTTTATTTTATTAAAATGTAAGTCTTTCATTCTCACCAAGGCTGCAGTTATTTGATCAAAATACAACAGAAATAGTCAATTATTACAGAATATAATAACTGTGTTCTATTTTAATATTTTTAAGCCATTTTCTAGTCACTTTTGTTTTTTATTTTTCAGTAGGTCAATTTTGTCTTGTTTGTAGACATGGCAAAACTCTTTTAGTTATCCTTTAGAGTTTAAGCTATAAGTAGGAATGTGAATTCATGAGAAAAGCCCCCAAAAAAATCACATGCATGTAGCCTCTGAACAGTTCGGTGAACTTTACGCACATTCTAATGCAAGATGCAGAACTTCAGCACTGAGGGCTGGTGAGGGGCATTGAGGACGAGCAAATGCACAGCTACTATGTAAATACAGAATATCGTGCAGAAAATCAGGGCTATTGTACAACATATATGTAAGGGGATTACTGTACTTTTAACCCATTTTTTGTTAGCTCCCTCTCTCCCTGTCCCTTCATCCTCCTGTTTCCCCACATGAATAAAAGCATGAGGATTGAGGGTAATGGACTATGTAATATTATAAAGATTACAATGAGGCACTTCTCTCCAATCCCTCGGTTTAAGCTTCACTATAAAAACCCAATGCTCTTATTGTGCTGGTCATAGAAGCAGTGCAGTCACTATTAGCTGATGTTATACACTGATTGATTGAAAATACTGCTCAGTGTCAGTGGAGAAAAGTAACAATTACAGTGTATGTCTGTAATGTACAGACATACAGTTCAGCAGATATTCTCTACCTTTGCGGTCTAATAAATTTTAAATATAGATTTGTCACCTTCTTTGTTCCAATTGGTATGTCTCATTTCCGACTAGGTGGCTATTTTTATGATGATTTTTATAATTAGCTATATCTAATTTCGTGCCGTGCATTTTAATGCCATGTTTTCATGACATGTATTTTTGTTTCTTTTGTCTTGAGCTTTATTTGTATTTTCTGAATGCAGTTTAATGCAACAAAATGAACAGCAACATTTTTTTAGATTTTAACGTGTTTACTCGGATGTGGAATTGAGTTTACAGGGGTTTTCTCGAGTATTTTTACACTAGATTTTTAAGTCTGACAACATGCATTTGGTTGTTATGAAACCAGTTTTGTGAACTCAGGTCCACACCAGCAGTCTGTATACTTTAATGGGGAAAAAATGTAATGTTTATCCATTTATTTGCAGTCATACACATTTGTCAAGATCTGAAAGAGGTTGTCCTCAGCGCTCTGATAACCCACTTCTCTCACCTGCTACTCCCAGGAAAATGGCGTTAAAGGGATAGTTCACCCAAAAATGAAAATGTGATGTTTATCTGCTTACCCCCAGGGCATCCAAGATGTAGGTGACTTTGTTTCTTCAGTAGAACACAAATTATGATTTTTAAATCCAACCTGTGTAACCAATGAGTGACGTATACGCGCGAGAGATCACTTCCAGCGCTTGCGTAAACTACGCCAGAGCGCGTACACACCTCAAGCACCGGATGCGTGCGCGCGCTGAAGGAAGTTGGACATAGTGGTGGATTAGAGGTAAAAAATGATATAAATACTGTTCGGTTTCTTGCACAAACCGATCGTTTCGTGTCTTAGGACATCAATGTGTCGTCACGAGCTGCAGGGTTTAATTTGGATTTGTCTGTGCATGTTTTTTTTACTCTCATAGATTTTGTTAACATTGCCATGCATTATACGACTGACAGACTGCAACGGTTGGAGTTAAAAATCATCATTTGTGTTCTACTGAAGAAACAAAGTCACCTACATCTTGGATGCCCTGGGGGTAAGCAGATAAACATCACATTTTCATTTTTGGGTGAACTATTCCTTTAAGTGGCGTGCAAACCCCAGTTGCAGGATCAAACGGAGGAGAGGAAATCCCTGCAGATTCTCACTGAGAAATTGTTATCTGGCTGCCAGATCGTTTGAGCAGGCACACCAGTAATTAATTGCAGTTAGGCAAAGAGCCAGTAAGCAGGCACATGCTAAGAGATCAGACATCCCTCTAATTAAAATGGCTGGCATGAAACGACAGGGTAATGCAGGTTTTGTGTGTATTAAACAGGCTATAGCTAAAGAGAAGGCATCCAGTCAAGAGATATGATGTAAGTGCAGTGCATGAGTGTAGACTGGGATATGGGCGGAAGGATATGTTCTTAACAGACTAGTTAATAGTCCTTTCCAGTACATTTCTGTGACATATTTTGCAGGTGCTGCTCGCACCAAGAGACGCTGAAAAGTGGTAATACTTATTTTCTGTGCGCTTTTCTGAAACGGAAGTCCACAGTGTGGGGAAATTAACAGCTGAAAACGTTACATTTGCCCTGTTGATCTTGACTACAGTGTGTCTGACTCCAAATAACTAATCAATCTTTCCTCAATAAGTAAAATATGGTCTGATGTGTCGAAATGTGACAGGAAAGCAGAGTTTAAATACACACAAGGCGATATTAAGTAGATCACTTGGGCATTCATGGCAAATGTAAGTGGTAGTCAGAGTTTGACACATATGGCAAGATGCCTGCGGGCCTGTAGATTCTAATGTAGACATCATTACAGTGTCTGTGGAATTCTGCCTTTAATCCTGAAGCAAAAGCCATAACCGCTGAACAGAGTGTAGAAACAAAGAAAACATAAGGAGGCAGAGCGAGAGCAAGGCTGAGAGAAGGGCCCCTGTGGTTCTGGGGTCACGACACTTTAATGGGGAAATGCTGATGCTGTCATTTTTAACACACTACATGAGGTCCCGTCTGAACTCTTGGCAGGGATTGAGGAATGTCTGCTTTTCACTCAGCTAAAGTCAATTTCATGTGCTGTGAATAATGTTTTAACCTCTACTACAACAAAAACCTAAAAACTAAATTACCATTTTTGTCAGAAAGAAGTAGGGCTGGGCGATATGGCCAAAAGAATTATCACGATAAATTTCAAATCTTTATTTCTTTCAAGTTTAAGGGCAGATTTTTTTATCCTGAGTGAAGGTTGTAGAAACCAGACCATTAATTTTGGTTTTAAACTACTCTTTATGGTCAGAACATGACAAAAACTTCACGTTTTTGAATTCTTTTTTTTTCTTCCTTAAAATAAATATCTTAATAGAAAAATTCATTTCATAGTTTCTGCATGTTCTAATGAGTGATATTCTTTCAAATCATGAAACAGGTTTGTGTTGCTTGATTTTGATGAAACATATCTTCAGCACAGTTTGCAGTGCAGGCTGCAATATTAATATTACAAAAATGATAAATGTAACAGTATTTTTTGTCTCTTAGAAATGCACATTTGACAGTAGCTTGAGATAGGATGCAGATGTAAATTGAAGTTTGTTATCAAAAACGGTAACATCTGTAAAAATTATACAACCTAATTTTTATATGGTGAAATTTAATTATTCTGACTGTTTGATAACCACAGTTAAAAAATACACACATAACACCTCTATACCACTGTAAAAATGTAACTATATGGTTTCTAGGTATTTGTATGAAAAACAGTAGTCTAATTACACTTCTTACATTATATTCCATTACTCCTTTAATACATTTAATACGTCTAATAATATAATCAAATTCTATATGAATATTCTGCATTTTTGCCACAATACCATGGTGCAGTTAGTGTTATTACAGTAAATCTATGGTAAATGACGGCGATTTGTAGATTGAAAAGCATTCAATCTGGCCTCAGGCCATCAGGCAGTTCTTGTTGTCGAGAGCACATGTGTCCATTCATGTCAATGTAATAGCCTATTAAATGTAATATTAAAATAGCTAATTAAAGGAAAATAAAATGCAAACCAGAATAAGTGTCCATTTATTGGCTCCGCCCCTTTACTGTAACTAGTACAGACCCACATCTCTTGGCATCTTGTTGAAAACCATCGGAATGCTTTGCAGAATCATAATTGTAGCCAAACCAAAATCACATATGGAGAAAATCACTTACATCATTTATGATGGGAAACATTTGCTTTCCTGAAACAGACACATTGTTGTTGCTTTATTATCAAAATTTTGTTTCACTCGAGAAAATGTTTCTTTAATTTACTGTGAATGTTTGTCTTTGTGATTTTGGGGTGATTGATACACAAAATGGACTATAGTTTTTTTTTGTTTTTTTTTCAGATATATTTCAACAGTTCAGCATGTGAAAACAAACCTCAACACAAGTTCTTATCGTGTGAACCGTATGGTTGGAGAGTGACCTCAGAGCCTCTATTATTTCTATTGCTCAATCAGCCAGATGGGGAAACAAGGGAATTCTGACGCTACACTTGTTGCCAGTGCTTGAATCCAAAAAGTGAAGGAATTTAAACTTACAGGTCTGAAATTGTTCCTTTATGTTTAAAATCAGTGTTTTATCAGAGTAACTAAAGATAATGATGACACTAACTTTTTTCAGTAGTTCAGCGGTTTTCAAAACCATAGTTTTTTCCTGCTTCAAGCTGCTAGGTCTGTCATTGCTGTCTTACATCACATTGTTTGCATTTTTTTTTTTTTTTTGCATGAAATGAATCGATAATCCAGCAATATACTCCACTTTGAAAATCTCCACTTTGTCTCTTATACCTTGGAAATTCCGATTAATTATCATTAATTAGTTAATTCAGAACTTCCAAACTTACTTCGGATTCTTCACTAAAGAACTCGTCCACAAGTTTAAGGTCATCATTTTTTTGTTTTGTTTTTTAAGGCATACTCTTACCAAGGCTGCATTTATTTGAATTTGAAATATTATTAAAATGTACGATAACAATTTTTAACTATTTGAATACATTTTAAAATGGAATTTATTTCTGTGATGCCAACTCTGAATTTTCAATGGCAATTACTCCAGTCTTCAGTGTCACATGATCCCTAGAAATCATTCTAAAATGCTGATTTGCTGCTCAAGAAACATTTTTTATGGAAGCTGTGATGCATTTTAAAGGATTCTTTCATGAATTAAAATTTCAGAACAATATTTATTTCAAGTAGATATAAAGGATGGAGATCTCCCCTAACACCATCCACCATCGCTGGCTTGGTGACATATAGAGTGCATTATATATATAAGTAGAGTTAAAGTTGAAGGTGTACAGACTGTATGCGACAGTGACAGCATGGGTGGTCCCACAGGAGTGGTGGTATTTTTTATTTACGATGGGGCATGTGCAGGAAGGGTCTGTAATGCACTGTAGCTCTGTGAATGCTGATGCGCAGTGGCTTGGCTTGCCTCCTCTAGCAGTAATGAAGTGTGTATTTATGGAAAAGCCTGTGGACTGCAACCTGAGGTCATGGCCCTTAACTCAATCAACCAAGATTAATTCTGACATGGTTTGCCCAAGATTCTCTCAGAGTGAACATTTTTAGTCTTATTTGGTGTGAATGTGAAAAACATCCATCAGTCCTGTCTAATTAAAGTAGAGGTCAAACCACTTTTTTCCATTCTAATGTCCTGCCTTACTGAGAATGTCCTCCAAATGATTTAAGAAGTGTGCAGAGTTCGGTGTTAATATTAAAGATTAAATATGAACATGTTTAATTAATGTTTGACAGAAAATCAAGTATTTTTACAATATTTTTGCATTATAATTTACTGTAAAACCAAACTTTTTGTGAAGCGTGAAAGGTGTGCTTGACTTTCTTTTCAAATAAAATAAATGGAACTTGTTTTGATATTTTCTTACCTAATGCATTACATTTAACTGTGACTTTTTGGAGCCACAGTACTTTATATCACAGTAATGCTTTTGATTTTAGGTCTAGTAGTTTTTTTATTGGTGTCTTTATTTAAAGGGGTCATATGATGCGATTTCAAGTTTTCCTTTCTCTTTGGAGTGTTACAAGCTGATTGTGCATAGATAAGATCCCTGAAGTTGCAAAGACTAAAGTCTCAAAACCAAAGAGATATTCTTTATCAAAGTTAAGACTCTGCCACGCCCCCCTAAAACAGCTCGTTCTAACACGCCCCCACATATCTACCTCACTATGTGGAAAATCTGCATAATGCCGCCCAAATGTGCACGCAAAGAAAGAAGGCGTGGTTTCAGGAACAGCAGTTAATGTTGAAGCCATGTCAGGGAGACGCTGTGTGTTTCAGTGCGAAAGCAAAAGCACTTTATTTGGCCTTCCGAAAGTAGATGCATTTAGGAATCTTTAAGATTACTTACAACAGAACAGCAATGCATTTTATGGACGACCGTTTCGTGAAACTAGGAGGTAATTCTGACTTTGCTATGACAATCTGGCGCTTCTGAATCAGCTACTGTAAGTATGTTTTGTTACTAGTTTAAGTATTTGCTATTGACTGTTCAAATGCGGAGTTTTG
>NW_015548231.1:718662-724532 GCF_001515605.1 Sinocyclocheilus anshuiensis | reverse complement strand
GTTCTAACACGCCCCCACATATCTAGGTCACTATGTGGGAATATTTGCATAATGCGCCCAAATGTGCACGCAAAGAAAGAAGGCGTGGTTTCAGTAACCGCAGTTAGTGTTGAAGCAGCCATGTCAGGGAGACGCTGTGTGTTTCAGTGCGAAAGCAAAAGCACTTTATTTGGCCTTCCGAAAGTAGATGCATTTAGGAATCTTTAAGATTACTTACAACAGAACAGCAATGCATTTTATGGACGACCGTTTCGTGAACCTAGGAGAGGAGGTAATTCTGACTTTGCTATGACAATCTGGCGCTTCTGAATCAGCTACTGTAAGTATGTTTTGTTATTAGTTTAAGTATTTGCTATTGACTGTTCAAATGCGGAGTTTTGCGCATCGTGTGTGTGTGTGTGTGTGTGTGTGTGCGCGCACGCGGGTCACAACCGTCTTAACCGTGGCTTGTGTAATGCAAACACATATCAGCTTCATCACTGTGTCTGTCACGCGACTCTGTTCCCCTTTCGGGCTCTGTCTTTACATTTATTTTGAAGATGAAGCTCGCGATTATGGTAAGGGGCGTTACATTTCCGACGCGTGCTTGTGGTGTTCGGCCAATCACAATGCACTGGGTCAGCTGGCCAATCAGAGCAGACTGCGCTTGTCGGAAGGAGGGACTTTGTAGAAAACTAAGCGTTTGAGAGAGGCGTGGCATAGAGGACCTACAATAATGTACAGTATTTGAAACATAATGTGTTTTTTGAACATTAAAGCATGTCAACATATTCTGATACACCAAATACACAAAATAATGATCTTTAAAAAAGCATCATATGACACCTTTAAAATGATCTGCAGTCTTGAATGCTTCTTTACTATGTCACACCAACAGACGCCCATATGTCTCTAAGCAGTCTGTGCATTTTACCACAAAAAACACATTTGCACACACATACACATTTACAAGGCCTGGGTCTACAGAGCAAAGAAACATGCTCCTAAGGCAAATAAAAAATATATATAAGTATAAAGTATATAGAGCCTACACTAAGTGAAATCATGAATTTAAATAAATTTTCTCCTCTTCTCCCCTCTCTATAGGAACTGAGCTATATCGGCTCTGAATGAAGTCTGTGTGCTGCTGGTTTAGAATGTTGTCACGATAACATCAGCCTGACTCCGCTCTGACTGCGGCAGGTGGGAGCCCAGGGGTCAGGTAATGGTGACACTGGGTCGTTTTAAGCTCAAACACACACACACACACACTCTCACATGCACGCTCACGCTAAGCCTGTAGTGGGATGTTTGCTACGGAAAATTCCGTTACCCTCGGAAGGAGGCTGATTATGACTGCTTGTTTAAACACCATGCCTGAATGTTTTTGCTCACTTTGGACACTGGGGTCTTTAGACTCCTTCCATTCTGCCATCCTTCACTGCAAAAATCAGTTGTAATGAGGATTTTTGTTGAGTAAAAATATCTTAGCATATCTAAAACTAAATCATTTACTCAAGACTTGTTCCTCTTCAGGAACTCGAGCTGCGTCGGAAAACGCTAGGGGAACGCCCTTCAGCGTGACCGGCTCCGAACCTCGTGTGTAATCAGACCAATAGATGGGCGAGACGTCACGGGCGGGTGACGTAATGACCAGGAGGCTATAAAAGCACGTGCGGTGAGACCAGCGTCAGCTTTTTGTCATTCAGCAAGCGCTCTGTGTGTGTGTGTCAGTCTGATATCTGTTTGTGAGTCTTATTTAGTGTTGTCTGTCACGAATCTAAAAACAAGACGAAACCATTCACCTAAGGCGAGGGCAGGCAGCATTCAGGCTGTGTGTTCCTCCCTGTCCGCGTTACTTTACGGGTGGGGATACACACAGTTTGTTTGCTGTCTGCTTGGGAGCAAGCACGCAGAGTCAGCTCTCGTAAAAAAAAAAGGAGCTGACGGCCCGTTTTGGTGTTACTGCCGTGCTTTGCTCTCAGAGGGCTCTCTTTGGGGAGAAAGCCTTCACTAGCGTTTCACGCGGTGCCGGCCCCGCTTTTGCCGAGGCGGAGCGGTGGCTGTGCTCGAGCTGACACTGGTCTCACCGCACGTGCTTTTATAGCCTCCTGGTCATTACGTCACCCGCCCGTGACGTCTCGCCCATCTATTGGTCTGATTACACACGAGGTTCAGAGCCGGTCACGCTGAAGGGCGTTCCCCTAGCGTTTTCCGATGCAGCGTCTCGTTCCTTCGAGGAACTATGGTTACATATGTAACCTGAGACGTTTTCTGACAACATATGTGACCCTGGACCCCAAAACCAGTCATAAGTGTCAATTTGTAATAAGCTTTCCATTGATGTATGGCTTGTTAGGATAGGACAATATTTGGCCGAGATACAACTATTTGAAAATCTGGAATCTGAGGGTGCAAAAAAATCGAAATATTGAGAAAATTGCTTTTAAAGCTGTCCATATGAAGTTCTTAGCAATGCATATTACTAATCAAAAATTAAGATTTAATATATTTACAGTAGGAAATTTACAAAATATCTTCATGGAACATGATCTTTACTTAATATCCTAATGATTTTTGGCATAAAAGAAAAATCATTTTGACCCATACAATGTATTTTTGGCTATTGCTACAAATATACCCCAGCGACTTAAGACTGCTTTTGTGCTCCAGGGTCACATATGCTAAATGAAGTTGAATACTATTATTATTATTTATATTTTTAAGCACAAACCTGATTATGTTTTGATTTAAAATAAATGTATACAAAAAGGTTTTCAACTGGATTTAGAAAATAATCATATTCAAGATATATTCTCTGAATACATGTCTTAATATCAGTTTGTTCCTGAAGTAAATTTTCAAGTTTTAAATTTTTAATACAAGATTCTTTTGCTCAAAGATATTTACAAAAATCACGAATGTGCACATTAGGTCTTGTTTTTAAATCTTAATTTCTTGTTTTTAGGATGAACCTTAATACATTTTGTAGATTTCTCTAAAACGTTGTCATTTTCCTTCTCAAATAAATGCATATTGTTTTAAGGATGTTGGGATGTTTTTAATTGGGTTTGAAAAATAGACTTCAAGGTTTATTCTTTGAAAATTAGTCTTAATGTCTTTGAACAATGCTTAGATATTTTTACTGGAAAGTTAGATAAAAATACTAATTAAGAAAATGATTTTTGCAGTGATCTGGATGCCAGTCTTGTCTGATTGTCGAAATATAGTGTTTTTTGCTATGCTAAGAAATAACATTGGTCATTTTTTGGTCATTTTATTCTTTGAAGCAAATTAATGAGTTTTTGGCACTGTGTATCTCTAAGTGATGTAATATTTGTTACGAGAAAATAAGAGATCAACAAAAGAACAAATCCATTTTAAATGACACTTTTAACATCTTAAAGATATTCATTAAGGACATTTTAATTATAAATAGGAGCCTTGTCTTTTGGAGATATCTGTGAAATGACAAAAGTCCTCAAGCGAAATGACTTGTCATGTGACATGTGACCAGCCTCTGTCTTCTTCAGTGTAGCTGTTGCGTAATTTATACAGGCCTATATTGGCATATTTCTGCTTTCTGCAGTACCAGTTACTCAAAAGTATCTTGCTTCTGTGTTTGATGGTTTAGGTGTTCATGAATAATGCTTCTGCAGTCTGTTATTGAATTTTAACTCTATACCCTTAATCGCTTTCAGATAAAGTGTTTTTCTTTGCACAGAGACCTCATCAGTATTTACCTCTTGTTTCAGTATCTGTCGTTTTGTGTTTTTCAGTCTGTGAGTGAGGGCTGAGTCATGAGTGAATCAGCGCTGCTTCTGATTGACGGACAGCTCGGTGGGAAACAAGGCCTCGGGAGAGCGAGAGTCCGATAACAGGAGTGAAAGCGTCGCAACGGCAATATCATCTTTCAGTCTTTACTGCCACTCTTCTTTCACAAAATGGCCTCTGCGGTAGCACCGCTCTCCTCTGTCGCTGCCTCTTTGGGGACGTAGAAAGACACGGGACACACGGACACATTCTTACATACTGCCGCAGAGGAAAGCTGGGGAAGTGTCTTCAGACTTTAAGGTCCTTAATAGATAAACAAACTGTGTTAAACGTTAGTACCATCACAACTACTGTTTCTTGGTTTGGGAATCGTCTTAATGTTTCAAAGGGACTCATAGTACCATGAGCGTTTTAGGAAGGTGCGTTCTCTGATTTTATATGTTCCTGTGTGACATCGAAGGCCAATGCGTGTGGCTCAAGAGCCCATCATGGCCAGGCCGCTGCTGAAGATCCACCGCTATTTCCGGCGTAAACCGATACGCTTTTTCTCTTTCATCCTCCTCTACCTCACCGCTGGCAGTCTTGTTTTCCTCCACTCCGGCTTCTCCAGCGATACTTCCACTACTGGAGCTTCTGGAAGCGGCCGTGACCCACTTATATCTGAAGGTGGGGGCGGCACAGGTGCTGGGAGCTCTACCTCTGATGCTCTCGGGCTCCTAGGAAGAGTGTTTAAGGAAACACGGAGAGTCCCCCGGAGATTTGGACCACCGTGGATGAAGGAAAATGGGGCACAGGATGCACCGGAGTGGGCCAGACGAGGAGTCGATCGTACCAGCAGCTGGAGCCATGGAGCCAAAGGAAGAACCACCAAAGAGATGGACGATGGGAGAGGTAGGAACAGTTCCATTAATCATGTCACCATGATTTAACATCTGTTTTAACTTCTGTCATAAACATCTTCTTGGCTAGTTATAGTCATAGAAGATGTTCTGATATTAACCAAAATTGAAGAATGTATGGCAAGACTATTGACCAAACCAATTGCCTAAAATGGAATGAATTTTCATTCTAGGCCAACCTGATTAATACTACACTGCAAAAAAAATATTTTTCTTGATCATTATTTTTGTCTTGTTTTCAGTAAAAATATCACAATATCTTCTTAACCAAGATACATTCATTTGAGGAGGGAAAAAAATACATTTCAAGAAATCTACCAAATTTATTAAGGTTTGTGCTGAAAGCAGTAAAACAAAGTGACATGTTATTGTTCTAAACATTAACCTCACAAAAATTGTTAGAATTCTATAAAACAAGACTTCAAATCTTATGTCAATTTGTAAAAAAACAAACAAAAAAAAAAACGGGAAAATATCTTAAATGTATATTGTGTAAAGGGTGTTTTGATGTTCATACTTGACATGACAAAATACAGATTTTTTTTAACCAGCATAGACAAAACATTTTGCTGATTTTGCTGGTGAAGCTAGTTGACTAGAACAGTCTCTCTAATTAAGCTGATTGACCAAGGAGGTCTTTCTGGCTAAGCATTTAAAAAACTGCTGTCAGTCTTTGAATTTTCATCTTGATATACACAGAGGATTTTCCTTATTTAATAGAATACCTTACATGTTCTCACACAGACATGGCACATGCGGTTATGTGTGTTAAAAAAAGAAATTATTAAAGGGTTAGTTCACCCAAAAATGAAAATTAGCCCATAAATTACTCACCCTCAAGTCATCCTAGGTGTATATGACTTTCTTCTTTCAGACGAATCCAGTCGGAGTTATATTAAAAATTGTCTTTGATCTTTCAAGCTGTTTCATGGCACTCAGCGGGTGTTGCATGCATCAGTCTAAAAGCAGTTAATTAAAATGCGCCCATCCATAAAAAAAAAGTGTCTCACACGGCTCCGGGGGATGAACAAAGGCCTCCTGTAGCGAATCGATGTGTTTTTGTAAGAAAAATATCCATATTGAAGACGTAATAATCACTTTAATGTAGCTTGCGCTCACTGTTGTACACTGGAAGCAGTTGCGGGCGGATGACGTATGAGGTCGGCTTTGCGCACGCGCCGCTCAGAAGTGACGAACGCGGAAGCGCAGCGGAGAGAT
>NW_015548231.1:716498-718196 GCF_001515605.1 Sinocyclocheilus anshuiensis | reverse complement strand
TATATATAGCGTAAATTTATAACATCCTATATTGTATTTTTAGAATTCTGTACATTTACATGATATCATCATATTCAAAGATAATCTGTGTGACTCAAGTGCTGCAGGGCATCGCAAATGAGCTCATTTTTGTCAGATGAAGTGCTCAGGGTGTTGTGAGTAGTGAACACTGTGTGCAATGTGAAGCACAATGCGGATCATGTTGATTGAGCCTTTAAGATCAGAAGAGAGTGAATCAGCATGTCAGTGGTCAGTTGTCGCACACAGTCATCATGTTATGAAGGTTGTGGTTGAAGCTCAGTGGAGTATGGCGAAGCGCCTGTGTCTTTAAAGCTTTAAGCTGGAGGAATGAAGTGGCCTTTTGGTGACTGTTGAAATAAATAATGAATGTGTGTGTGTTTCTAATGGTTGTAGTGTAGCACATTTGTTGTTGTTAGTTCATAGCCTTCGGTTGATGTTTCATAGCTCCTAAATAGGCCTATCTTGTTGCTGAGCAGCAGGCACAAATATTAAAATCTTAAAATCAGGTAATGTATGATATTTTATAATGTATATTTTTTTAATTAACAGAATAAGTAGTATAGAAAAAAATACCTTTGATGCTTTTAATGAAACCTCATTTGAATGATGACAGTGAGAGCATTTATGGGTTAGTTATGGGCAAGTCTTGTGGAGTTGGAAAAATCTGACTTTCTCAAATCCCCAATATTCCTGTACATAAACGTAAAGTCAGTTTATTAATCTTTGAAATAAAAGTTTCTTCTTTGAGGTGATGCCATTAAATATACATGATGTGACCTGCATCATATTTGGTCCTCTATGAATTTAGTGTGTTTGAGGGTGTTTGCTGAAGGGCTTGGATGTTAAAAGGCTGAAAAATGCCAATTTTCATCATCGCTATATATTTTTGTGACTGCTTGTCAAACAGCTGAGACGTCATGTATCACATTTGAATGAAAAATCAATATTGTCATTCCTAAAGGTCCGTTCACACCAAGTAATTAACAAAAACCATAACGATAACTAATGTTTTTGAAAGAAGTCTCACTGAGGCTGCATTTATTTGATCAAAAATACAGTAAAAACTGTAATATTGTGATTTTTTTTTAAACAGTTGTGCTGCTTAATATTTTGGGGAAGCCGTGATGCATTTTATTTCAGGATTCTTTGAGAATAGAAATTTCAAAAGAACAGCTTTTATTTGAATTTTTATTTTTATTTAAAATATTATTAATGTCTTTAGTCACTTTACAGTCAATTTATTGTCCTTACTGAATATAAATATTCATTTGAAAGTATTTCAAATTTAAACAGTAGTGTATATTAGTGTCCACACCAATGTTTATTTTTTTAATGTGAGTAGGATGACTTGAGGGTGAGTAATTTATGGGCTAATTTTCATTTTTGGGTGAACTAACCCTTTAATATTGCACTTCTGTCATAAAACCATAAAGCACAGTTCTCCTCTTTGCATGATTGCAACCTCAGACACAGTGGAGAAAGAGTCATAATTTAGTGTATTAAAGCAGGAACACTATGAGTGCATTCCAATAGCCAAATAGTATCCTGACTTTACAGGGAAAACCATGGCATCCTAGGTGAGACTCCATATATGCCATATATGTTTAATTTGATTGGGTTTAGTTTGGATTTAATTTGAAGTAGAGAGTAACAATTACCCAATAGTCGTTGCATATA
>NW_015548231.1:714242-716275 GCF_001515605.1 Sinocyclocheilus anshuiensis | reverse complement strand
CTAATGTTTTTGAAGAAGTCTCACTGAGGCTGCATTTATTTGATCAAAAATACAGTAAAAACTGTAATATTGTGATTTTTTTTTAAACAGTTGTGCTGCTTAATATTTTGGGGAAGCCGTGATGCATTTTATTTCAGGATTCTTTGAGAATAGAAATTTCAAAAGAACAGCTTTTATTTGAATTTTTATTTTTATTTAAAATATTATTAATGTCTTTAGTCACTTTACAGTCAATTTATTGTCCTTACTGAATATAAATATTCATTTGAAAGTATTTCAAATTTAAACAGTAGTGTATATTAGTGTCCACACCAATGTTTATTTTTTTAATGTGAGCTTCAGTTATGTTCTGTGAACAATTGCTCTGTGTGCTTTAAAGTATGAAGGAGTTTGACTGTCAATGTTTTTATCATTCATCAATTGGAAGAATCACTCTGAAAGTGATTGCAACAATATTGTTCCTCTGTTGTGGTGTGGATGCAGCAGTTCTCTTAAAAATAGAGATTTTTAAAAATTAAGCGTTAGCGTTAGTTCTGGCAGGTCATGTGAGTCAAGCTTGCATCAGCTGATTCTCAGCTGATCCATACCGCCAAACCAAACTTTATGCTAAGTATCTATCATTTTGACGATAGTGGTCCTGACAGAACTTTAGTTGTTGTTTTTGGTGTGGCCTTTATTCATAGACTTTGCATTTCTTCCTTGAGTAAAGAACCTGAAACTTTAGTCACTTGGTTTACAGGATGCATTTTGCAGCAGTGCAAGTTACTTCTATTACAGTGAACTTTAAACCACAAGAAACAGCTTGATAGAATTGCCCATGTGGGCCCCTGCAAAATTAAAGCATTTTTCTCTGTGAAAGATGGACTGCATCTGGAAAAGTCTTACCACAGTGCCTTATGTTAACTCACTATAGTTCACACAGTAACCCACAAACAGGCAAAAGAAAGCCAATTAGTGGATTGTTCAAGTCTTGGGTCATTACCTTTATCCATAGTGAGGTTTCAACAGATGGTTCTCAAGAGTAACCCTCAGGGCATTTTAAAAGTAGTTTTAATGCATTAGTTATGCCTTGTAATGCACTGTACAATCTCATGAATAATTGTACATTATAACACTTATCAATTCATTGTTACACTATGCATTTTTAATTCAGTTACAATTATTTACGACAAGATATAATGTATTGCAATGCACATTATGAATACTTCTAATGCCATTATACCCTTTAATAACCCTTTATGGTGCATTATACATAAAGGCTTTAAGTAAAGTGTTACCAAACACTTTAATAATAGACACTCTAATAAAATGAATAAATATTATTATGATAATGGTCAAATATCAGACACAAAAGCAAAGAAAAAGACCTATCCTTTTTACATTACAGGAAATATTAAAGGTTAATATATGCAAAGTTGTAGCCTGCTGGTTAACTAAATCAAATATAAGCCTGATTCGGACGGTAATTGTTTCTCATGGGGATGTAAGCGATATTGAACATTTACAGGGGTTAGTCGTGATTTTATTGCCGTCTGAGTCCAGAATCCTGGTGTTTTTCTCCCTGGCCTAACTTTTCTCATTTTGGCAAACACCAAGGTCGTGTGATAATTTAATTGTCATCCGAATCCACATCTCTGAGTTTCTAAGAACAAATCGATGCGAAATTCAATGTATAAATCCTTTCAACCACTGTATTATATGTGACCCTGGACCACAAAAGCAGTGTTAAGTCGCTGGGGTATATTTGTAGCAATAGCCAAAAATACATTGTATGGGTCAAAATTATTGATTTTTCTTTTATGCCAAAAATCATTAGAATATTAAGTAAAGATCATGTTCCATGAAGATATTTAGTAAATTTCCTACCGTAAATATATCAAAACTGAATTTTTGATTAGTAATATGCATTGCTAAGAACTTAATTTGGACAACTTTAAAGGTGATTTTCTCAATATTTAGATTTTTTTGCACCCTCAGATTCCAGATTTTCAAATAGGTGTATCTCGGCCAAATATGGTCCTATCCTAACAAAC
>NW_015548231.1:710174-712849 GCF_001515605.1 Sinocyclocheilus anshuiensis | reverse complement strand
ATGTTCCATGAAGATATTTAGTAAATTTCCTACCGTAAATATATCAAAACTGAATTTTTGATTAGTAATATGCATTGCTAAGAACTTAATTTGGACAACTTTAAAGGTGATTTTCTCAATATTTAGATTTTTTTGCACCCTCAGATTCCAGATTTTCAAATAGGTGTATCTCGGCCAAATATGGTCCTATTCTAACAAACCATACATCAATGGAAAGCTTATTTATTCAGCTGTCAGATGATGTATAAATCTGAATTTTGAAAAATTGACTCTTAAGTCTGGTTTTGTGGTCCATGGTCACATATAGGCCTATAATTACATGCATAAAAATATAAACCAAGCAGCTTTATGTTTACCTTATATTAAATAAGAGGTTGCATTAATTTATTTATTAACATGAATGTATTCTTAATTATTATTCCAAGAATGTGACATTTTATTTACAGCAGACAATCAGAAATCACATTTACAGCAGAAAAATGTGACTGGCCGTATAAGCAGTGCGTTCCCGGTATGTAGGATCACAGAATTCGTTTCTCCACTGTGAATAAATCATCCATGAGTTTTATCACTGAGGTGCCATGTAACTTTATTTTTACAGAAATCCAGAACAAGAAACAATTACCATCTGAAGAGGGCTATAGAAGCAAATTTTATAATGATTTTTTCTTAAAATTAATTTCATAATTGTATGCAATTTTGTGATATTGAGATTAATTTACATGTTATGTGAAGCTATTATAATTCATCCCTGTTCCCCTCTTGATTATATTTCATATGTCCAGAACAAACGGTTCATGCAGAGAGTGAGTACAGCGGAGCATCATTATCTCTGTAGTCGTGCTGCTAGTGAGAGTTTCATCCGTGCACTTAGCTGCTTCACAGAATGGCAATCCAGTGAGTGAATGAGTGAATGAATAGAGCTTGACTTGTAGATAAAGCAGATTACCAAGCTTGCCCTCTGTGCCTGGAATACGATTAGCTCGCAGCTCGTGATCCTGCTCGCTGATTTTTAGACAATTGCAATTACTGTAATGTTGAACTGGTTAGTGTGTGTATGTGACAGAACCATCCCATCTCAGCTATTAGAAAATACATGAAATCCTAATGGGGTACGATGAGATTACAGAGGAAGAACAGATGTCAAGCAACACGGCATTTTGGGTCATTTTTGTGTATGTATGTCACAAACGTTGAGATTGATGAAGCAAAAGGTGCAACAGACTGTCAATGTTTGTCCCAGAACAATGTGACTGTATCCAAACTGTAGATGTTTTATAATGAATTATGTCACAGGCTGTTTACATATGAAATGGCGTTCTCTGTATGGTAGCTACCAATCACAATATGTGTTGCCAGACTGTTAGCACTTGTTATAATTCAACGGAATATTCCGGGTTCTATACAAATTAAGCTCTTTACAAAAGAATGTTGATTATCACATTTTATTGCCTCAGTTTTTTAAACCAAGCAACATATTGTTTGCATAATGCAGTTACAATGGAAATCGATGGGGAAAAAGCATTGCACCTGAATAAATATTAAAATAAACACAAATTATAGTTAATTTATTAAATAAAATTTGTATTTATTATATTTGTATTATATTTATTATATCACTGGAATTAGCAGTGATGTTTTTAACATCTTTCTCTTTTTAGCAAAGCACATCGGCTGTTATATTGATGACACACAGAAACGGGCTCTTAGAGGGGTTTCCTTTTTGGACTACAAAAAAATGACTGTCTTCCGTTGCCAGGACAACTGTGCTGAAAGGTACGTCAGTTGAAACTTTTGATCAGTGCACAAGAACACACACGTTTGTATGACGATAAGGACTTCCTCTTGACTTGTATTGTTTATTATGCTCTGCTAATGATGTTTTCTGTGCCTAACCACGAACCACAAGTTTAATAAAACGTTCTTTATGGCAATTAGCAGATAACTGTTCCCCACAAATCAAAAGTTTTACTATCCTTTTAAGATGACATTTCCTGACTTCCACTTCCAAACAAACGCTCATGTTATCATACAAATTCAGTCATCATAAACATGTAATTGCTCTCACCCTGGAGATATAACCCTTAACTGACAAACATGAGTAATTTAACATACTTTACACTAATCTAATTCCCTTGACCCTTAATTAACTGAGAGGGGAGGGTTATCAGATATGCTGTTTACCTGAACTCTAAATCATGCTTTTTACAGTTTAATATGTGACATTGCCCTACCCCGCTCATATCATATGGTATTCATTTTATTTGTGCATGTCTTAAAGAAGGTCTCAAATTTGAGCTTAAAAATCCTGCAGAAACTCTGGTTTACTTTAATGATCATTTTATTCTGCTTTTTACATCCTTGTTGCATCACCACGAGGGCTGGATTGGTAATCGGGCATACTGGGCATTTTCCCGGTGGGCCGATGCACCTAAGGGGCCGACCAAATTTAAAAATTTATTTTTTTTTGACCATCACGCAGGGACAGCGAGCAGCCAGTGGCCCATTGGATTGTCTCCTGTATAGACAGCGTAAACCATCCAATCACAATGCGCTATAGACAGAGCGATGAAGTATTTTGCTCCGCCTATATAAAGATCTCTTCACTCCAACTTCTTCCTCGTCGGCTTTTCCCACGTTTTCACAGCAGATTTATCAAGAACAGGCTTGCTCTG
>NW_015548231.1:709791-709922 GCF_001515605.1 Sinocyclocheilus anshuiensis | reverse complement strand
GTGTGTGTGTGTGTGTGTGTGTGTGTGTAAATATATATATATATATATATATTTATATGTTTGTCATATAAATTAATCAAGCAATTAATTGCGATTAATCACATCCAAAATAAGTTTTTGTTTACATAATA
>NW_015548231.1:682008-709781 GCF_001515605.1 Sinocyclocheilus anshuiensis | reverse complement strand
TATATATATATATATTACAGACTAAAGTATTATAATTATACTTGTTCACAATATTTATAATATTTAAGTCTGTATTTTTAATTAATCCAGTGTTATTATTATATATTATTATTGTATTATTATATATTTTTATTGTTATATATTCATTCTCTCATCCAGAGCAAAGTCCTATAGATCTGGTTGTGATTTTACAGTTTGGCCACTAGATGGTGCTGTGTTTCAACATTTAAAAATGTGCTTTACAACCTTGAACGTTACTCACCAGGATATAATTGTTACAAGATAACAAATCAGTACTTTAATGTCTTTTTCTTAAATTGTTGTTACTGGAATTAGCAGTGATGTTTTTAACATCTTTCTCTTTTTAGCAAAGCACATCGGCTGTTATATTGATGACACACAGAAACGGGCTCTTAGAGGGGTTTCCTTTTTTGACTACAAAAAAATGACTGTCTTCCGTTGCCAGGACAACTGTGCTGAAATTTGCTCACTCTGGATAAGTACAGTTCTTGGAGAGAAGGGAGGGTTGTACCAATGATTCGCTCAGCAGTCCGGACTACCCTCTGTAGTCTTCTGAGGTCAGATTTGGTAGCTGAGCTGAGCCAGACAGTTATAGAAGTGCAGAGGACAGATTCAATGATGGCGGAGTAGAACTGTTTCAGCAGCTCCTGTGGCAGGTTGAACTTCCTCAGCTGGCAAAGGAAGTACAACCTCTGCTGGGCCTTTTTTGTTGCTCTTTATTGAGAGCAATATTTTTTTGAGCAACTTTTTTGTTGCTCTTTTCTTAGTTTTGACTGCTTTTATTGTCCTCATTTGTAAGTCGCTTTGGATAAAAGCATCTGCTAAATTACTAAATGTAAATGTAATGTAAATATATATATATCAATGATATATATATATATATATATAGAAATGGTGGTGGGCCGCCTGGACCAAAAAATGCCTGGGACGATTTTTTGTCCCAGTCCAGCCCTGATCACCACTCGTTGTTATTTTTATGAAAACTAGTTTTTCCGCAGTTAAAAAAAAAGACATGCCGGTTTAGGACAACATTAGGGTGGGAAAAGGAATTCTTTTATATTTGGGTGAACTATTGATGTTGCTTTTCACTTTCATTCCTGTTAGCATTCTGGTTTACTTCCTCTTTATTCAGTTCCTCATCCCTACGTGCTTCCTGTCGATTCTTAACATCAATCTGTGTTTGGGAAAAGCCACAGAAAGAGAGAGGGAGGAAAAGAGGTTGTGGGATTCTGGCGTCAGGACTGCTTTAAAGGGAGTAGTGTGTGTTACAGATATAGCGATTTGAGAGAGAGTGTCAAAATAAACAGCACATCTGTTTGTTCTCAGCATTGTGCTCCCACTCACAACATTCAAGAATCCTGCCACCCATATTGAGGAGATTAGGAGCAGACACAGCCTGCATAGGGATGAGCCAGAAACTGAAGAAGGACATCCTATTACTGTCCTCCTTTGATAAAAAAAAATCATGCATATAAAATTGACCTCATGCATCATGTTTCAAAGGACAGCTCTATTTTATAAACAAGTTCTCTGAAGCATTGAAACCACGGTGTCAGCTTGAGGCAGTTCTCACACTTTTTTTTTTAAGAGGGGTGTTGAGGGCTGGAGTGCACAGTAACTCTATACAGTCCAGTCCAGATGTTTTAGATTTAACAGCAAAACCTCAAACAAAGGCACAGTGCAATTCACATTTGCGCATAACAAAATGCACTGATATATTTTACGCTGTTTTGTGAAACCGTGATATGTATGTTAAAAAGGCCTGGCAAAACCTTTCTTTCAAGAGTGCTTCGAAACTAAACTTTTCACCTAGTGCATCAGCTAAATCGAAACTGATTTCTAACCAAAACCGTGTAACTTGCATCCAGCTCTGAATTTGAGGAAAGGAACACTGCTGGTCAAGTGTCAGAATGTTAACCACATGCTTTCTGTTCTTTACAAGATCGTTATCTACATGCACACCCATGCGCACCACATAAGCCCCTAGTATAAAATAAACTGTAGTACACTTGGTACACTCTAACAGCCGGTCATTAAGTGACTTTCTCAAGAGCACAAATGTGGCAGCTCAAGAAACATCCCTTGTTGAACCTACAACTTTTCAGTTACCACCCCAGATGCTTAACTACTAGGCTACATCATGAACCAGTGAACATATATGCAGACATGCATATGTGTGTTTAAATAATTATTTTTGTGAAAACAAACCTATACTAATTTATACCTGGGGCCCGTTCTTCGTACGTCGCTAACTCAGTTAGCTGGATTTGATTGTTGATGATTTGGCATGATCTTGGATTGGTTGGTTCTTCGAAGCTCATCCCGGAGTTGCTGTCATAGCAACAGGTCCGTAGGCTTAAACCTGCTCGGGAGCAGCTTATTTCATGTAAACGGGATTAGATTGCATCTTTTTAAGCAGAATTGATACTTAAAATCTGACCGCTACCACCGCTACTTTATTACAAGAGTACCCTATTAATCCAGGGACAATAATTTAAAATAATAATCATTTAAAAATGTATTTAAAGATAATATAATCACTTTGTGTAGTCTTTAATACTATAGACACAGCCAGTTTTACTCACTTGAAAGATTTATTCGTCATAAAATTATTACTTCGTAATTGTATTTGAGTCTTACACACATGCTATACAGATAATGTAGAGTCGTGCATTAATTTGAGTGATGACAGCTATTATGGGAGTGGCTTGATGGAGCGCAGGAGATGCAGATAACATGATCTTGACCCTTAAGAAACAAATCTGTTCAAATTTAGCGCGATGATATCATCTTGGATGTGACATTTCATCTCGGATGTAATAAGCGACGTATGAAGAACGGGCCCCAGACCCATTGTTTTTTATGCTTATTTGTTCATTTTTATTGTTTAACCGTCTATGGAACTAATTGTGAATTCACAGCTTATAATTGACTTTATATTTGACAGATATTTAGGAGTAAAATCCTTTTCCACTCACGAAAAAATCACTGCCCTCAACTTTGATTTTGGGTGCATCGATCAATCAGTAGCATCACTTTCAGACAAAAGATCCGCACTCGCTGTATCTTCTTAACAGCTTGTAATTTATTTTTATTTCGCAACAGAGCAATGGACATTCAGACGTTTGGGCAACAAGCCTTCCTCAGTGAAGTGAGGATCTTTTGTCTGAAAGTAAAATCATTTTCCAAAATGTGTTTTCTACATATGACATTTGACCTTTTTTTTTAGGGTTCTGTCATTTATAATTGTCTAGAAACTAGCCAGAATGGTGGTTCCTAGAGAACCAAGTTCTCCCTCGGGCTGCATTCGCACCAACAGCAGGAACTCTGAAGCGGCCGACAGCGACGTCTTTACAAACATCAACAACCGGTGAATGGAGAATGCCTTGATCAGAGCTATTTTTGTTGAGTGTCGTGGGTTTTGTGGTAACAGATAATGGAATATAAATGCACAAGTTACACAATTAAAAGAGCATGAAAATCTGACTATGACAACACGCAGCGTTAAATGCCGTTGTCACTGTTTTCCATGTTCATGGAGTAAATATTTTTTCATGGCTTTTTAAAAATGCAGAGTAGCCAGTGCTTTGTATGCATTTGGCCAATCAATGTATGCTTACGTCACTGGTAGCTCCTGTAGAACTGATTTAGACCCTACTCTGAAGTAAGAGCTAAATTAGTTACACCAAAATGGAGTTTACGTTTTTAGTTCCTGCAGTCAGAACACACCAAAAAGGGGTACTTCCGCTAATATTTCTAGGAACTATGAAAAAGTTTGGCAAATTGTCAAAACTTTATAGACAATCATATGCTGAAAAGAAGCTAAAAGGTCTTACGGTTTCAAAAAACATAAAAAAATCCTTATGAACATTCAATTTCCCATTGATTTGGAATTCACGTGTAAAAAAGTCTAAAACCTGACAAATTCAGATGCAATTTCACTGCCTGGAAACCAAGTCTTAGTGTTTTAAAAGCATTAAAACATCTTTAACATTGTGTTTTATCTTTGAATTTCAAATCAATTATCGTAGCACAAGTGAAAGACAACAAGTCTCTTCTTGTTCAGTGTACCCCACACATAAGTAGATGTTGACTTGTGCAATCATTGGAGCAACCCTGCCTGCCAGAATAGTAATGCCAGTAGAAATTTGCATTTTTCCTGACTTCTGGTTGTTGTATGGATCACATCTTTCAAACTGGCATACGATAATGCACCCAAATGCCTGAATTCCACAACAAATGCCCTCACCCTCATTGCCTCTATCCTTCTTGATCCTCAACAGCTCAAATTAAAAGGTCCGCTGTAAAATCAGCATGCAGCACCCAATGTTTTTGCGTGGATATTGGAACACGAGTAAAGTACAAAGCCTAGTTTACATAATGAATAACAGTTTATAGGCTTGGGCCGATAGACGATGCCATCATCCATCACCGATGGCTGACAGAAATCACGATGTTGAGTCAATAATTAATTATTAATTAATTAATTAATTAATCACACTATATCGCCCAGTGCAATCATGATTTTAATTTACATGCAGTTATAAATATATATTTTCTGATTAGGTAATATTAACATAATGAAGCTGTTCGCCATCACAATCCACATTACATTCAAAACAGTTAAATGACCACAATTTAAACAGTAAAGATTTTATTGTGCAAAAAATGGCAAACTAATTATAGGCTACTGTATATGTTTTACACAAACTAAACGAAGCATGCAAAAACATCAACAAAATTAAAAATAATTTACATTTAATTAGATTAAATAGGCTAGAACATGTGGGTCCGATTGTGGGTGTTGTATAATAAATATATTACAATAAATTTCCATCCGTTCCATCTCACGCACAGCCGCGTCCCCACAGCTTTCAAAGTATACTTGGATGAGCGCAGATGGATGAACTCGACACATGCGTAGTATCGCCTAGACGTCTATCTCAACAGTCACCTGTTGTACGCAGACCGTCCATGCTGTCACAAAAATTGGACAGTTCTAATGACTAAGCCCCCACCCCAATGTCATCGTCCATCACGATGTTTCACTGTAGACATGCGATGCCAGTTTGTTAGACATCGCCCCAACCCTAATAGTTTAGCAAACAAATGTTACAAGGCACAGTGAAAACATTTGGATTCTTGTCGAACGAGAGAGGCTCGTGAGCCCAATGCCCTTTCAGTTTCACTTTAAATAAATTAATTTTAGCTTGCCGTTTGTATGTTGTTTATAATTAGTGCTGTCTAACGATTAATCGCGATTAATCGCATCCGAAATTAAAGTTGTTGTTTACATAATATATGTATGTGTGCTGTGTATATTTATTATGTGCATATAAATACACACACATGCATGTATATATTTCAGAAAAATATGTTGTTTATATATTAAATATATTCATTTATGATATAAATTATATGAATATAAATATAGGCATGTAAATACATGTAAATATTTAAAAAATATATACTGTATGTGTGTGTATTTATACATACATAATAAATATACACAGAACACACACATATATTATGCAAACAAAAACTTTTATTTTGGATGCGATTAGTCGCAAATCGTGATTAATCATTTGACAGCACTATTTATAATGAATGCTGCTATAGCCTAATTTGTCTTTTATTTTATAGTTTAGTATATAATTTTATAGCTACTTATTTTTCATTCTTGTTTGTAAAGGTTTTATTATATTTACTATATTTACTGGTATTTAATATACATATAAATTAATGTAATTGTTTGCAATTACAAGTTTAACGGGTGTTTTTGGAGTATGAATTTCTCTTTCATGAGATTACTTCCTTTTTGTGGCTGGGTTACTTTTCTCTTCTGTATATTGTAAACTCTAGGCTTCTAAACCAGGGGCGTTTTAGGGGCATGATATTCAAATGACGATTGTTTTCAGTCACCACATTTATTAATGTACGATCATTCGTACGATGGAATTGGAGGCAGATGAAAGTTTCATGAATCACACGTGAAGTCGTAAGTTGATTTGTACGCTCAGATCTGTGCTCGTTTCATTTTGGAACTGATTAATTGTTGGCCTCATTGATCTGAGCTTATGCACCTCAGTTTTGAGTGAAATATTCCAAGAATTATCCACCTGTTCTGGTTTGTATATGTCCAGAAACACTATTTTGTGTTACTCTTTCTGTTTGTGCTTTTTTGCATTTACTTTTGCATATTTTGTGCATACTCTTCTAGAGAAGAATCAGCATTGAGTACAGGATAACGAACAGGGCTTCAAATCGCATTTCTTCATAGCTCGGCATGTCGGAACACTAACTGGCAGTCCACTGCCCTGACATTGCAATGAATTGAATGAATAATGATGTTTTCTCTCTGTCCTTTGTTATTAGGGGTTATCTCTATGCGGGTCTGGAGTTTGGAGCTGAGTGCTACTGTGGCCATAAGATCCAGGCACCCAACGTGTCAGAGAGTGAATGTAATATGGAGTGTAAAGGGGAGAAGAGTAACCTCTGTGGAGGACCTAATAGACTGTCCATATACAGACTGGAGCTGAGCCAGGAGTCGGCCCGCAGATGTGAGAACCCTGACACACACATACACTTACACACACACACATCTGCAAGCTCATGCTCGCATATATCTGGACGGGTGCACATATGTGACTCATCACTTATATCAATCTCAAAAGCGGAAAGGAACTCATGACTTTCATAGATAAGGCCAACTAATTTCTTACAGGAAATTGGGTAAGATTTTACGTAAGATTTCGTTTGCTAATATTAACTACTTTGGTTGACATGAACTAACAATAAACAAAGCTTCAACAGCATTTATTAATCTTAATGTTAATTTCAACACTTATCCATTTAAAATTTTAAAAGTTTACATTTGGTTAATGCACTGTGAACTAACATGAACAAAAAATGATCAGTTGTGTTTTCAATATAATTAACAAAGTTTAAGAAATGCTGTAAAATAAAGCAATAAGCCCCGTGAAGCCGTGGTTTACAGTGAATTTATAACAGCTAAGGGGTGTTTAGGCACGAAGTGAAGCGGAAAACCCCTAAAACCCCTCTAGCTGTTATAAATTCACTGTAAACCACGGCTTCACGGGGCTTATTGCTTTTATAAAACGGTCATTCCATATATGTAGCAAGGTTTCACAAAATAAAACAAAGCAAATAAAATGTAATGGTATTAATAAAAACTTTATTCTTCCGCCAAACAATGTAGTTCCTCAGAAACGGTTGTGGTTCCAACAAAGTGGTTGCCGGGCAACACACAAATGTAAACAAAGGTGTATGTCTGTAGAGTAATTTACAACAGCTTCGAACTTGGCTCAACCAATCAGAATCAAGGACCGGAACTACCCGTTTTATAAATATATTTTCCTAATGTTAACAAATGAGCCTTTAATGTTTATTGTTAACAGAAATTGGCTGTCTTGTTTATCTTTAAGCTGTTTTGATAATCAAAGCATGATTGCAAGAGCGTAGCACAGGGCAAATGGCTCGCCACCACTGAGCTCTCGGGGGAGTGATTATCATGAATGATTTCTGCTCTTTGTTTTCTAGTGGTTGCGGAAAAATTCAGTCGCATTGTTTCAGGGTTCCCACGTGTCCTGGAAAATTGTTATTTAAAAAATTTTTTATTGTCTTTTCCTGTATCTAAGAACGAACAGTTCACCACTAGCCCGAAACGATTAATGTTAGTAGTAGAAAGTACCATAAACATGGCATAAATCGCAACTGGCCAGTTTTTTCTCCAAACATGTGATCTACAGTCACCTCTTTTGTTTTATTTCAGGCAATCTCTGTTCCAGACTTTTAAACAAACTGTATTACAACCATTTTCCAAAATGTCATTTGTGTGGAAATATTACAGTCTATAAACGGTCCGTTAACAAAAGCAAGAGATGCTGAAGAAACAATGAACAAAATAATTTGTTGTAATTTATAATTAAGAGCTCATTTTAAAGAACTGATTTTATAGTTAAGTCATGGCCATCCTTGTCTTTTATTCCCACCATAATTAAATTAAAAATGTCCTTGAAGTCTTGGGAAATTATCTTTGGAAAAGAGTGGGAGCCCTGAATGATTGTTTTTCCTATCTCATTCATTTGTGTTTATTTATTGTAGCTTTGAAAACTTCTGCCAGATCCTTTTCACAACATCTGTTTTTCGAATATAACTATGAATAAAATAAAATTCATATCCATTTCCAGATCTTTATGGCACGCCCTTCACCCTTTTCCTTATGCCTCATGTTTCCTTTATTGATCAAAAATAGCACAGGCAGAAACCTGTGACATTCCACCCCGTGTGTCCTGATTAAGCACTTTTCTCATGTGACAGGATATCTGTTTGCGTATGAGAGGTTATGTGATAAACACAGCAAGTGAATACAATAGTTGTGCAGGAACAACTTAACCTTTGATGAAACCATTCTTAAATGAATTGATAAAAGACTATTTCCACTTGTACAAATAGTGATAGATTTACACTTAGTGCAAATAGTGTCAGATACTATTTGAACATCAGTGTATTGCTTTTTTAACGAGTCAGTCAAAAACATTTACAAGACAGTAGCTGGTGAGGTTTTGAAACGCAATCAATACTCACATTTTCTTCAAAAAATGGTATATATGTAGTTGTTTTTGTTGGTTTTACATTTTTAAAAATTCATATTTATTTTGCTTTTCAGATGGGAGTGCCATCTTCAAGGGCTGTTTCAAGAGGCCAGACAACGTGACCCTGGCGCTTCCTGCTAGTGCCGTTATTAAAAACATGTCAGTGGACAAGTGTGTTGACATGTGCACAGAGAAAGTGAGTACATCTGGTCTCTCTCATACTACAGTACTGTGTTTATAGTCTGTCCTATATAATCTTTTTCCTTTGTGTGCTATAGGAATTCTCTCTGGCAGCCTTGGCTGGTGAAAAATGTCACTGTGGATTTCCTACTCCACTCTTCACCCTGCATGAGCGTGAGGATGAGGAACTGTGTCTCCAGCACTGTGCAGGAGAAGACTTTGAGAGCTGTGGAAACAATGACTTCTTTGTAGTGTACCAGACCCAAGTGCAAGGTAGCATTCATTTGTTTGGACCAAAACCATGTGCTCAGCTGAGCACACAGACAGCCCACATGCAAAATATTTCCCCTGTTTAGGACAAGAACAAACATGTCAGGCCACTATAGAAGCACAAAATATAGCCCGGTTCAGTCTTCACGGTGTTTCAAATGTGTTATGAGCTCTAACTGAGCTTTTGTGGCTGCATATCACTTATCGAGGTCGACCCTCACATTTGCTAAGTTCACACTTCCTCTACACTTCCTCCGAGTTTGCTGTCAAAGTAAGAAAACAGTGTGACTTCTTTATTCCACTTTGCTTTGGTTTCAGCAGCGGTCAAAGGCGATGGCTTCACCTGTAAATTTGGCACTAAATCAATAGCATATATCATGCATTTCAGATATCTGCAGATGATTTCAATAAATGCATGCTTGTGACACTTAAATAGCGCAACTGTTCTGCTGTGCAAGCAGAGCCTTTTTCCGAAACACGCACATACATGCACTCGGCCACAAAACCACATAGAGTCACTTTGTTGACTTTGAGGCTGGGGGAATTGCCCGTTTTTAAGTACTGGTTAGTTCTCACCACAGTTTTTAAATATGCTGCACAATTGTGTGTGAAGGGGAGGGGATGACACATCAAAGAGTTAAAAGCATCAAAGCTTCCCTCAAATCTACGCTATAGCTATTACATAAAACAATAAAAATCAAGAATCTGTGGCTCGTTGATTATCGTTAACCTTTATTTTATGCACAAAGAAAAGGTTTCCAATGTTTTCACTGGCCAACTTAAATGTATTTTGTAAATATAAACAGATTTTATATCATTTTTCTGATTTTGATGGCTGCAACACACTCCAAAAAAGTTGGGACGGAGGCATGCTTAACACTCTGTCACATCATCTGTCCTTTTAATTACAGTGTTAAATTGTATGAGAATTGAGGATACTAATTGTTCAAGTTTTGCATGCAAAATTTTTGTACAGTCTTGCTTGATACAAGACTTCAGCTGCTCATCAGTCTGAAGTATTTATTGTCGGATTCTCCTCCATACACTTTCAATAGGAGACAGATCCGCTGGCCAGTCAGTCACATCCACATGTGTCTATGAAACCAGGCTGTTGTAACACATGCAGAATGAGACCTGGCATTGTCTTGATCTAATAACCATGGACTTCCCATGATAGACCGCATCTTGATGGCAGTATATGTCTCACTACAGCTCTGTATTAGGGGCTTTTGCACCGCATCGTTTCAGGAACTAGCTAGCATGGTGGTTCATAGAGAACCAATTTCCCCCTTGGGCCATTTACGTGGTTGCATTCGCACTGGCGGCAGGAACTCTTCAGCATCTTCTTTGTTCGTGAATATGTTTATTCTTCGTGCTTCGATTGGCCAATCAGCGTACATTTACGTCACTGGTAGCTCCTATAGAACTGTTTTAGACCCTACTCTGAAGTAGGAGCTAATTTTGTTTGTCCAAATGGAGTTCCTAGAACTAAATATGTTCTTAGTTCCTGCGGTGCGAACACGCCAAAAAGCAGGTACTTCCGCCAATAATTCTAGGAACTATGAAAAGGTTCCTCCGGTGTGAAAGCCCCATATGCCTTCATGTCAATGGTACCTTCGCACAGATTCCAGTCACCCATGCTGTTTGCTCTGCTTAACCCCCATAGCATGACAGACCTTTGCTTTTGCATCTGTCGCTGGTGAAAGTCTGGATGATCCCTTTGGTCTTTGGGACTGAGAACTTGATGTCCGTTTTTCCCAAGAACAAGCTGAAACGTGGACTCATCTGACCACAGCACACTGTCTTTCTGACTATCTGAGATGAGCTCTGGCCCAGAGAACCCGGCAGCATCACTGCATAGTATTGATGTAAGGTTTTTCTTTGTGTAACAGATTCAAGTTGCATTTCTCAATGCAGAGGAAGACTGTGGTAAATGACAGTGGTTTTCTGAAGTACTCCTGAGCATGTGGCTATATTTGACACCACGGCATGATGGTTTGTTTTGCAATGCCATCTGAGGGCTCAAAAGTCTGTTTCAAAACAGTTGAACTTTTATTTTGCCTCTGTTCCAACTTTTTTGGAGTGTATACAAATATTTTCTTTGTACTTTTGTCAATTAAAGAAAAGTTAAGGGGAATTAAATAAACTCACAGATTCTTGATTTGACTGCATTTTACAAAATGTCCCAACGTTTTTGGAATTGGGGTTGTACATTACACATGGTTTTGTTAGCTCACCTTACATTACATAAATTCACACATCCTGTGAAAGCTCTGATTTAATGCACAAATAAATGCACAGCCATTTGCACTTGCACTCTGCATGGAAAATATATAATATTTCGTGCACTGTTTCATCTTAAATAACTTTTGTACTGTAGTTTATTTAGTGGCATTTATAAAAGCTGTTTGATTGCTTACATCAAGAATCTGTAAAGACTGGTTACACTCATGGTGTGGATGAATTGCCTGTCGGAGACAGAAGATCATTTGTAGTTTACGGTTTCAGGACCTTTTAAATAAATGTTTTCGGGTTAAGCATTTGGAGCCAGATCATTTCCAAAAAAGACAACATTTTGACATAGAATTCTGTCATTTAATTTAACTGACGTAATCTGTGTAAAGTTATGACCACTAAGGCACAAGGACAACAAAGATAAGGGTATTCTCAGCTTTACACAGATAAGGTTAGCAAATTTATCGCACTGCAACTATGTTAAACCTCAAGCATTCTTTGGGACAAATGTGGGCAAAATCATTTTGTTTTTTTTAACAAGTAGTTTCCTTAATCTGAGCGTACAAGACTTGACTACTTTTCCTGTTTGCCACCTGAACACACACACAAAAAAACTGGACTCGATTCAACAAAGTTAAGAAAATTTCTTCATTTGTCATTCGTGGACAAAAGTGGGCACCCATAGGAAATGAATGGGAAATACTATAATTCAGTGCATTTTTTATTTGTCCAATAAAAATCAATAAATCCAACAAAATGCAGATATACATACATATAAATGAAGGGGTGAGCCTATATAACATTCTCAATGTGCAAACACTCACACTCACACACACTCTCACACGCACACACACACACACACACACAAAGCATCGAAAGAGCCTATAATATTTATAGCCTATATTTTTCTTTTGTTTGTTTTGTTTTGTTGTTTTGTCGAATAAAAACAGTCACTCACACCAAAAACAAAGAGTTGAATGAGCAAGTAACTGAGCACTTTTCTTGAATGTGTCAATCATCCACTGCACACACACACACACACACACACACACACACACACACACACTCACTCACTCACTCACTCACTTCAAAGTCAGATCAAAGTCCTATTGCAAAATTAGTTGATGCTTCCAAACAAAACATGCTGAAACATGCTACTTGTTAGGTGTATTGTTTATTCTTACTAGTTTGGTAGCATTTTACGTTTTTGAGTTATTGAAATGTGATGTTTTTTTTTTGTTAGAAAGAAACTAATGATTACTCTGTCTCCTTTGTCGTTTCCTTGTAGCATGGTCAGATTTGTCTGTAAGCATATTTTGCCATCTTTGTAAACACAGCCTTAGTCTCCTTTGTCTTTTCCTTATAGCATGGTCAGAAGCATATTTTGGCATCTTTCTATAGTCTCACCCAACACAATTTTTTTTTTTTTTTTTTACAATAAAAAAAAATCTACATTTTTAACGTGAAAAAATCTAAAACTTAACAGGTTAAGTTTATTACAACAATGGTTTATAGATGTAAGCCTATATGCAGCCACTGAGTACTACAGCCAAATAGTGGCTATTGATATTTTTTAAATTTTGATATTTTTATGCCATCATATGTCACCAAAGTCACCACATTTTTAGCTTTTGGCTTACTAGGATTTTTTTATAATTTTTTTTTACTGTAGTAAAATAAATATTAAATATAACAAAAATAAGCATATTTCACATAAAATATGGTACTTTTAGATGTAAATAACTTTAAAAAACACAAAAAAAATGCATAAATTGATAGTTTTTATTTTATCAAAGATAGTGATATGACATTTATTTAAAAAAAATAGTGATCACACCCAATTCCTCTTGTTTATCACACCGCTCAAACCTGATTGAGACATTTTACCTGTTTTTTTACAGAATGCAAAGGTACTGTGATTTCAAGACTATTATTTTTGCATTTTTTTGTCCACGTATGTTACCTTTGAGGTCATAAATATATGTGCTAATATACAGTGGTGTGAAAAAGTGTTGGCCCTCTTCCTGATTTCTTTGATCTGAAACATTAAAGTGTGACAAACATGCAAAAAAATAAGAAATCAGGAAGGGGGCCAACACTTTTTCACACCAATGTACTTGCTTGTCAAGCAATTTCATGGAGACTTTATCTTAGGATATCTTACATTTGCCCTGATATGTGTTCACTTTTATCTCTACAGATAATCGTTGTATGGACCGGCGCTTTTTACCCACTCGTTCCAAACACCTAGTGGCACTAGCTAGTTTCCCAGGCGCAGGGAATACGTGGGCCCGTCACCTTATTGAGCTGGCCACGGGTTACTACACCGGGAGCTACTACTTTGATGGCTCACTGTACAACAAAGGTTAACTTAACTTTTTTGTTCTCTTTTTAAGAAGGCCATCCTTTTGACTCTTGCTTGCTGATGGTCTTCCTCTCTCTTTGATCTCTCTGCGTGTGCAGGTTTCAAAGGGGAGAGAGATCACTGGCGCAGTGGTAGAACCATATGTATCAAGACCCATGAGAGCGGCAAGAAGGAGATCGAGGCCTTTGATGCCAGCATTCTTATGATCCGGAACCCTTATAAAGCCCTCATGGCAGAATTTAACCGCAAGTATGGCGGCCATATTGGATTTGCCTCTCAAGCTCATTGGAGGGGGAAAGGTGAGAGATGAAAGCTTGTTCTAAAGCCTAGTGATGTGCAATACAAACAGCAGTACTTGCATAAAGCATATAAAAACCGTGCATGTTAAATGTCTCTGTTAAAGAAATAGTTCACCCAAAAATGAAAGTTTGCTGGAAATGTACTCACCCTCAGGCTATCCAAGATGTAAATGAGTTTTTTTCTTCATTGGAACAGATGTGGAGAAATGTAGCGTTATATCACTTGCTCACCAGTGGATCCTAAGCAGTGAATGGGTGCCGTCAGAATGAGAGTCCAAACAGATGATAAAAGCATCACAGTAATCCACACGACTCCAGTCCGTCAATTAACATCTTGCGAACTGAAAAGCTGTGTGTTTGTAAGAAACAAATCTATCATTAAGGTGTTTTAGATTTAAATCATCGCTTCCGGTCAATATACCAGTCAATCTATGATAATGCAGAATAATGATCAGTGCTGGATAGTAACTGATTAACTGATAATCTAGATTTGTATTTTTATATCCATAATGTACAAGATTATCGTATTTAAATAAATGTGATAAGCGAGTTAGGTCAAAAGTAATCTAAAAGATTACTCTGATTACATGACCTAAAATGTGTAACATAATGGATTATGTTACTAACTACTATTTTTGTCATGTAATTTGGAATCAGTAACCGACTACCATTTGTGTGAATTACGTGTGGATTATTGTGGTGTTTTTATCAGCTGTTTGAACTGATTCTGACGGCACCCATTCACTGCAGAGGATCCATTGTGGTGAGCAAGTGATGCAATGCTAAATTTCTCCAAATCTGTTCTGATGAAGAAACAAGCTCATCTACATCTCGAATGGCCTGAGGGGTGAGCACATTTTCATTTTTGGGTGAACTGTCTGCTACTAGAATTTACAAAACTTTCCCCATCACAATTTGTCCAGCTTCTCTTCCATATACAGGTGTTATTTGACGCAGTTTGGTAGGCTAACAGACCAATGTTTATAATCAGGCTAAATGTTTGAAAGAACTTCTGTTTTGTTTTTGACGTTGTCATTAGTCTTGGGGTTAAACTAAACTGCTATACTGTGGTCGAGAGTGTGTGCTTTTTCCCTTTTAACTCTGTATGAGAAACTTGCTTAAGACTAATGATGCTTATGTTTAGGTACAGGAATCTATTATTGGGCACCAAATACAGGTTTCTGGTGTTTAAATTTGAATAGTTATAACCATTAAACCAAAACACATTTTACTTGCAGTTAATGTAATTTTACTAAAATATTGTTGCATTTAAAAAAAAAAAGTGTGTGAACTATGGTAGTGGTCAGTTTGTTGTGTAACGTTGTCCTTACCCCAATGAAGTCCATTTTGAAGCAATTTTTCTCTCTTGTTCTGCTTCTTAACAATATATTTTTCCCACGGAGAAGCAGATACTTGTGACATTTTGGTGTCTTGATTTTCGAAATGAGCATGTTTCTGTTTTTGTTTCATTTTTTTAACAGTGTTATGAAGTTGCCTGTGTGTGTTTTTTTTAACACATTTTAACATTTAACACTGTGCAGTATGTTCCTCTGTTATTGTTTCACTGTTCTTGTTGCCGTGCCAACAAGCTTATTAATTCTTTCTGATGCGTCACACTAACCGAAACGCAGAAGCATCTAAAAAAAAAATCAGCATTTTTTGCTTCTTCCTTTTGTATTCCATTCTTTTTACATCCTCTATCGTCATGATTATGCTAATTTTATTTGGTTTGTGAAAAAAAAAAGACATCAGCTCTTCATTAGCGATTATATTGTTTTCTTTCTCTCCACTGATGAGACTCAGCAGAAAATTATATTCTATTACTTAACTACAAACAAGTTCTTCAATTCAGAGTGTGATTGACTTCTGCTTAATTTGTTTTTTCAGAAAAGTGTTCTGATCGTTGATTAAAAATATACATAAGCAGTTCCGCTATTGAATCAAGTTGTGTTTGGTGATGTCCAGTACATTTGTGCAGTGCTGTCACACGTCTACAAAGGTTTTCTAATGCACTAAATCTCTGGTGCCATGTTACTGCAAGATGTCTTTGTTCAAGAAGATCAACTCTCTCATTCTCTCTCAATCAGAGTGGCCAGAGTTTGTGAAGAACTACGCTCCATGGTGGGCATCCCACACACTAGACTGGCTGAAATATGGGAAGACAGTTCAAGTGGTACACTTTGAGGACTTAAAACGGGACCTTTTCTCTGAGTTAAAAGGCATGGTCATCTTTCTGGGCCTAGAAGTCTCAGAGGACCGCCTGCTTTGTGTGGAAGGACAGAAGGATGGGAACTTCAAACGCTCTGGGCTGAGGAAGCTGGAATACGACCCTTATACGCCAGAGATGTGTGCCACTATTGACGGGCTTATTAAGACCGTGGACACGGCACTCAGAAAGAGAAACCTGTCTGGTGTACCCGAGAAGTACAGACCCAGATGATACCCATCTCTTCATTTATGCTTTTTTTTTTCACAACACACTTTTTTCCCAGCTATACCCATTTTTGCCCTAGAATATGAAATTGTTTATCATCATTCTCTTTGATTGCTTTCAGTTTTAAGAATGGTACAGTATTGCAGAAATGAACTGCTGAAAAACTGTTTGCCCTTTCATTAATAGTCTACACTACATAGTAAGACATGGGCTTGTGCAACAATTTGCTTTGAGTTTAATCACCATGGATCCATCTTCCTTAGGCCAATACAAGTGTGTGCTCACTACAAATTCAGTTGAGTCTTTACTGGAAATGACTGTTCACACTTCTTATAAAAGTGTCTGTTGCCATCAAGACATCCGGGACAGCTATTTAGATAAACCCATGATATGTGTCTTTCATTAAATTGGCTTTTCCTTCGACTACTGGACTACACTATGATCCCTTAAGCACTTCAGTCTCATTGGGAATATCTGGACAGCGATTTCATTTTTAACATCTGAACCCCAGCTTCCTGTGACCACAATTATCTGGAAATTGCTTTCAGATGTTATGATGCTTCTTAAGACTGATATGGACAACAAAATCCTCAATCCTCAAGTTATACCACGTGATTAGATCAATGCATGGGCGACTCGAAAACACCTTGTCTGGTACTTGCCTTCAGTGATTTGCAGGCAGGCAAATTGCAGCCTTTATTGAGCTATCGATTTAGATGAAAGCAACCAAGTTCTTCTGTTTTGTGTTTAGAGCACTTCTACGTTGAGATTGTTCCATTGAGTTTAACTTTTGTTTTTCTCACTGAGGTTTTAAGATGTATTTGCAGTGCATGGGTGATCAAAAAAAATGGGGGCTTCTTGTAAATTGCTTAAAATGACATTGACTGACCCTTTACCCCTTTTATTATTTGAATCTGTTAAAGGGATACAGTAGTTTTCCCCAAAATGAAAAATATCATTAGATGTCAGGCTTTGGATGCAATTATCAACTTGTTCCAGAAATGTTCAGAATTGTTATTTTTGTTTTTGTTTTTGTCAGTGTTTTAATTACAGGAGTTTTTATTCAAAACAGCGAATCAACTTTATCTAATAATCTTGAAGGGGTGAAAGCAAGTATGAAGCAATGTTCTAAAGAGACAAAAAGCACCTCGAAGGTAAATTTCTGCTTCTCAGCTGGAGACCTAATAAAATAACATTCAATATATGTAAATACACATATATATTTTTGTAATGCTCACAAGGAGAATGACTTTAAAAGACAAAGCAGCACCTATATTTTAAAAAAAGGCTTTTAAATTTGAGCATTACACGCTTTTCATTTCAAAAAGGAACTGAAGTGTCTTTCTGAATGTATTTTGTATGGCGTGAATGTAAGGAATTTCTACCAAATGATTATAGAAATCAGAGAGTAATTGCCAGCAATGCAAAGGGAATTAAATGATTGCAACAAGATTTTTATTATAATTGTAAGCTGAGAGAACTGTGTGAATATATGGAAAGGTTTTGCATTTGTTTGGATAGTGCATCAGATGTCCTGATCAATAAATTGTAACGCCCCAAATTCTCAGAGGCCCAACATTCATTTATGTATGTAGTTGCTTGCTTGCTTATTTATTTATTTAAAGATTTGAATATGATTGTAAGGTTTTTTGTTTTTACATTTACTTCTGTGTGCATTTGGTGAAAATGCTGAAGAAACAAAAAAATAATAATTTAAGCAGTTTCGTTCTCTCTTTACAGCTGTATTGACACCAAAATAATGATCTTTAAAAAAGCATCATATGACCCCTTTAAATGCTTGTTGGGTTTGGCACTTTCTAGAATCGTTGAACCTCATCTACTTGTCTGTTGTTTTGTGCTGTTTTCACAGGGAGGTGTGATACGAGCAGCACTTGAGCAGCCAGTGCTCAGAGCTAAATTAAGCATCTTTGTTGATAAGGTTACTGCGGTCATAATGATGGAGACTAAGGCTCCCCGCCATACATTTAATATATGGTAGGATTTATTTCCAAACACTAGTCAGTCTGGTTATAAAATGGCTCACTGCTGCTGTACACTAAATGGTCAGAGGTGAAGAGCTGCTGACTGTAACTCAATGAATTAAACTGCTTACTCAAAAGCGAATCTAAGCGACCTTTTTGTCTGGTCATTTGTCAAAATGATACAGGAACCACATATGGATGCCAAGGCGACTTGGTTTTAAACTATTGTACTGGGTGGATTTTTATCATTTTAGGGTGGTTGTGTACACACACTGCCAACACACATTTCAGTTCAAACAACTTGTAAAAGTGCATTTAGCATTATATGACCCCTTTAAATTTTTACATTTTGTTACATTGCGACCATTTGAGTTACAGTCTTCAGCCCTACATCTAGTTTTACTAAGTGTGGTCTATAAATCGTAGAAAATAAAGCATAAACTACCAAATACATGCAAATATATTTCTGCAATGCATATAAGCAGGAAGTATTGAAAGATAGGAAGTATCACAATGTTTATCATATAAAAAATGAACAATGCTGAAGTGTCTTTCTGAATGTATTGTGTATGGATTTCGTTAATAGGCATATTAAATAATTAAGAGAATTCCCAGCACTTAAGGAAACAGAATGGTTAGAACAAGATTTTTATTATATATTTTTATGCATATGTTAGCAAAACAGAGAGAGAGAGAGAGATGTGGAGCATGACAACATTTGTCGATCTTGCCCAAATGATGTTTAATACATACATTCAAAAACCCCAAATTCTTTTAACCCACCCCCATGCGTTTAATCAGTAACTTAAATGGTTAAATAAAAACTGTAAATATTTAATAGCTGTCATAGAATTCTGCAAAATTATTAAACAAAATATAATGACTTGTAAAGTAGCTTATATTGAACATCTATTTAAATTTTTTAACTTCTACTTGTAAATTTCCAAACTCAAAATATGCAACAGACAAAACAACTGCACTACTTGTTAATGCCAAGCCGTTTCTATGGGCCAGCATTCTCTTTAGTGCATGACTCGTGTTAAAATTTCAGACAACAGTGGAATGTCTGTTATCCACAGAATTGGTAATTGAAGTTGCTCTGAAAGCACTTCGGGTCTCCTCATCGATGGCACTCTCAATCTTGGAAAGAAAGGAATAGCATTTCTTCTTTAAGTCCTTGGCCATGAATGCATAGAGGAACGGGTTTAGAAAGCTGTTTGCACTGGCGAGAGTGGCGGATACTCGTTGGGCTGTGTGAAAGGCAAAGCTGTACTCAGTTCGGTCCAACTCTAAAATGGAAACTATTTGAAATGGCAACCAACAGATGAAAAAAGTTGTGATCAGTAATGTCATGATCTTGTAGGGCTTGGTGGATCTGGACATTTGGTTTGCTCTAAGTTTACGGATCAGGATGGAGTAACAGGTGAAGATGGTCAGGAATGGAATCAAAAACCCAAAAGTAAAGCGCATGAACACAACGGTTTTGTGGTGATTCTCATAGTTGCTATAGCATATGTCTATATTCATAATCTCTCTGAATTTGGCAGATGGAATGCTAAGCAAAGAAGACACGAACCAAGCTAACATAACAACTACAGAAGCTTTCTGTACGGTGCGCTGATTCTGGGCCCAGACGGGAAACTTGACGGTGATACAGCGATCCACACTAATGATGACCAGGATGAAAATGCTGCTGTACATATTGAGGGTCATAACAAAAGCGTTGAACTTGCACATGAAGGGCCCAAAGATCCAGCTGTTCTTCACCATGTAGTCAACGGTGAAAGGGAGAGTAGCGCAGAAAATGAAGTCAGACAGAGCCAGACTCAGGTACCAGGTGGTGTTCACTGACTTCTTCATCTTAAAACCAGTAATCCAGATCACCGCACCATTTCCAATGATGCCAAGAAGGAATATGATCACATTAAAGATCACTGTAATTACACATGCTGCTTCCCTGCAGTAGCCAAGATGTACCTCAGTAGCCTCATGAAGTTTCTCTTCTTTCGTATGGCTGTCTACAGATAACTCTTGTAAATTATTATAATAATCTGTATCTGGAGTCATTGTGTCTTCCATTAGAACTGAACAGGAAGCAGAGTTCTGTAACAAAAACAATATGCAATTTATCCAAATGCATTTAAACTGAAGCCGGGCTGTAACCACCATAGACATTGGGGGGACTTAGAATAATTAGAAATGGACAATCTGCCCCTGCCCCCATTTTAGGATGACAAAAATATTTAAAAGTTATGTTTTCCTGGTTTGTTTTGTTTTGAAGGGACCATGTACAATTTTAAACTTAAATATTTCCATTTGATGCTATGTACCAGAGTTAACCAATAGTTAACTTTTCACCATTAAAAAACATTCCTCTCAGTAGTAAAATAACAGAACAAGTTCTGCATGATGCATACAATATATCATTTCCAATCAGTCCTTCTCTGACAAGCAGAGCTGTCAAAAAAGGCCAATAAAAAGCACAATGCTAGCAGAATTCTCCCATAGCTTCCCTTATTTTTCCCATAAACTGCTTGTACTTTTCTGATAATCATTTGACCTTAAATTCCCTTTGATGGGTTACATGCATGCCTGTTTGTATGAAGGAAATTGCCTAATTTGCTACTTAAAAAGCTAGTTTAGTGTTTAAACCACACAGAACCACAGAACACATGTGACGTGCTATTCGCATTTTAATTTTAAGTACAACTTTAAGCGAAACTTGTAACACTGATGAGTGCAAAGTATGTTTGTTAAGTGAGGTGGGTGTAATGTCTCGTTTTGTGTTATATCTGATATCTACCACCTTTTAAAGGTGGTTGCAATCCAAAATTTGGAAAATATTCTATTGCAACATGGAATTGTTAATCGTATGCATCCTAATTCTTTTGCTGCTGTCTTTAAAATTTAACCGAAAACAAGTGTTCACTGTATGAACATACATATGCACATATTATCTTGAATTGGTTCTGATGTCATCTGAAGATAACTTACCTCACAAAGTAAGCTTCACAATGCCGTTTGAAATCAATAGAAATCAACTTCTGCTGCTGGGTTGTTTGCTGATAAATGCAGACTGAGCTACTGGCCAAACATTTTAACACCTAGTTCCTCTGTAAGATGCAAGCACATTTCTGAGAACTGAGAACTGTCAACGGCCACACTTATCAAGTACCCTATTCAAGTTGCTCTGTTTATCTGATAGTTAGCGATGGGTTGGTTTGAGGTTAAAAACCGAGAATGTAGCGCCATGCAGTGAGCAGGTCAACATACACCAAACTGATGCTGAAGTGTGTTCAGAACAAAAAGATGTATTAGTCACAGGGAAGTTCAATAATGTTCAGATCTGTACAAGATCTGTGCATGTGATTATGAAGATTAAAGTATGATAGCTTACATCAATAAGCCATTTGCATTATGCATAATAATGGTTTGATATATTACTATAAATACCTAAAAATTAAGATTGTAAATCATTTAAAAATGTATTCAAATTAATTGCATATACTAATTACAAAGCCCAAAATGAGAGTTTTGACAAGTAAAAAATTGTGGCAGACAAGTAAATAATTGAATATAATTTATAGCCTATTTAAAAAGTGGCTTTAGAAGTCAAAATAAGTTTTATTTTTATATCATTGAACAAACATGACTTTACAGGTCATTCACACAGGACAGGTTTACCCCATTCACCTTATTTTTGGTCTGTTTATATATAAAATGTTTCTAGTCAGATGTTTTTGGTTATTGCGTCACACCTCTCTAAACGCATCTTGCGCACCATGTTTCAAGATGCAGTTTTAAAAGTAAAGTTAAAAGTAGTTTTAACTATTAAAAACATGTAACTTTGCTGCACTCAAGCAGTTTTGAATGCAACAATGCATCCAGTGAAACACAATCTATTTGGTGGTATTTCAAGCTTAAAGGGGTGGTTGATTGCGATTTCACTTTTTTAATGTTAGTTAGTGTGTAATGTTGCTGTTTGATCATAAACAATATCTGAAAAGTTACTAAGCTGAAAGTTCAATGCAAACGGAGATATCGTCTTTTAAAATTCTGGCAGTTTAATGCCTAGAAAAACAGCTGGTAAGGGTCTCACGTCGCTCTGCTCCGCATCTCTCTCTCTCTCTCATTCAGATCAGCTCAGCTCCAACAATGAACTGTTCCATTTATACACTTATTTTCACATAGCTATAACAAGCGTTAAACATGGACGCGCATGCGGTTGCCATACTGTATAAAAGCTTTAATGATAAAATCGTTTATTAAAAGCTAACATAAGCAGTAGCTAAATAACAGAGTATCTAAAAGTATGAAAAAACAGCAAACAAAAAACAGGCCTACCATTAAGAGCCGTGCTTGCACAGGTTCTGCGCGATCCTCTTCACTAATATCCTCTGCGTCTCAATCGGGCTCAAACTGATAAGCAGTATAGACGATGTCATTGTTTACAATACAACCGGAGCACATGCCGCTATGTTGAGGGGCGGGACGTTTAGACACGCGCTAGAGGCAGTTTAGCCAATCACAACACACTGCTAACCAAAGCTAACCAATCAGAGCCCATCGTGTATTTCCGAGGGAGGGGCTTCATAAAAGCAGGAAATGATCAGCGCGTTCAGAGGAGAAGGGACAGAGCGGTGTGGAATAAAGGTAAATTATGTGAAAAATAATGGTTTTTTTAACAAACGAAGCATTAACACGTTAGACTGCACCCCATAAACACAATCAAGTCTAGAAAAAAAACAGTCAACCACCCCTTTAAATTGCTCAGATCAGAGATGGATAAGTGACTTTTTTTTTTTTAAGTATAAAAGTACATATTTTATCAAATATAGATGGATGTAATGCAACATTTACTTTTTGCTTTTTTACGTTTCTTTTGCTTTTTGACCATTTGTAGTCAAGTTTGAGGCCTTTTGGCTCAGATATTTCACACAAAAAAATTGGTGTTGAAACAAATTTTCATCCAGAAGTTGCTAGTAAATTTTACAAATAATTACAAAGAAAAAGCAAGTAACACATTGAATTAAACATGAAATTTTAAAGACTGAAATAGTATTTTCTTGTAAAACATAATTCAATAATCTTTTTTTTTTGTATTTACAAGTTTGATTTTTTTTTCTTTTTTTACAGTGTATAACTGTCCTTATTATGGAATTTACAGTTAGGAGGCACACTTCAGTGTGTTATTTTAGTTTAGTTTAAAATTAATTATACTAAATGAATGCATTAAATTGACAGCCCTACTGAAAAAAAATAACTGAAAAAATATTACTTCCAGTTTATTCTTTAGATATGAGTGGACGCCCTGGCATCCACTGAGCTGGAGCGAGACAGGTAACGGCTGATCATTCGACCGTCTTCTCCAATGGCATTCTCAATCTTTGATAAGATGGAGCTCCTGAACTTCTTCCTAAAGTCATTGCCCATGAAAACGTACAAAACAGGGTTCAGGAAGCTGTTTGCGGCGGCGACAGCGGTGCCAATTTTCAGTCCGAGAATAATGGCCTCTTTGTGGAAGGTCTGGTTTAGTTCAATTAGCACAAACGTGTGGTACAGCAGCCAGCACAGGAAGAAGGTCAGAATGAGAGCCGTCATGATCTTAAACGGTTTGTTGGACTTTGCCATCTGGGTGGCTCTCAGTCTGAGGATGATGATGGTATAACAAACAATGATGAGGATGAAAGGGATGACAAATCCAAAAATAAAGCGGCTCACGGCAATGAATTTGTGGCTGTACTGGCTGGATTTGTAGTTGTTAATGCAATGGTTTATACCTAGGTGACTCTGGACATCACGGTATACGATAGACGGGATACTTAAAGCTGCAGAGGCAATCCACGCGAGTACGATCAATACAGATGCTTTTCCAGTAGTGCGGTGATTCTGTGCCCAAACAGGAAACATGACGGCGACGCAGCGATCCACGCTGATGATGACGAGGAGGAAGATGCTGCTGAACATGTTGAGGAACATGACAAAGGAAGTGAACTTGCACATGAAGAGGCCGAAGATCCAGTCCGATGTGACGCTGTAGGCGATGTTAAAAGGCAAACAGGAGCAGAATATGAAGTCAGATACAGCCAGACTCAGGTACCAGGTAGTATTGACTGACCTCTTCATGCCAAACCCTGCAATCCAGATAACCGCACCATTTCCTCCCAGGCCCAGCAGACAGATGATCACGTTGATCACCAGCAACAACAGGCAAAGAACCTCAGTGAAACATGTGGTGGTGTGGACGTGGAAAAAAACTTCTTCAGAAGGGAAATTGCCAGAGAGGGTGACGTTATCATAATCAATGTAATTAGAGTCAAATACAAAATCTGCTGAATCCATTGTAAATTCTGTTGAGTCCCTGCAAGCAGACAACAAAAATAAAGTTTGTTAATGATAAATATCAGTAATACCACAATCACTGTTCCTAGATTATTATTGCTTAGCAGTATGTAATTTCAACCCAAGGGTTCAAAGTAATTTCTTGAAGATTCAGTTTTGAAAAAAGTTCTGTTTTAAAACTTAAATATAGGCTAAGTTAGATTAGCTACAATAGATTTGGTTCTGTTAATCAATAAAGAGAAAATAAGTAAAAAGCTTGTCATACGTGAATATCGAATATTTATAATATCTAAAAATGAATGTAAACATCTCTGCAGACAAAACAGGCAAACACATTTCCGTGTGGTTTGGAGTACATTTTCATAATTCTTGTAAATAACAAGACAGTCTCTCACCTCAGCCTAATAGCAGTGTCTCCAGCATTACTGCACCAGCTTCCATTTGTCATCTGACAATTGTGTCACTTGTGCATTTATAATGCATCCTATCCTTCTCTTGAGCAATATTGTACATGACTGCACATGCTGTACTTCCACAAAATACTTCCACAACTGTTTTTGTTTTCCTCATCAACAAGATCCCCTACTTTCACTTCTTCAAAACTCTTTTAGTTTTGGAAAAATAGATTCCAGAAGCAAACTCTAAGCTTTGGCCCTCTACATGATCTGATTAAGTGCTGTTTTCTTTTATCTCAATAAAATAATGAAGTGATCATTTTAAATCATTCCTCACTTTGAAATGTTCAAGAAGTTTCTCCTCTTTTTTTTCAAACCAAACATGTTTATTTGTAGTTTTAATAGGTGAATATTTTGTAGGGTTTCATGTACTCAACATCACTTCTTTTATAAAAAACTACAGATTAAAGCTTTTAGAAAAACTTGACTTTTTTATTATTGATCAAAAACAGAACAAGCGACACAATCACGAAATTACAATACAAAATTAAAGCTGCAAGCAGCGATGAAAGGGCCTTCGCACCCGGGCTCACCGCCACCCGGTGGCTTTAGGAAAACAGCTAACGATGCATTTAAACTGATAAATATAGGAGGAATATGTCAGTCATTTATATGTGCCAAACTTCCTACTGCCAGCTGGTGGTGCTATAACTGTAACTGAATGTAGGCATGTAAATGTCTTCAGGCCAGGACTCTTACCAAACATTTGAAGTTAGGGGCAGATCGGACATTGCATGTTTAAGTTAGTGTAAAACAAGTCATTTCTTGTTGCCAGCAGGTGGCGGTATGATTATAACTAAATATTGGCCTTAAGATGTGTTAAGGCCAGGACTCTTACCAAACATGTGACGTTTAGGGCAGATCAGACATTGCATGTTTAAGTTAGTGTGAAACAAGTCATTTCCTGTTGCCAGCAGGTGGCGCTATAATTATAACTGAATACTGGCCTTTAGATGTGTTCAGGCCAGGACTCTTATAAAACGTGTGCAGTTTGGGGCAGATTGGGCATTGTATGCATGAGTTACAACAACTTCCTGTTTCATGGCATTAATAGCATGCTTTAGCACTTAGTAAGTGTTGCTATCATGTTTGAGCATATTTCTAGCATGTTTAGCACACAATGGCATATTTTACTGTATTGCTAATAGTGCATCACAGTGTTAAACATGTCACTTCCTGTTGCCAGTAGGTGGCGCTATAACTGTAACCGAATATGAGCATGTAGATGTGTTCAGGCCAGGACTCTTATCAAACATGTGAAGTTTGAGGCAGATTGGACATTGTATGCATGAGTTACAACAACTTCCTCTTTGATGGTGCTAATAGCATGCTTTAGCACTTAGCAAGTGTTGCTAGCATGTTTGAGCATGTTTATAACATGTTTAGCACACAATGGCATATTTTACTGTGTTGCTAATAGTGCATCACAGTGTTAAACATGCCACTTCCTATTGACAGTAGATGGCGCTATGACTATAACTGAATCTTGGCATGTAGATGTGTTCAGGCCGCTTTGTTTCTTCTCGATAGGTGAGTAACACCGTGTCTGCGCCGCAACAGCTAAAGTCTGTCTAGTACACTGGACACGACAAAGCGACCATTGAAAATCATTTGAAATGTGTGTCAATACGTCATAAATAGAACGTAGCAGCAGTTTTCTGTCGGGGATTTGTCGTGTCGTGCCGCACCGCATCCAGTGTAGACCATAGATATGCATATATATCTATGGCAGTGGTTCTCAACCCGCGGCCCGTCACGAATTCAAATGCGGGCCACCGTGCTGAACACAATTTAAAAAAATAAATTTCAGTTTTACAATTCATTTTAGTTTTTTACATTAATTGAAAAATGTACTAAACAATTATAAGCTATAATGTTTTTGTTATGTAAAATTATTTAGTCTTTCATTTATTATTTTCAGACATTAGCAGACCTGTAGGCTACTCACGTAATTAAAGTTATGCATTTAACAAACACTTAAAAGCACACACTTTGGCAGTTCAGTAAAATTGAGCATCAGAATGGACAAATTTATTATTAAGGGAGAAAAACGAAATGTGGAAAATGCCAGCGAAGGAACACATACAAACAAGAATAGTCGCAGCATCAGCAGTGAAGGAGAGTGCAAACTTTCGTTTTGCACCGCCGCTCACTTGAAGATGATCAGGCAAAAGGAAACACCCAGTACGCAGCAATCATCCTTAATTGCAGAAATGTGACAAAACATCTCTGGAGAGAACCTCAGATTATTAAATTCGAAAGTGCTTTCCATATTTGGATCAAGATAGGCTACATTTGTGAACGCACATTTTCTGCAATGTCCCGCGTCGTCACGCTTCCATGTGCGTCTTACAGACTGCAACTTACAATCGCAACTTCATTGTGCTGTTACTCCTTTCGAGCCGAATTTCACAAAATTGGTCAGCTCCCGACAGCATCAGGTGTTTTATTAATGGTGAGTATAATTATTTATTTATTTATTTATTTATTTCAATGAATGTAATCATAATATTTAGGCTATAATATTATAAATCTGGTTGGTTTGTATTGGTGACGTAATATGTAAACGATATGC
>NW_015548231.1:679173-680891 GCF_001515605.1 Sinocyclocheilus anshuiensis | reverse complement strand
GCACGGCAGCACGGTCTCGTGTTGTTTCCACCAGCGCTGCAAAATGTTTTTTTTTTTCATCACTAATCGAGGGATGTCTAAAATATAAAAATAAGGAGAAGCCTAAAACAAGCCCGATGCCGGACCCGCGTCTTAACTCTGACGTGAAAATTGTCCCTAAGCCCAGCCCTAGGGGCGTAAAAAAGTCGAAATGCAAGGCTCTAGTTCAGGCAAAAGGAAACACCCATACTATGCAGCAATCATCCTTAATTGCAGAAATGTGGCAAAATATCTCTGGAGAGAACCTCAGATTGAAAGTGCTTAAAGTGCTTTCCATATTTGGATCAAGATAGGCTACATTTGTGAACGCACATTTTCTGCAATCGTCACGCTCAAGTCACACTTCCGTGCGCGTCTTACAGACTGCAACTTACAATCGCAACTTCCTCGTGCTTATTCCGTTCGAGACGAATTTCACAAAATTGGTCAGCTCCCGACAGCATCAGGTGTTTTATTAATGGTGAGTATAATTATTTATTTATTTATTTATTTATTATGTAATCTGTAATCATAATATTTAGGCTATAATATTATAAATCTGGTTGGTTTGTATTGGTGACGTAAACGATATGCGATATGTGCGCGGCCCGTGAGACTTGCACTTGGACCATAGTGCAGCCCAGTGGAAAAAAATGTTGAGAACCACTGATCAAGGGCATGTTGTAGTCCAGATTAAAATGTTAAAAGGTTTGAAAATAGGGGCGAGACCCTTTTGGGGTAGGGGCGTGTTTGTTTTGGTGATTTCAAATGTCAATATTGGCTACCAGAAATCGCTTACCCCACCTTTAACACTTGTTGATGCTTTGTAATATGTTCCTAGGAGTCCATAACAGTGTTAACCATGACATTTCCTGTTGCCAGGAGGTGGCGCTATGATTATAACTGAATATGGGCATGGATATGTGTTCAGGACAGAACACCTATCAAACGTGTGAAGTTTGGGGCAGATCGGACATTTCTTGCCTGAGTTACAGCAACTTCCTGTTTCATGGCGAAACATCAAACTTTGTCAGGCCGTCAGGGACACGCCCTTTGATGAAAACTCAAGATCTTCGCAATTTAATGTCAAAAAGGCCTTTTTGTCAAAAAGGTCACCAAATTTGAAGATGATCCAATTAAATTGTAGGAGGAGCTCGTCAAAGTACGTCGCACTCCGTTGAAAGTGTATAGGTGGCGCTGTCGAGCCATTTTGCCACACCCTCTTCTGAAACCCATATCAGATGTAAATTTTCGCCAGTTCTGACGCGTGTGCCAAGTTTCATGAGTTTTGGAGCATGTTTAGGCCCTCAAAAATTACATTTATTACATTTATGAATAAAAAAAATTAAATAAGCATGGACTTGTTTATCTTTGGAGTTTAAACCCTAAAATAAAATTTACATCAGTATTTCCAATAATAAAGTCAGTGACATCACCCTCCAGGAAGTGACATCATTTTGGTGAGAAGGCAACAGCACAAATATCTATAAGCAGGGCTTGACAGTGGCTGCATCTGTATTGCAGCGCCATTTTGGAGAATATCTGCTGAATGCAGGCAGCGTACGCTATTCTGTGTCAGCCGCGACACAAGGATACGTTTTCTACGTGTATTTACACTTTGATTTGAACGAAAACAGCGCATCCGTGCAGCGCGGCTGACACAGAAGAGCGTACGCTGCTTGCGTTCAGCGGATATTCTC
>NW_015548231.1:675396-678819 GCF_001515605.1 Sinocyclocheilus anshuiensis | reverse complement strand
GCTTTGATTTGAATGAAAACAGCGCATCCGTGTGGCGCGGCTGACACAGAAGAGCGTACGCTGCTTGCGTTCAGTGGCCAAAATCCAAAATGGCGCTACGTTGATGCGGAGAGACACAGAGGAGACGAATTGTTGAATAAAGTCGTTTTTTTTTTTTTCTTCATGTACAAAAAGTATTCTCGTCGCTTCATAACGTTTCGGTTGAACCACTGATGGCAGATAGTCTATTCTGACGATGATTTTCATAATTTTCTGGACCTTGACAGTGTAATTTACTTGGCAGTTAATGGGACAGTCACAAGCCTCCCGGTTTTCATCCAAAATATCTTAAATTGTGTTCCGAAGACGAACGAAGCTTTTATGGGTTTGGAACGACATGGGAGTAAGTGATTAATGACAAAATTTTCATTTTGGGGTGGAGTAACCCTTTAATGTCAAGCCCTGTCTGTAAGTATGAACTTAATTAATTCTTTGATGTTGAGTGATTTTGATTGATTCATCTCATTCATTCAAACATGCAAAATTATCGTTAAATTATAGAAATGGTATTACAGAATCAAAATTTCAAAAGAGAAATTTGTTGACACTGTCATGTAAGCTAACTTTTATTCTCTTACTGAGGAATGGCTAACTTGAGCTCTTTAGGCTATTTCCATCCTGTTAGGCTGATCATCCTGTTTGGCATCCTATTCATTTTCATTCCGTTGTGTAATTAGTTTATAAAAGTTTAAGTTTCTGAGCTTGACCAGGGAATATTTCTGACCATTCTTTATAGAAATCCTTCCATAAATGATGCCACAACCATACTATTTAACATTCATTATTAATTTTTTAAAAGATATTCAGTTCAATCTCTTGTTTTGAACATGAGCAAGTCACTTACAAACACTTTGAACTCAAGTACACACCTTCAAATTTATAAAACCTTGTACCTTTCTTTTTACCAGGTGGTTTTTAGAATGATACACAACAAAAATTACAAATTGCCTGACATACCTTATCAGCCTTGAAGCACCATTCAATGCAGATTCAACTTCATATAGACACACTTTCACAGGAGGGCGTCATCATCACTTCCCTGTGAAGTTCAACCCAGTTACAGGAAATTTTTGCCTTACCACAGAACAGTCAGATCAGTCAGCATGCATTTACACCACCTTGCCCAGTTTTAGTTAAAAAAAAAAAACCAAAAACAACAAAAAGCAGGTACATTTAACTTTCAAAGACACACGGACCATGTCAAATACTACCTTATTGAACTATCCCCAAACACGTGCTTAACTCTTTGATCTTTCTGAATGATTCATTACAGTAACTAGACCCAAAACTCACACTTATTTTCTGTCCATAAACAAGTCTCTCACTTGCTATAAGCAGTCTCACAGTTTGAAACATCTGTCATCAACACATGCTTTCATGAATAATTAAGGGAAACGTCTTCTCATAGGATAAGGACACACAGTCTCATGAATGAATATGGTGCACAGATGAAGTGTTATTTTAATATAATTGAGATACGTTTATAGTTTTTTATTATAGTTTGAATTAGTTTTTACTTTTATATTTTCTGTTTTTCTTTTTTTTTTGTTAAAGTTTTAGTTCTTTTTGTATGTTTTGTTGTCATTTTTATTATTTTTTGTCTGTATGTCTGTATAGTTTTTCTTATTTTTCAAGTTGTATTTCAATTATTTTTATTTCAAGTGTGAAATGTTTCCTTCGTTTTTTCTCAGTTAACATTTATATTCACACACACAAACACACACACATACAGTATATATATCAGGGGTGTTTCCTCCGAGGAGGCAAGGGAGGCAGTGTCTCCTCAAAAAGTTGGATGAGAAAATAATCGATATTACAAAAATAAAACAGCGCAAATATGACTAAATATGATATTAAAAGTCTAAAAGTCACTCGTTTTTATAAAGTAACACTGTCCAACAGCGACACCCGCAGGTAAAGTTACAGCGGAGGCAAATCCTTTAATCTTACTACTGGAGCTGCTAGTTATTAATTAATAAACAGTAAGCACCAACTATGCAAAAGCGGCAGTCCTTCCGGTGCACTCAGTGTCCAAATTCACTCACTCGTTTTCATTCACTCCTTCTAGTGAACTGAATTAGTGACCTAATGTAGGGAATCGTGAATGAGGGTATAGGGGGCGATTTCGGACACAGCCCATGCCTAGTAAGAGCTTGATTAGCTGGTTCAGGTGTGTTTAATTAGGGTTGGAGCTAAATTCTGCAGGACACCGGCCCTTCAGGACTGAGTTTGGACAGCCCTGTTCTACAGAGACCCTAAAGCAGGGGTGCCCAAGCTCGGTCCTGGAGGGCCGGTGTCCTGAAGAGTTCCAACCCCAATTACGTTATTGACTAATTATAAAGCAAGTAAACAACTCTCCCGCTTAGATACCACTACTTTGTATCACGTAAAAATAAAACTTGAAATGGTCTGAAAACGTGATGACTGCATCAGTTTTTAGTGAGCATGCAGTCTGATGAAATGAAAGATATATCTTCGTGTCTGTGGAAGTGTTTACAGAGCTTTTATGATGATGACCCGAAATAAGTGGACTATTAAAACTAACTGAAACCTTATTGTAAACTGTTTCCAGAATATTGTTCAAATTGTTACTGCCTTTAGTTATTATTTTGGAATAAATATAAAAATGCATAAAGACACTATGAAATGTATAATTATTATAAAAATTTTATAAAATACAAAATAATATAAATAAAATACAAAATATAATTATATTTGTTCCCTTTTTATGTAATATTTATTTATATATAAATATATAATATATATTTATATATAAAACTGCCTCCTCATTTTAAAACACCACCACACGCCACTGATATATATATATATATATATAGAGTGGGAAAAATATTTATTTGATCCCCTGCTGATTTTGTAAGTTTGCCCACTTACAAAAAATTAAAGGTCTGTAATTTTTATGGTAGGTTTGTTTTAACGTATAGAGACCAGTGGTCAATACCAACCAAAAAATCCAGAAAAAACACATTATATAAAGGTTAGAAATTGATTTGCATTTCAGTGAGTGAAATAAGTATTTGATCCCCAAGCAAAACATGACTTAGAAACCATTGTTGGCAAGCACAGAGGTAAGACGTTTTTTGTAGTTGGTCACTTTGCACACATCTTAGGAGGGATTTTGATCCACTCCTCTTTACAGATTCTCTCTAAATCCTTAAGGTTTCTTGGCTGTCGTTTGGCAACTCAAAGTTTCAGCTCACTCCACAGATTTTCTACAGGATTGAGGTCTGAAGACTGGCTAGGCCACTCCATGACCTTAATGTGCTACTTCTTGAGCCACTCCTTTGTTGCCTTGGCGATATGTTTCGGGTCATTGTCATGCTGGAAGACCCATCCATGACCCATCTTCAGTGTTCTGGCTGAGGG
>NW_015548231.1:673984-674237 GCF_001515605.1 Sinocyclocheilus anshuiensis | reverse complement strand
CACTCCTCTTTACAGATCCTCTCTAAATCCTTAAGGTTTCTTGGCTGTCGTTTGGCAACTCAAAGTTTCAGCTCACTCCACAGATTTTCTACAGGATTGAGGTCTGAAGACTGGCTAGGCCACTCCATGACCTTAATGTGCTACTTCTTGAGCCACTCCTTTGTTGCCTTGGCGATATGTTTCGGGTCATTGTCATGCTGGAAGACCCATCCATGACCCATCTTCAGTGTTCTGGCTGAGGGAAGGAGGTTCT
>NW_015548231.1:672808-673439 GCF_001515605.1 Sinocyclocheilus anshuiensis | reverse complement strand
CCAAAGCATAATGTTTCCACCTCCGTGCTTGACTGTAGGGATGGTGTTCTTGGGGTCATAGTCAGCATTTCTCTCCCTCCAAACACGGCGAGTCGAGTTGATGCCAAAGAGCTCAATTTTGGTCTCATCTGACCACAGCACTTTCTCCCAAGCCTTCTCTGAATCATTTAGATGTTCTTTGGCAGACTTTAAACGGGCCTGTACATGTGCCTTCTTGAGCAGGGGGACCTTGCGGGCGCTGCAGGATTTCAGTCCATTACGGCGCAGTGTGTTACCAATGGTTTGCTTAGTGACTGTGGTCCCAACTGCCTTAAGATCATTTACAAGCTCCTCCCGTGCAGTTCGGGGCTGATCCCTCACCTTTCTCATGATCATCCTTACCCCATGAGGCGAGATTTTGCACGGAGCTCCAGACCAAGGACGATTGATGACTGTTTTGTATACACCTAACGAGCTGACATTAGGAGTCACTTCTTAAAGTGGCAGGACTAATCTGCGTTCCACATGGGCACATAACCAATCTGTGGGAGCCAGAATTCTTGCTGGTTGGTAGAGGATCAAATACTTATTTCACTCACTGAAATGCAAATCAATTTCTAACCTTTTATATGAGTGTTTTTTCTGGATTTTT
>NW_015548231.1:644368-672505 GCF_001515605.1 Sinocyclocheilus anshuiensis | reverse complement strand
GTGATATTTCAGTTTTTCTTTTTTAATAAATCTGCAAAAATGTCAACGATTCTGTGTTTTTCTGTCAATATGGGGTGTTGTGTGTACATTAATGAGGAAAAAAAATTAACTTAAATGATTTTAGCAAATGGCTGCAATATAACAAAGAGTGAAAAGTTTAAGGGGGTCTGAATACTTTCCGTACCCACTGTATATATATATATATATATATATATATATATATATATCAGTGTTGTGTATATCTCGGTGTTCTGAAATGAGGAAGCAAAGTCCTTCTTCTTCTTCTTCTTTTCTTTTTCTTTTAATCAAATGTAAATTCATGTCCCAGTCACATTTCCTTGGTTAAATAAACATTTAGGCTAAAAGAATCTGTTTTATATTTTTACATTAACAACGTAATCAATATTGTATTCATTAATGCCATGTATGAATCTCATCAAGTTAATGTTTTTAAGCATTTTAAATTTATTACAAAATAATTTAAGGCAGTAACAATTTAACAATATATTTTAGTTGTGAACTTATGTTCAGCTATTCTTTTTAATAATTAACTATTTTGGAATTTTTCAGATTATCCGTCGTCAAAGCTTGGGAAATGGTCACAGACACGGAGATTTAGGCTGCTTTCAATTTCACCAAGCTGATTACTCACTAAAAACTCCCACAAACTCCCAAACTCACTGCATGCTTTAGGGGATCTGTTCAAACTCAATGTGCTCAGGGGAGGCGAGAGAGACGCGCGGACTCCCGCTGAAACTTTACCTGCTGGTGTCACTGTTGGACAATATTTCTTTAAAAGTTTTAGTGATTTATACACTTTTTAATGATATATTTCAAAAAATGTTATCATCCAATATTTTGAGAAGACACTGCCTCCATTGCCTCCTCGGAGGAATATACAACCCTGATATACAACAGTTCTTTCTGGTCCTTGAATCTGATTGGCTGATAAGAGTGCAATATTAGAGTGATAACAGAACTCCTCCAACCAGTGTTGCAAAGTCTGCGGTTTTCCCGTGGAATTGGGCTACTTTAACATTGTTGCTGCGGGTTGTAGCGACCCCAATAACGTGCTATTTAGCCCGTTATGCGAATTTTACCAGGGGAACCCCGCCAAAATGCGTGTATTTGGGCGGGGTTTGTCGATTTACTCGTTTTGTCGTTTTGCCATTTTACTGTTTGTATCACTCTGCTTGCGGTATTTCTCACAGCGAGTGTCTTGGCGGACTACCAAATCCACAATAATTTAAAAATAATTTTTTTGTGTTTTAAGAGTTTCTTAGGTGAGAATGTAGTTGTTTAGACTTCAAATATGCGGTTTGTTAATAAAGATAATGTCTATTTGAAAATGTGCTTTAACATTTTCAGTGATGTGAGCTCCAAGGCGTCAGTGGCCTTTCAGCACTCATGAACCCGCTGAGAGCAGCCTTACCTCGGCCAGAACTTCTGGAATTGTCACTGGATCTGATGTCTCTACAGTGGTTAAACATGAGATATAATTTGTTTCGGGTAAATCTAACGAGCAGTCTTTGGTCTCATTAATATATTATTTCTTCCAGACCAAATAGTTTTGGCTGAGGGCAAAATCTCATCATATCACATTTTTCATACTTAAATTCTGTGTATAGCGTTGCCTTTGTACTTTTGACTACATTGCCTAGCTTTTATGATGGCTGTTATTGTTATCAAACATTATTATTCAACAAACAATATTTTATATGTAATGGTATTTAGTATTGGGAAACAGTGTGTGTGTGTTCGTGATGGTGATTTTAGTGACGTTGTTCCGCCATTCGATGGCGACAAGACACAGTTTTACCAGTCAGCAGTAAAGACTTATATATTGAAAGAGACTAAAGCGCTGTTTTGATCAAGGAACTTATTACTTTTAACAACAGCTTGAAGCAGCCATTAAATGCACTGAGCAGCTCTGTCATCGGAAATCAGCCTTAACAGATGAAAGGATAGTACGACAAAGATATTACTTTCCTCAGCAGACATTCAAACTTGTGATGTTACGTTCCGTGCCGAGGCTTCAGAGCGTGTGTCGAGAAATCTCGGCAGCTTTCAGTGAAGCACGTATGGAGGCTTGTATTGCTTTAGAGCAATGATGTCAGTGATGACGTCCAAAGCCTCGCTTGGCCTGACTGGTTCAGGAAGCGGTTCAGATCTTGTAAATTCAGTCCTCTGCCCTGTTAAACCCAGCCACTTTCCAGTTTTAGACTAATAATATTGCCCCTCCTGCCTATTATGAGCAAAGACTTGATTTACACACATTTGATATCCCCATTCATTTCAAGCCAATACATTTATTACACAGTTCTGTTACATTATTTTATACAATCATTATATACCACTAGAAAATACACATTATATTCATATAAATAGATTAGTCTATATGGAAATTGATTTTTTTCTTCACCATTATTTCTAAGCCTTAACTGGCGCAAAATACAGTGTATCACAGATCACATCAGGTCATCTGTAATGTATCTTCTTGTTTTACACTCTTTGGCAACCAGGTGGTAGTGTGAGCAAATGAAGCCTCGAGAAATGAACCCTTTTCTGAACCTCTTGGCTGAAAATCTTCAGTGCTTCATGAGGCTTCATCTCGCCATTACTAATTCAAACTAATGGTTTATTGTTAATATGAGTGATCTAAAGAATGAATGCTGTATCAGATGCCGGTAAGTTAATCACATTCGCTCAGTCAATCTCTGTCATAATACTCTACTCCACATAATGCACAACTTTTAATACAGTAATACAATAAGCTTTTAATGAAGCAACTCAACGTTCCTTCATTACTAGTTCTAAAGTGGCGTTTTCAAATTAGTAAAGGAGGCTTGGGCTCAGCTATTAAACTGTTCTTTCGCGATCCTCCCCCTCAGTCCGTTCGCACCAGTTGCACCCCCTAAGGACGGCCCTGCATACACACACACACATATACATGGCCGGACTTACCACTGGGCTTGACTGGGCTGCAGCCCAGGGGCCCCGCCTTAACCCGTTTACATTTGTTCAGTTATGTGTCAGTCAGAAATTAGTAGTCGCATTTCAACAGCGCGCACGGGCCAGCCGGGGCTAACAACTTCCAGCTTCCAACTACGACATTCGAAGCCATAATCAAACAGCATAAACTGGAATTAATTATTTTTTTTCCACATATAAAAAGGACACGCGTATTGCGCCGAATCGCCGATTAATTTGTGATCACATGGCTACTTTAAACGGTTCCATTAAGCCTTTAGCCCAAAAGAGCGCACATTTACAAAGATAATGATAAATTCTCACATGTTCACGCCTCACTTCTTTACAGAGGATGATTCTATTATTATATTAATGTTCCACTAACTTAATCTGAAGAGTTTCGAGCGCTCTCTCCCGTCCAAAGACTATAGAATACGCTAATATCTTACAGGGACTTTGTCCCGTCTCACTACCTCCAGACAAAGTGGAGCAGAAATTTCATCAAGACGATTAAAAAAAATAAAAATAGCCATTTACAGGGTTCGTACGGTCATGAAAACCCCAGAAAGCTTCGGAAAAAAATGTATTTTTACAGGGACTTTGTCCCGTCTCACTACCTCCAGACAAAGTGGAGCAGAAATTTCATCAAGACGATTAAAAAAAATAAAAATAGCCATTTACAGGGTTCGTACGGTCATGAAAACCCCAGAAAGCTTCGGAAAAGTCGTGGAAATGTATTTTACAAATCTCTATATAACAGAATATTTGTTTAATCATGTCCTGAATCTCGGTGCGGGATTGCGCATTTTGGTTTTACTCCTGTTCGCAGGTTTCGCACGTTTGGAAAATTCCCGCAAACATTTATTTAATATTGTTGTTGTTGATTAAACTCATCTGGCCATTGCGTAGTCCTGGATTATGAGACAGTTTGTATACTGCATATGAAATGTTTTGTAGATGCACAGTGATTAGTCTTCATCAACTTAGAATTCTCTCTTTCTCATTTGTCAAGTCACCTTTATTTATATAGTGCTTTATACAGTACAGATTGTATCAAAGCAGCTTTACAGCATTAAACATGAAAATAATGTTTCAACAAAATTCAATTCTGCTGTAAAGCAGCTCTACAAAGAGGACAATAATAAACAGTCAAATCCAGGTGACTACGGTGATCTCAGAATAAGAATGAAACAGATTAATATTAATGTACATGACATTCTTCTTAAAATGTAACAAGTGCTCCCAGTTTCAAAATAACAACAAAAAAAAAAGCTTCAGCTTCAAATGGTCCTCAATAAGGTTGATATTCCTACAGGATATAAAGTTGATAGTGGGTTAGTGTTTCTGTAGCAATGCTTTTTCTAGCAGTAAGTATATACATGTGATGCAGTGTATCAACAAATCAGCATTTAACTTGAAAGCAAGCATGAATTTGGACCATACAGGGCCAGTTTTCATAATAATCAATTTTCAGAGTTTGGATTAGGAGTAAGAAATGGTCCACTTGTCAGTTTGAATACAGAAAGTGCTGGCATGCATTTTTGTGGACGTGGTGTATATTTAACAGTCCTTGCTGATGTATTTTAGAATTGCTACATCAATCTTTAATGCCTGTGTACAATTCATGGGCAGCATTTTCCTAAGCATATCAGTTCATTGTTGTGATCTGGGTCATCCATCCATTCTTCAAACTGCTTATCCTCTGTAGGGTCACAGGGATGCTGGTCCAAGGGTGGAGGAAACACTGCACGGATGACCATTCCATCATTGGGGAACACTCTTTATCATTCACTACACAGACAAGTTAGTGTCTCCAATTCACCTCTGAAAAACTCATGGCTCATTTGGGACTTGATCTGGGGACCTTATTGGTGCAAGGCAACAGTGTTATAAACCTGGGTCACGTGCCATCCACTTCATTTTAATACTACATCCCAATAACAAATAGATGATCGGGCTGATAAAAGGGTGGGCTGTGGCCAATGCAGTAGCTGCTGGAAGTCCATATTTCAACATACTTGGACCCAGGCTGTCGGTAAGAGTGGCTTGAAGCATGGTTCTTTCTCATTCACTACACAGACAAGTTAGTGTCTCCAATTCACCTCTGAAAAACTCATGGCTCATTTGGGACTTGATCTGGGGACCTTATTGGTGCAAGGCAACAGTGTTATAAACCTGGGTCACGTGCCATCCACTTCATTTTAATACTACATCCCAATAACAAATAGATGATCGGGCTGATAAAAGGGTGGGCTGTGGCCAATGCAGTAGCTGCTGGAAGTCCATATTTCAACATACTTGGACCCAGGCTGTCGGTAAGAGTGGCTTGAAGCATGGTTAAGAAGATTTGAGGGCCCCAGAACACAAAGAAGGCAATCTTTATAGCACAGATGATCTGTGCCTGCTTATTGCAATCTTTATACCTTCTATGAGCTGATGTCAAACAGCTGAGAAACATGATCAAAGCTGGCACAAGAAGCCCGATAAGAAATCTCATGATAACGACTGCCTTCAGCCTAGCAATGCCGTCTTGAGTTGTTTTCGATTTGTCCAAGTCATAATCATCAATGCACTGAGAAGATCGCACCTCTCTGGAAAACAGCGAAGGACATGCCAAGACTGCTGCAATAGACCAGGAGAATGAAATCAGAATGATGTTACAATTCTTGCAATTTTTTAAGCAATCGCTTTTTAAAAAAGCAGAACTAATGCTCCAGAGACTCAGCATGGCTGCTGTGGAGAACATACTGCCGTAGGTGATATAGGATGACAGCTTGCAGCTTGCTTTTCCGTAATTCCATTCAAAGTTATTGTAAGCATACAGGAGCTGAAGAACAACAAATGCGCTGGAGACTAAGTGTGTTACAGCCAACGCCATAATCCAAGTGGAAACCGTTGGCGTTTTCTTGTTTTTCAGGCAGCTGATGATAATGACGATGAAGTTGAGGGAGACACCGAGGATCAGGACAACAGAATATGTAATTAAGTAGATCATCCTGATCACATGTTGGTACTGCTTGATTGCATTTTCTGTGACTTCAAGTTCTGTAAAGATACCATCATAGTCTGTGGCATTGTCTTCTCTGGACATTTTGTAAAGCCTGAAACAAAAAGATGTGGATTAAAACTTTTTACTTTGAATAATATACTGCCCAGGAAGGGATGTGTTCTGTTCAGATCGTATATATATGTCACATGTTCTATAACCATTCCTGGGGCCTCATTTATAAAATGTGCGTACGCACAGATTTGATCTTAGAGTGTGCGTACGCTAAAATCCACGGCAACGTTCATATTTATAAAAACGGTCTTTGACGTGGAAAAGTACTTACCGCCACGTCAGGGTCTGAGTAGGCGTACGCACTTTTCCTTGTGGCAAAGTCGGAGCACCGCAGCTATTTGAACTATAAGCATAATAATACAAGCGGTGTACGTGCAAGCACCGAATTCATCATAAACAACGAAGATGCAGTGTAAGAGATTAATTGTGCAGTGTAGTCAGATTTTTTTATTAACGGGAGGTTTTGCGAGATTAAACTGACCTTTTTAGTAGCATAATGTTGAGAGTTCTTTACTTGCTTTCTGTACACAGTTTATTCCATGTTGTTGTTTTTGTATTATTTTATTTTACAAGAGAACTTGCAAAGTCTTGATTTACTAGTAATGCGTAAAATAGAAAAAAAAAATGCAGAAACGCATCTCGACTGTTTTGTCTGTGTAGCCTATAAGAATAGGCCTATGTCGTGCAATAACGGTTTTAATATATTCTATTCAATAACATTGTTAACTGTTTTTATTTATAACATCTGCTGCTTTGCTTCTGTGAAAATGAATAGAGACATCAGCCTTAAACTTTGTTTTTGTCATGTAGGCTACATCAGTTATATTTGCATAAAATACACTATATATTTTTGTGTCAGTACATTAATGGCACATTTGAGCAGCATTAGTAAACCGTGTAAATATAAAGAAATGTCAAATCACATGCACGTGTTTTTTCTTTTTTAAGATTTTATTATGATATGAAACGTCCAATTTTTCTTTCAATAATGTTTTTAAAGTTTTGCAAGAATTTCGTGATAATAAACTTTTTATTAGTTGTCATACCAAGTGATTTTAAAAGTAGGATGGCTCACTTTTTATAAGATGACTGAAAATTTTACTTGAATTCGTAGTTTATTCTTACTTTTGGAAACCTAATTGTTTTATAATTACTACTACTACTATTATTATTATTATTATTTATGTTGTTTCTAGAAGTAGTAATTTTGATAATACTCAATAGAAAAAATATAACTACACACACATCGTTTGTCCACAGAATAATGACTCATTATTAAATAAAAAGCGCTCCCGCACGAACCTCTACCTCCGCCAGCAGGACCTCGATTTCAGACTCAGTAAAGTTTTTTTTTCTTTGGGCTCGTCATTCTCAAGCATAGAAATTCGGATATTGGCGTGTGCTCTTTTATATGGTAATGATATTAATTAGGGGGCGTTTACAAGCCGGAGATCTGACACCAGTCAAGCACAATTTCAAGATCATTTGCGATTTATAAATGTCACATCTGGAAGAGAGGCGTACGCACGTGTTTTTGTGCGCACGTTGTTTTCTCTGAATCGCACTTACGCACTTTTGAGAAATGATCTTAGAACAAATTTAAGACGGTTTATACGCAACATTTTATAAATGAGGCCCCTGGACACTGAATAGAATACTATTCTTAAAAGGATAGCGCAGGCAAATAAATCTTTACAAAAGTGGTCTTTGTGAACCTTTTTTTTAATGGAAAAGAGCGCTGATGATTCTTCAAACTTTTTTTTTTTACTTTTTTTGTCCAACAAAAAAATAAACACCAGGCTTAGGAAAGAAATTAGAGAATTTTTATTTCCTCATAGAGTATTTTTTATTTCCCCCCTCCTTAAAGGGGTCATATGATGCTTTTTTAAAGATCATTATTCAAGCCGCGGTTAAGACAGCTGACTCCACTTTGATGTGACGCTGTCTCTGACGCACGCACACACACACGATGCGCAAAACTCCACATTTGAACAGTCAATAGCAAATACTTAAACTAATAACAAAACAGTAGCTGATTCAGAAGTTCCAGATTGTCATAGCAAAGTCAGCATTACCTCCTCTCCTAGGTTCACGAAACGGTCGTCCATAAAATGCATTGCTGTTCTGTTGTAAGTAATCTTAAAGATTCCTAAATGCATCTACTTTCGGAAGGCCAAATAAAGTGCTTTTGCTTTCGCCTAGAAACACACAGCGTCTCCCTGACATGGCTGCTACTAACTGCGGTTACTGAAACCACGCCTTCTTTCTTTGCGTGCACATTTGGGCGGCATTATGCTAATATTTCCACATAGTGAGGTAGATATGTGGGGGCGTGTTAGAACGAGCCGTTTTAGGGGTCTTAGAGTCTTAACTTTGATAAAGAATATCTCTTTGGTTTTGAGACTTTAGTCTTTGCAACTTCAGGGATCTTATCTATGCACAATCAGCTTGTAACACTCCAAAGAGAAAGGAAAACTTGAAATCGCATCATATGACCCCTTTAAAGTCCCTTTAAGGAGGGGGGAAAAGTTTCTCTTTCCAAACAAGGCACCGGCAAATATATGGAATGCGCTCCTTTTCTATATTAAAAGCATTAATATCTAATATTACTGATTTCTTATGTTAGTCATTGACGTTGAAATCTGACACTTTCGTCAGTGACCAACACATTTAAACACCTTACATTATAATTGGTGCAAAACATTAGATACTTAATACTAGTAAGACAATAACAAATTCAGATATCACAGAAAAAAAAATCTTAATTTAATATTATGAATTAAATTAAACAAAAACAAACATGAAAAAACATGATCAGAATTAGAGTGACAAAACAGCAACATCTGCAAAACAACACTGCATGTTTTTTTTTTAATCGTATTGTACATTTTTGCACACATAATTTACATTTAAAATCAAGTTACATCTGCATGGCTCGCAGAAAAGTTCTAAAAGTTTCACCATAATCCCTTATTTGGTTCAAATGCTTTGCTTCGTGCATATTTTCAGCAAAATCCGCTTACCTTGCAGCAAAACGGCAGAATGAATAAAATCAGAAATATGTGTCTATCTGCGAGAACGGTGTAGGCTACTGAATATGAAAGTAAAATACGTGGCATTGAATATTTAAGCCTTTTTATTTTTTCCTTAAGCACATGTGTTTTCGTCGGCTGCAATTTGAGCTGCAGCACCTCTTTGGTTCTGGACAAAGTCCAGAGGTTTTAACTGCCCCTGTCGGATTGACTATACAGCCTACACAACCACGTGTGGAAAACGAGTTTTATTCTTCTAAATGCAAACACGTTTAAAAGGTGTTTGTAAAGATGATGAAAGTACACATCTAAGTTTGTGATTCTAAGATTAAAAGAGAATTGCACCTACATAAACAAGTTTAAACAAGCCACATGTTAACACCACAACCAGATTTCATTTATTAAAACATTCTAGTAGCTTCACTCGGTTAAATTTCAAGAGCACTTTAGCACTGGTTTAAAATTGGCATACGAGGACTGCAATTATCTAAATTACCTTAACACCGTGATAATATTCCTGCGACAAATAATTTGTCTGTTCACACCAGACGCGACAGAATCAATAAATAATCACAGCAAACGGAAGCTGTATGCTGTTGTCCCCATCTATGGTTGTCCCAGCAGCGTCGTCGCAGAAATAGAAACCCACAGAATGAAAGATATCCTTGATTTTTGTAAGGATGAAGGGGCGGCACCCTTGACGCTAGACGCAGGGTGAGTCTGAAGCTTGGTGCTGAAGCAACCTCATAGTGACAACAGCCAATCACATTAATTAATTCATTACATCATTACTGTAATTCAATGATAAACAGAGTACACAAACACAACACACGCACGACACACACCAGATTCACCAACCACCTCGGCCACCACCTTCCAAGCTTGGTCCTTTGAGTAAGAGTCGCGTACTTATCTTCTATTAAGGTTCATTTTGATACATGGGCGGTTCTAGGGGGTGGCCAGGGGGGCCTGTCAACAAGCTTGGCCCCCCTAAATTTGGAATCATATCACACAACAAGCAATTTTGTTTGAAATGCGCAGTTTGTCCAGTAAACTATATATATAAAAAAGAAAAACATGCTAAATTCAAATCTGCGTTCGCTGGCTGGCACATATGAATTTCGCTACCTATATGCTTCCATAGGCACAGAGCCAGAGACACACGGTGTTTTAAAGCACTGCGCATTATAACCAATCACATACGGATTCTGTTGTTTATGAATGCAAGGACCAATCAGAGGCCTTCAGATGAGTCACCGCGCGCACTGGCTGACTGAATTCTCTGGCTAATTCTCAAATCGTGGAAAATAAAACAGGCTAATTAGTAACTTACAATGTTTTTATTAAATTCACATTAAATACAAAGTCAGTCATATTAAAAATATGTTATGGTATGACACCCATATCTGGTACTTAAGTAAAGAGACAGATTTTATGCAAAGTTAATAGATTACACTACTTTGCCCCATCGCCCATTATATCAACTAACATAATCTATGAAGTGTAAAATGCATTTACTTACACATATTTGAGAATCGAGAATATTTCATGATATATTTTTGGAATATTTCGAATAAAAAATTAATAAAACCCCTGCTGAAAAAACAATAGACACCATTACAAAATTTGTAATGGTTTTACTGGTTATAATGGGACTTGTATTGGTTTTACTGGAAACTGTAATGGACCCTGTTGGTCTCTACTGGTAATTGGTTGCCTTCTATAGGTGGCTTGTTAAAACCAATAAATCCTAATGGAATATGTCCCAAAACACACTACAGAAAACCATTTTTAATGGTTAAAAGTTGATGGTTTGTAATGTTTGTAATGGCAATTTGTAGTGGAAACCATTACAATTTTCTGCGATGGTTTTATTTATTTATTTATTTTCAGTAGGGACATAAGCCTATATCAGTTATACAATGATATTGTGGCTGCTGTGTGTCACATGACAAGCATGAGAGCCCCCCCCCCTCCCCCTTCACTTGTGCCCCCTCAAAAATAATGAGTGCATGATGCCCCTGACACTACAATACACAATTATTTGTCAAATAAATAAAACATGATGAAACATTCATTTTAGTTGAAATTGTTATAGATTGCTTCTAGAGATTGCAGTGATACATGACATGGTGAAAAATGGCTGAATGAATAATATTTAAAGGGGTCATATGATGCGATTTCAATTTGTCCTTTCTCTTTGAAATGTTACAAGCTCTTGGTGCATAAAGAAGATCTGTAAAGTTGCAAAGACTAAAGTCTCAAATCCAAAGAGATATTCTTTATAAAAGTTAAGAGTCAACCACGCCTACCTAAAACGGCTCGTTCTAACACGTCTGTCGTCATCAACGCTCCTGCAGCCGCTCTGGAGAAACTGCGCCTCTGAGAATCTGAGTCACTTTCGATTTCGCGATCACACGCACTCTGTGTAAAGGGAGCACATCTTAAGTTGCAAGATAAGATATTTGTCAGTGAGCTCAGGATCTGGTAAGCAGCAAATACTCCATGGTCTTGTCAGTCATCTCTCCTTATTCTTCACCTGGCTGTGTTCAGTCAAATCTGACTACTGCAGGCAGCTCTTTTTGGATGCAGGGTTGCCAAGTCCGCGTTTTTTTCTACAGAATTGGGCTACTTTTAAACTGTTGCCATGGGTTGATTTTCCCAAGTGGGTTAAAGGTTTGAAATATTGCATAAAATGCATTTGACTGAAATGCCTGTATTGAAACATTTAGCATTCAACCTGTGATAAAACTTTCAAGCACTTTTTCATTAACTGTTCCCTCCTGGTGGAATGACCTGCCCAGCTCAATCCAAGCAGCTGAGTCCTTAATCATTTTCAAGAAACGGAGATCTCTTTCATCTATATTTGACCCTCTAACTGTAGCACTCTCTATTCTATTTCTATTCTAACTTGTTTTATTTAAAAAGAAAAGAGCCTTTAACACTAGCATTCTCTATTATTGCTCTATTCTTTCTACTTATTTTCTTTGTATTTATTATAAATAATGACCTTCTAACACAACCATTATTCTTTTTCTGTTCTATTGACTTGTTTTATTTTTATTTAAAAATGAGCCTCTAACACTAGCATTCCCTATTCTTTTTCTATTATATCTACTTGTTTTCTTTTTATTTATTCTAAAAACAAAACAAAACAAGCAAAAAAAACAAAAAAAACCTTGCTACGTATATGTTATGTATGCTACGTTAGACGAAACCCCGCCTCCTCCGCATAATTTTTCAGTAATTTAAGTCGTCAGTTATTCCTTACATATTCACTGTCATCCATGGCAACGCTGCTTCAGACTGCTATTTCGTATCTGCAGCCATTTTCAGATGACTTGAGTGTAATAAAATATATAATTAATATAAAATATAATAATATATGACTGTAATATTGCAATGTTTTGTCTTCTTGCTAGGCCATCTTATTGGTTATTGTGGTTGTGTACTCTACTGGCTTTGCTATTGCCTTTGGCTGCCTTGCTGTGCTATTTATACGTGAACGTGTCGCTCGTGGGAATTTTTGAGTATGTTGTGTTCTAAACTTGGGGGGACAGTTCTGACCAGTTTTTAGGTACGTGTGTATGCACATGCCAAGAGCCGTTTTCCCTGTGAGAGGAATAAGGAGTGACATTGTTTGGGCTGTTGGCGAAAGTAAACTTTGACTGACCACTTTAAATGTCATAGACATAGGGTATTTATTATATCCTATGACATCACTGGATGTTTACAAGTGAAAGAGAAAATCTTTCACCTAACAAAATGATGTCCCTTTCACATAAACCAATATCAAACCAAATTATTTCTTTTGCTTGTATTATTCACATTTATGTCACTTTGAATACAATTTCTAGCTAAAGGTATACATATAAATGCAAATGATTTTACAGTATAAAAAACAAACATTGATCATTATATATTAACAGCATTCTGCCTCGGCTAACTTTTGAAACAAAGTAACTAACAAGGATTTTCAATGTGGTTTGTCGCTGTGTGTGTTTCTTATCCAATAATGAAAGCCTGCATTAGATCTTTCTTACATGCATCATTCTTACTTGTCCTTTTTCCACTCTTGAAGTGCATGAAAGAGATTCTTTACACTCCTCAGACCACAGCATTCCTTCTACTCTAAACAGTAGAGTAAGACACAGCACAGTCAAGGTTGTGGGTTTGATTCCCAGGGATGGGAATACATGCCGTGTAAATCACTTTGGATAAAAGTATTTGCCAGATGTAAATTAGCAATGGCTGGATGAGTGATGATTTGAAAAACAGGCCTTTAAATTAAATTGGTAATATTAAGGGTGAGCGATATGACCAATATCTTATTTCATGGTATGATAAAATTTATTTCATGATATAGTATACACACACACACATATATAGCTATTTTTTATTTTTTTTGTGAACAAAGCGAGAACAAATAGAAGGAAAAAATTGAGAACAAACAAGCAGATTACAAGCACAACAGAACATAAATACAAATTAAATAAACCTAAGTTTTTCAGCTACAATAGGTTTATTTAACATGTAGTAAGAATACTACAGAAATTGAATGTGTATAACTAAAATACTGCATCTATACTGTATGAATCAATTATGAACTGATTCTTATTAAAGATCCAAAAGTGATTCAGTTAAAGGCACAATATGTAAGATTTTTTTATTAAAGGGGTCATATGATGTTGCTAAAAAGAACATTATTTTGTGTATTTAGTGTAATGAAATGTGTTTATGTGGTTTAAGGTTCAAAAAACACATTATTTTCCACATACTGTACATTATTGTTTCTCCTCTATGCCCCGCCTTTCTGAAACGCGTCGATTTTTACAAAGCTCATCGGTCTGAAAAGCAAGGTGTGCTGTGATTGTTGCACGTTGCACACATCTGAATATTTGGGTTGAAGTGTTCTGGAACAGTGTTGTAAATACAACTTAACAAAGTAGTTTCGCTTTCACAACGAAACACATCGTCACACATGGCGGCCTAGAGTGAGCGGCGGCGGCGGCCTAGAGTGAGCAGAGGTGGCGGGCTTGAGAACGGCGCGGCCGGCGGATTCGACGAAGGAGCGTCCGGAGGGCTTGCGGCAACCACATGTGACGACCCCGGGCTGGACTCCGCTTCGTCCACGGTGAAAGCCGATCCGGTGATCCACAGCGCAAATTTCCTCAGCAACCAGCACGGATCCGCTCCAGGCATGACGAAGCGATATCGTCCTCTCTTTAGTCTTTGCAACTTTATAGATCTTCTTTATGCACCAAGAGCTTGTAACACTCCAAAGAGAAAGGAAAAATTGAAATCACATCATATGACCCCTTTAACAGATTGTCATGGACTATCAAAATAAAGTGTTACATAGTTTTGAGTTAAACATATCTTTTCCAGACTAAACAGATGCTCAGAGTTGCATCCCTGCAGTGATACAAATCAGTGAAGAAGCTCTTTGTTCTTGTTCTTGTGCATGTGTGTGTGTGACCTCAAATGAACTACAACATTTCTTCTCCAGCCACTCCTGCAGCTACTCTTCTATTGAGCACAGATGGAGCGTTAAACTGATTGGTGTAAGACTGTGGGTGGATGGCGATACCCTCTCAGTCTGTCATGTGTGCAAAAAAGACAAGAACGAACATGCTACAGGTCACAACTGACAAAAAAGAATGACAGGAAAAAAAACATGCATTGTTATTTTTTTGTGAACACCACATATCAGTGTAAGGGTAAATATTCATAACCATATTTCAGTGAATTTATTAACTTGAAATTAAAAATGTGTGAACACAGACCAGTTGTATATGGGTTTTGTTCAGTGGAAACGATAAAATCATGCATTTAAAACAAAATAAAATCTCATTCCTTAATGGGCCACTGAGGCAGGCAACTTCCAAGTGCACTATGGGAGATGGAGAGAGACAACTCATAAATTCAAGGCAAGAAGAATTCAAGTGTTTTTGGACCATATTTCTGTTTTTATTAACACACTCTATATAAAACGCAAGTGTACTGGACCTCCAACGCTGATGCACACAAAGTGAACACAAAAGTAATCAGTGCAGCTCTCTGATGTCAAGTGTACAACTGTTGGCTGAAAATGATTTTATATTAGATTAGATTCAATTAGATTAGATATATATTATATTTTTATATTTATTTTATAAATTCTAAAATATTATATTTTTCAGTTACATTTTACTTAAAGCCTTTATGTATAATGCATTATAAAAGTAGTTTTTTATGCATTAATTATGCCTTGTAATGCATGCACTGTACAACTGTGGAATAATTGTAACCACAGTTAATACATTATAACACTTATCACTTCATTGTTACACTATGCATTTTAAATTTGGTTATAATAATTTACAACATATAATGTTTTACAATGCACATTATGAATAATTATAATGCATTACCCTTTAATAACTCTTTATAATGCATCGTACATAAAGTAAAGTATTACCTATTTTTCTTACACACACCTATTGTCATATGGATTACCGTCATGTTCATTTTGCGTGGTTTTTTAAGGTTCAGTACACTTGCGTTATAGGAACTCACAGAGAGAGCTTTCTCTAAAAATCTTTGTTCATGCTCATCTCAAGAGAGAAAGTTATATACGTCTCGTACAGCATGAGGATGAATAAATGTTGACGGAAATTTCATTTTGGGGTGACCTATCCCTTTAAGCAGTTGAAACTGTTCAAGGAAAAAGAAATAATAACATGCTTGTGTTTCAAGAATCATGGTTCATGGCATCTTCTGAATACCAAAAGAAAGAGAAAAAAAACATGTGTCTGAGCCAAGATCCTGTCTAATGATACAGTTACACCTGTGCCCAGGGCCGTCGCCAGGAATTCTGGGCCCTGTGCACGTACGATCATAACAACTCATAACACCGGTTTTTCAGCACTACTTGTGACATTTGTCACAGGTGCAAAAACACAGAAAGTGCATCAGCGAATGATGACAATGGGCTGTCAAGCTCATAAACAAGTAAAAATGCTGCTGTAAGTAATTTGTGCTTTTTTTCTCTGTTTCCCTCTGATCTTCTATAATTGAGGAGAGTAACATCACTTTGTTTTACACTATAGATTTTTATTTTTTTTTACATCAAACATGTAGTCTCTGATTGTTGTTTACAGTTTGATGGATTTTTAAAAATTGTATTATTAATTTGATTTTAGTTTTATTTATTACTGAAAGTTTTACTCTGTATTTGGATTTGACATAGATGACTTATGAATTATTAAAAAACAGCAAAATACCCCAAGGACATCATTGTGCAATCACATTTCAGCAGAGTATTCATATTATTCACTGTACATGCATTCTTTGCGTAAACCACAGATTTCTAGTTTCACTGAGTCACATACCAAGCAAATGTGAGAGAGACAACTTTCCTTTCACATTCCTTTGCATGAGTTTCATGAATAGACGAACATGTTCCTTCCTGTACAGACACAAAAAGCAAACTGGCAAATCTCAATAAGGATATGATTATGCCCTATAATAGTCCTATACCCCAAAGTGCTAAATGTATGTCATTGTTAACTCACTGAACCAGTTTGACTCGCACTTCATTGCCTACGCAAACAAATGTGTGGATACCAATAAGCAGATGTATGACATGTAGACTTAAAAAAAAAAAAACGCTTTGCAAGGGAATAGCACAAATAAAGACTCTCAAAGGATGTTGCCTGTGTCAATAGTGGATCTGGATGTCTAACAGCTCTAGTGAGAACTCTTCCATATCTTTTTAAATATTTCATTTGATATTATCAGCATACATGAAAAGTTTAATTTAAAAATGCAAACATTTAAAAGTAATTATTACACAGCTCTCTGGAATACTTGTTCTGACTGGACAGTGACTACATTCTGAGGTCTATTATAGAGCACTACATGAATATTAAATATTAAATCTAAGCTAAACGCTGGCTATAAACAAACTACCCCACGGTTGCATGATTTCAACATGGCTTTCACTAAGCTTCCAAAAACTCTTCAATCTTTATTTTAAAAGCATTTCCCCTGAATGTTTAGTTATAATATTTGAGTTTCCTTTCATGGAGGCTTTGTGAGCTGAAATATTTTGTCCAGTTATTTACTTCTGTTGCAATTAGCTTAAGCTTTCAGATCGCAGATCATCCTGTTGCGGTTTATTTTTGCGATTACAACTGGCTGAACGTACATTATTAAAATAGTATCTCTGGCTTTTGGATGATGTATATGTTACTGGGTGAAAGGTTCTTTCCATTTCTTAATTTTTGCCTTCCTCTTTCTCAAAAAACGTAAGTGGTGAGACTGAAGTCATCCATACTACAGTAATTTGCTCTCACGCAATGAGCAGACCAAGTCATGATTATTTCTGTTTATTTCAAACACATACCACAAACACATGCAGCCTATTTGGTTCTGAAGCACAAGGATCATTCTAGACCACCGTTTCCCATCTCTGTTTCTGGAGGAGGCACACAAACAGTACAAAGGCAAGACAGTTGCCTTGCTGCCCGAAGAAGGAGCCGGAAAAGGGCCAACCCATTTTGATATAACACCCTGCCCTATAGATAGAATGACAGATAAAATCATAGATAGATAGATTTTCATGAGGGGGATTGGCGTCACGACATCTTTGTTTCCAGCCAGAACATTAAAGAACGCGACACACATCTCCCGGAAATCCTGTTGAATTCAACCAATCAGATGACAACTTTGAAATTAGAGTCCATCTGTTCAGGGTTGTTTTCAATCAGTGAAATTACTATCAGGTGTCAGTGCGTGCCCTGTTTTATTTAAAGAACAGGGATCTATCAAAGTCTGATCATGTTTGAGGAAGTGTATCATGGCATGAGCAAAGGAGATCTCTGAGGACCTCAGAAAAAGTTGATGTTGCTCATCAGGCTAGAAAAGGTTACAAAAACATCTCTAAAGAGTTTGGACTCCACAAATCCACAGTCAGACAGATTGTGTACAAATGGAGGAAATTCAAGACCACTGTTACCCTCCCCAGGAGTGCTCCACCAACAAAGATCACTCCAAAAGACGTGTAAAAGTCCACTAGGTTTCAAAGGACTGCAGGCTAACTTCTAAGCAACTAAAGGCCTTTCTCACATTGGCTAATGTTAATGTTCATGAGCCCACCATCAGGAGAACACTGAACAACCACGGTGTGCATGGCAGAGTCGCAAGAAGAAAGCCACTGCTCTCCAAAAAGAACATTGCTGCCCATCTGCAGTTTGCTAAAGATCATGTGGACAAGCCAGAGGAATACTGGAGAAATGTTTTGTGGATGGATGAGACCAAAATATAACTTTTTAGGTTAAATGAGAAGTGTTATGTTTGGAGAAAGTAAACACTGCATTCCAGCATAAGAACCTTATCTCATCTGTGAAACACGGTGGTGCTGGTATCATGGTTTGGGCCTGTTTTGCTGCATCTGGTCCAGGATGGCTTGTCATCATTGATGGAACAATGAATTCTGAACTATACCAGCAAATTCTGAAGGAATATGTCAGGACATCTATCCGAGAACTGAATCTCAAGAGAAAGTGGGTCATGCAGCAAGACAACGACCCCAAGCAAACAAGTCTTTCTACCAAAGAATGGTTAAAGAAGAACAAAGCGAATGGTCTTTGGAATGGAATTTGTTTCGTAATGGTCAAGTCAAATTCCGGACCTTAATCCAATTGAAATTTTGTGGAAGAACCTGAAGCAAACAGTTCATAGGGGGAAACCCACCAACATCACAGAGTTGAAGTGGTTCTGTACTGAGGAATGGGCTCAAATGTATCCGTTGTGCAGGACTGATCAGCAGTTACGGGTCAAGCGATTAGTCAACAGAAGAGACAGACGGCTGCAGCTCTTCCCTGTACACACTCTCCTTTTCTGTCTTCTCTTTTCCACCTCTATCATGTGTTTCCAAACCATTCCGGTTGTCTCTCGACAACGCTCGTAAGGTCACACGCAGACGGCAACGCAATGTGACAATTTTCAAGCGACAGCTGAAAACCCATCTCTTTCGAAGCTACTTGACGTCATCATAAAAAAATAAAAATCTCTCTCTTTATTTATTCCATCTCTTTCTAGCTTGTACTTATTTGAACAATGTCTAAGAACTTGGTATTACAACCACTTCTTGTGTCTGTTTGCCTCTTTAAGAAGAATTGCTTTATGTATCCCCCAATTGTAAGTCGCTTTGGATAAAAGCGTCTGCTAAATGACTAAATGTAAATGTATGAGAAACATTACTTGCAGTTATTGCTGCAAAAGGGGAACACACCAGATACTGAAAGCAAAGATTCACATACTTTTGCCACTCACGAATATTTAACTCCGGATCATTTTTCTCAATAAATAAATGACAAAGTATTTATTTTTGTCTCCTTTGTTTGATTGGATTCTCTTTGTCTACTTTCAGGACTTGTGTGAAAATCTAATTATGGGTCATATTTATGCAGAAATATAGAAAATTCTAAAGGGTTCACAAACTTTCAAGCAGCACTGTATCCCTTGACGGTCATAGATTGATTTGATTTCTAAATATATTTAATGGATCCTTCTAAACAATATGAATAACATTTATTAAAGCAATTTCCCAGGCAAAACAGAAAATTAGGTTAAATATGCAAATTCATGCAGTATCAAATTCATGCTTATAAATTAAAAAATATCATTACTGTCACCATACATCTGTACAGAAACAAAAACATCAATTTATTGGTTTAATGGATGGAAGGGTGAGTGAATTATGAAACCAGAGAGGGCAGAGCTTTCCTATTCCTTCCTCTCTGTGACCTCCTCTATTGACATATATTCCATGTCTCTGCATTTCCATGGTAACCCCTCGCCTCATCCATCACTAAAAGCTTTGATTACACGCTCTTATGAACTGTACAAAACATACTCATTCAAGCAGATCACACACACAAACCAGTTTATGAATAATTATGGAGGTGGAGGTGTGGGGAAGGTTTTGAATATGTTTACTCAAAGTTTACAGTGATGATGTGTTGGATTTATAATGTGCAATGTAACACAAGCAATGTATGATGCCCTGAAATCCTCCAAGCCTGAGGCAGGGATGTTAGTGTAGAAGAAAAAAAAACAATAACATCAACAACAATATGTATTCGAGAGTTCCCATTGCTGCCCTGAAGCTTATTGCTTTATAGAGGAATGAGGCACACTGCTCTCATTATATGCTGTGATTCATACGCTTTAGATCCGCAGGTGGGCCACCTGACCTCAGTAATTCATGTGAAACCATGATTGAGATTATTCCCAATGTAATTTCAGTGAAAACATGATTATAGTGTCTCTAAGATGCCTTTATACAGGTTGCTTTATGCAGATATGCATCAAAGTCTGCAAAGGACATGATTTGTATTCCATGTTTAATACGTTTAGTGATTCGATCTAAGATATGATTAATATGGAAGGAGTCTGTCTCTCTCCTCTTGGTGTGTATAAAATTGAGTGTGTTTAGTATTAACATCTGGCCAGCTTTAGAACGGAAATAGAGTCATAAATCACTCTGCACAGTTATTGCCTCCTTAACCACGACACACACACACACACACACCTTAATATCTCGATGTGTATGTGTGTGTGCAGGTGTGCAGAAACAGTGAAACAGTCCTCATAAATAAAGCAAATCATGTCATAATAACGTTTTCAGAAGTATTGATGAGACGACAGCACAAATTACACTAGAATAAATTATTAGTTTGAAGTTATTGTATTAATGTATACTTGTTTTATATATGTTGAAGGCATAAAAGAAGAAATGGATTACTGTTTCATCTTCACTTGGACAAAATATCAAAATTCACATCTGTATCTGTAGACAGGGATTCACAGGTTAACTGTATATGTGGTAGCGATTTTCTAAGGCCTTGTTTGAAATGCAGTATGTGTAATAAAGGCAATGACTTCCTTCAGTCTAAGATTTCCAAGATTTTCAATGAAGGAAATAAAACAACAGTGATTAATTTTATTACTGAAGCAATACTGACCCCTAGTGTTTATACTTCTAATGCCATGGAGTGACTTCTAATTCAAATAAAAAATAATATAATAAAATTGATCTACAGCGACGACAATAAAAACTTTCTCAAAAATAAATAAATAAACAACTGCGTGACTCATGTGTATCTTTAATTTTATTATATACATATACAAATGATTACATCACTCCCACTGGCTCCCTGTCACTGTTCGAGTGGATATTAATTCTCATGCTTACCTATAAGGTATGGTTTAGCCCCTCAATATTTGTCTGATATTTTAACCCCATACATTCCTCAGGCGTGATCTCCGCTCCTCCTCCTTTTTTATTTTTTTTATTTTTTGTGCATGTTTTCTTTTTTATTTCAATGTATTTTTATTATTATTATTATTATTATTATTATACAACTTTCAAAAGGGTTATAAAATGATTATTATTATTATTGAGCGTCTTGTCCAATCATGTAGCTCTACGATCTGAAAAATGTGTTGCTGCTCGAGGGTGTGTGGCAAACATCTGACCAATCACTAAGCACATACTAAGTAAAATCAACCAATCAACATCATCCTTACATGTAGGCCATTTCCGTTTGGCGGAAGTTGACGTTGCTAACGCCAGTGCAAACATTTCTGATCATATCCAGTGTTTATAGCGAGAATAACACTTCATTAACCGGTAAGGTGTGTCTGAAACTTTGCGTCTTGTTTAATAAAGCGCGTAGCTTGCCGCCAGTTTTAGTGTTTAGTGAACATTTTCTATAGAAATGTATGAATAGTGTCATGACTTGTCATGAAGCGCTGTAGTCATGGACTGTCTACGCTACCTAAGGTGATATCAGCTGGACAGATATCTTATCTACAATATTAGAAGTATTTATCTATTGTGTTAAATATTACAATTATAAAAATACTTAAATGTCACTGTGTTTCGCTACAGCATATAGGCCAGCTATACTTATCAAATACAGGTTTAGGTGGTTTCAAAAATGTCACTGTGTTTGACCATAAGTACATTTTCCTCTCATCTTCAGACTGAGTCAACATGAGACATGGCTGTAAATGTGGTTACAAATCACTTGATTTAAGACTATTTCATAAACTGTCAGACTCCCAAGAGCCACCTGGCTCACATTAGACTGGAGAAAATGACAACAAGCCTGATTTAACATGTTCATGCTTGACCTTCTTTCTTACATTTCACACTGGTTTTCAGATAGTGTCTTGCAAGAATGTTGGGCACGTGTCCTGTGGAGTCTGGATCGTGTGATTGATGGCAGCTCTGGCAGTTTTCCGTCACGCCTGCAGCGGTCCTCTGCTCTGGGGCTGGGGATCCGTTCTGTGCGGCCTGCTGGGGTCTGTATTTGTTCTGCTGCTGCCTTTAGCAGGAATAGAGGAGCAATGCTGTGCCACACTGAAGGGTCTTGCTCTTCTGCGCTGCCAGCTGTGGGGGGGTGTGCAGCGGCCTGTGGTGCACACCACCAGCCTGACGGTCCCGTTCACTGCACTAGACCTCCTGCCACAGAAAGTCAAGCCCAGTAAAGGTACAGTACAGTTGTCGCTGATGCTGACTTTGTGTTGATGAGTAGCTTGAGTGTCTTCAATCAAAATTGGCTGTTTACTTTCTAAAATAAATTTTTGGATGCATGTTATTCTAAATTAAGTATGTTAGACTTCATAATCTTATATCTTAATCTTATTCTCCTGGGACCCAGACGTAGAATTTTGTCATCTGTAGAGGATACTATATCTTAGCAAATTTCTCTGAGACCATACATGCCATATGGATGTACGGTAAAGAGCATATTCAGGGGTTTTCAGAGATACCAAACAATTGGAAGTTTAACCATGACAGCTCCTCCATATATCGACTCTGACTAAATTCAGCACACTTATGGAAATATGATATTTTGTAATTATCATTTAAATCAGACTAATTACAACTTTAGTGCGGTTTCAAAGCAGAATATGTTTTGTCTGTTTTGAGACATGCATCATTTTCATACATGTCCACTGTAGTCCCATTTTAGGGAGACACAATAAGTAAATAGGGCAAGAAACTATCTATCTATCTATCTATCTATCTATCTATCTATCTATCCATATCCTATATATATATATATATTTTTTTTTTTTTTTTATTCTATATATTTTAAATATTTTATATAATTATAATATTTTTCTTAAATATATACATGCATGTGTGTATTTATATATACATAAAATATATAATATAAAATATATATTTCAAATTTTTGTTCAAATTAAATGTAACATTTTTCAGCTAATTTTATTTCAGCTTTATTTTAATGAGCAAAAACAATTTTTAATAATTTTACTGAACTAACACATCTGAAAATGCTTTTTTCTTGTTTTTTTTTCTTCTTTTTTTATGGTTCAGTCATTTCTCAATGAATCAAGTCCCTCCCTCTTATTTTTCTTGATGAATTTTCTGTTTTAGTTTTGTTATATATGTTCAATAATGAAATGTACAAATTTTTACAAATGGCATTTCTTTTTAAAATATATGTTTCAAACCTAATATTCGTCTCATTCACCTCTGTGGACACAATTAAAATGATTACATTTGTGGTTTCTTGAAATCTCAACAGGCGCTAAAACTCATTAGAAGTTCATTGCAATCAGGTTTACAGACTGTGACATTTAGATTAAACAGATAAAACTATGAAAAATAACTGAAACATACTTTGAAGTGTTAAAGTCTATTGATTATACATCTCTCCGCTGGAATGTCATACTGTGAAGCGCTGACGATCTGTTTGTTTACAGAGACTCAGCTGGAGGCAAAGGCGGCTCTCCAGCAGGCTTTGGAGATGAGGAAAAATGGCAAGAGGGAGAAAGCTCATAAGCTGCTCGTCCACGCGCTCAACATGAACCCGGAGTTTGTGGAGGCGCTCACTGAATTAGGAACCATACTGGAGGAGGAAAAAGACATTGTCCAAGCAGACCACCTGTACACCAAGGCCCTCGCCATCTCGCCCTGCAACGAGAAGGCTCTGGTGAGCAGGGATCGCACGCTCCCGTTAGTAGAGGAAATAGATCAGCGTCACTTTGGAATCATCGATGGAAAGGTGCGACGTCTCATGTCCATACCCAAAGGCAACTCTGCTCTGCGCCGAGTCATGGAGGAGACCTACTACCATCATATTTACCACACCGTAGCTATTGAAGGCAACACGCTCACGCTGTCCGAGATTCGCCACATTATTGAGACCAGATACGCCGTTCCAGGAAAGAGTCTTCAAGAACAGAACGAGGCAATTGGCGTCGACGTGGCCATGAAGTACATCAACACCACACTTCTGTCCCGCACTGGAGCGATCACTGTAAATGACATCCTAGAGATACACCGACGGGTCCTAGGCTACGCTGATCCCGTCGAAGCCGGCCGATTACGTGCCAGCCAGGTGTTCGTGGGCCATCACATCCCACCGCATCCGCGGGACTTGGACAAGCACATGCAGGAGCTGGTGCAGTGGTTGAACTCGGAGGAAGCACTGCATCTCCACCCGGTGGAGTTGGCAGCTCTCGCGCACTATAAACTGGTTTACGTTCATCCGTTCGTGGACGGGAACGGACGGACGTCTCGCCTGCTCATGAATTTAATCCTAATGCAAGCTAGTTATCCGCCGATCACCATTCGGAAAGAGCAGAGGGTGGAGTATTACACCGCCCTGGATACTGCCAACGAGGGCGACGTAAGGCCCTTTATTCGCTTTATCGCGAAATGCACTGAAATTACACTTGATACGCTACTGATAGCCACAAGTGAGCATGCAGTGGGGCTCCCCGGGGCTAGTCATCACGCCTGTCCTGACTGTAAACACACCATACCTGTGCATAGCTGATAGATGTATATTGGTAAGTGGAAAAAGATAGCATGTGGCGTAAATTGAAGTGCCATATCAGCCTCTGTACCGACCTTCTACTGCTAGCATGGGACCTACATGGATAAACTGTTGATCCATTTCAAGTTTGTGCATTTACTGTGTAGCTTTATTCGTTACAAATCCTTTCTTGACTAATGTCCACATTTTAGCCTCTACTTTGTTGGTTTTAAATTTGAAATGAAAGAAAAGCTCTTATTCACTGAATGAACAGTATTAGGTCAGCTCTTCAGCAGCTACATCCTTCTGCATGTGAGTTAATAATAATGTTGCATAAATGAACTGCTGTCTGCTGGGAACAATATTCATACTCATATTTTTGTGGACTTTTTTTCTAGTCTCAAAATGCAAGCTTGAGTTAATCTCTTTTTAAGTTTGCTTGGAAAAAGGACAGGTCTGTTAAATGTGAAAGATTGCAGTTCTTTAGTGATGTTTTTCAGATGCTTTACTAGCTGAAGTGCATTTTGTGAATGGCTTGTTACATTTGTCACTTACAAGCTGGCAGGTTACAGCAAAAAAAGAAGTTCAAAAATTAATGTCTGCCAAAGCCAGTTTGAGTAATAGTTAACCTTTAACCTTAGAATATAATCAGATTTTTTTATTTTGAGGTTCTTTAAAGTTTAGTTGAAAATAACTTTTTTTTGAGATGGTACTCAAGTCTATTTTCATATGAAAATGATTGCTCCAGGATTCTGATGTATGATGCAAGGAATATTATAATTACCCACAGCTGTTCAAAATGTTAAGGAAGATGTATTATTGATTGTAGGAATATTGTTGAAAAGTTGCATTAATAATAATGTTAGGAACTTTTATTTTTACACTTTTTTACTGACGTCTTTTGATTTTGAGTTTGCCATTATTTTCAAGCACTTTAATCTATTTAAACATAGCTTTCATTTATTTACTACTCGTAAAAGCTATTTTATTGTGTGTAATAAATTATTGTGCAACTTCTCATTTCCTTGTAGTATTTGGTGGATTTGTCTTCTCAGCTTTTCACATAGGATAATGGCACTGTTGTGAAACATGGAAAATGTCAGCTGTACCCTTGACAAAAGATCAAAACAAAAATATGGCTAAAACAAAATGAGAAAATATCACAAATGAGCACGTCGTATTTGACAACCACATACATTTAATTGCTTCATTAAACAATTTAGGCTTTAATAAAAAGGAAAAATAAAACCGTATGACTACACAAGTTGAGCAACACAGGAAATACAACAGGAACATTATTAGAAATAATTATAAGAGTGCCTAAAGATGACACTGACTGGTAAATAAAAATGGCCAATCTATAATCAAATAATTGATACAATAAACCAAATTAAGAAAAGAAAGTGCACGATTTACCACATGTATACCATGTTTTCATTATTTTTAATGTTGAACAAGACATTGCAACAGCACGTTTTTTTATTTTTTTCTCAATCACTACTTTAGGCCACTGTGGTGATCAAACACAAACATATAGAGCTACTTTTCTTTTTTTTAGTTCAAAATATACAAATGCTTTACAAAACTATGGCCAACCATTGAGGGGTGTGAACGAGAAACAAACACAATGAAAAGAACACGGGAGGGAACTGTCTAGTGTATGACACTGCAGTTAAAAAAATAGATCAGCTTAACATTTAATAGTGGATGAAATACACAAGTCCATCATAGCCATTAAAACCAGTAAATAATACTAATATCCAGGACATTTTACATGATATATGTTGTCTGTATATACACACACAATACAGTATACGATGGGTTCACAATCAGGTGAACTCGTAGTGGAAGGTTCTAGCAATATACAGCTGCATAGATTCTTCAACTTCCGGGAAGGACCCAATCGGTTCTAAAGCAGCAACTGTGCTCCTCAGCCAGCCCTCGACACATCACTGCAAACGCATGTGGAATCTAAGGTTCTAGATTAGCTAAAACTGGAGTTCTAGACGGAAGGTTGAATTGAATCTGGCTGCGGAGCACAAGCTTTAATCTTCAGACCATTATTGAGCACACAAGGTAAGGCAGGTTTACAAGCTGTGTCAGCAATTAAACAAGATTCAAAGCACAGCGCTTGGAGAAAATACAAAATGCCTGGCAAAACTAGAATCTACTCATTTCCAGGGCAGGACAGTGTACAGCTTTTAATTAAAGCGCTGCAGTGTAATAAACACAAAAGTCGAAATTCTTAGTCACAGATGTATGTAAAGATCATCTATTACTCCATTAGTCTTCATTTATGAAGACAGTTTATTTATTAGTTGTAAATCTACACATGCAAGACTGTTTCAAATGGTTGTGGTACTGCAAATAAATTATTTATACAACAAGCAGTTCAGAGATTATGTAAAATAAAGGTTTTGATCTTTATTTTTTTTGTTGATGCCTTTGACAAGGCAGAGGTGCAGGACGCATCTACATTTCAGCTGCCCCAAAAAGGACCTACTGAGAAATGAAGCCGAGTTGAAACCTATTTATAATACATCATCTATCTTCATATTAAATGTTCTTGCATATACCTTTTAAAACAACGATCATCACATCGTTTGTTTTAACATCCTGTTAAAAAAATACTCGCTGACAAAATCTGAAATCTGCCCCCAAATCCCATTCGTTATTACTAAGAAATAAAGAAAACAATACAGCTGGCATCTCCATGGTCGAGGTGTTAAAATAGTTTTCCTATATATCGGGAGTGGTCATGTATTTACAGAAAGTAGGCTAAATTAAAACACTTTCTCCACCGGACTTCGTAAGGACACAGCATGGCTTTCTGTCAGAAGGCAGGTATTCTTCTCATGTTCTCTGAATATAGTTTCACTTTTTGAGGAGCATCCTGGCAAAGTCCTCGTTGGACAGAGACTTGGTTTGATTGTCCAGGCTTGCGGTTCCAGGTCCTCCGTGCACTCCATCTGTCACTGTGGCGTGTGGTGCAGAAACGGTCCCGTTCTCTGCTTTGGCATCTGGATCACTCTGCCGGTACAGAGAGCGTGGCAGCAGAGAGATCTGAGTGCGTCCTTTTCCTCTTCTGGAAAAAAAAAAAGAAATTAAAATGTGTAAAGAGAAAGAACTGATGTTTTTTAGCAACCAAGAACTATGGAAAAAAAAATACAATGCACAATTTGGGTGGAAAAATGTAATTGCTATTTTTATATATATATATATA
>NW_015548231.1:639411-644166 GCF_001515605.1 Sinocyclocheilus anshuiensis | reverse complement strand
ACTAAATCAACAGATTTAAAAATGTGATATTTTTATTTTTTGCTTTGTAGGACTAAACAATTTAGTATTTAATTTAAATATTATTATTAACATAACATAACATTAAACAAAGAAATATTTATGAAAGCTGTAAAAACTATTGTATATCTGATAAATCAATTGCAACTTAACTAGACTTTTTTGCTTTATTGTACAAAAATGTAACATTATTAAATAATATTAAACTGAAAAATATATAATACTATTTCATAGTAAAATAAACTGAATATCTAAGAAACATAATAGTAATTTTATTTTATAGTATAATAGTAAAATTATAATATTAATACTTAACTCCTCATTTCTTTATTTTCAAAACTCAAGCTTTCATTTTGGTGCAAAACCGTGGGAAGCCCTCGAAGTTTCAGGTTTATAAATCTCATTACAAATCTGGTGTAACGGCTGGTGCATGTTGTTTTCCCAATGCACGTTATAATCGACCCAAACTCACAACAAACACAGAGATGAGTTTGTGTGCAGCAGCATTTACGGCAAACCAAGCCACACTGAGACACTGAATATACCGCATCCTGAGCTTCATTCACACAGCATGTATATTTATCTCATTAAATTGCAGCTTTTGATAAGCCGTATTGCAATTTTTATTTTATTTTAATTAATCCTTTAGCCCTTAAATTTATAGTAAGTGGCAGCTGAAACCTCTTTTACTTTCCCAAATCGAATATTAGAGCAAATTTCGACAATAAATTCCTTTCCTCTGGAGACATGGCATCGCATCCAAGACCACAAATTTTCGCACCATAATTACTGACATCCGCATAGCAGTAATTCAACACATGACCAGCTAACCTGGCGCATCATGTACTTACGCTCCCTGAGGTTGCCTCATCATCGCAGCCCCCAGGATTCGACTAGGCGCTGCTTTATCTTCCATCTTCCTGCTCGGGGGGTTGCTAATGGCAACAGAGAGTGTGAAGTTTTCCAACATGGTGCCGTCCATCTTCAGCACAGCCTGCGAGGCCTGCGCTTCGTTCTCATATTCCACATACGCCAAACCCTACAGAACACACACGCATTAATGTGAACACTCAACAATATACGAAATAGGAATATCGGTTCAACGTTTGGACATGTAATGCATCTAGAGGAATATGAACATTATATGAAAAAATTAGCTTGGAGATGACTATACATACAGGGTTTCAGCAGGTTTTATAAAGTCAATATGTTCTTCTCTAAATGTAAACATCTAGCGAGCAGACAATGAGTTGTATTAGCAACACTTCAAGGTTTGAAACTTCCAAATAATTCTCCATTACTATTTAACTCACTTGAAAAAAAAAAAAAAAAAAGTCTTGAATTGCTTTTACTGTTCTTTCTGATCTCACTGCAGAAAATGTGCTGTTCTTCCTCATTAGTTTTGTCTGGTTTTCCACTGCAAATATCTAAAATATTCTTGAATCAAAATACATTTACTTGAGAAATTAAATGACACAATAAGTCTTGATTTATGAGAAATTCGTAAAAAAATTAAATGAGTTCATGATTAACCTTGACAAGGTTCATGACAAACCATGGTTCACTGCAAAACTCAGATGTCATTCTGTTACACTGTGGAAGCTTCTGTCACGAAAACAAATTCCTCGTATGTGTAAACATACCTGGCAATAAAGCTCATTCTGATTCTGATTCTGATTCTGATGATTAAAACAAGAACAAAAATCTTCCATTGGGCTCAGAAAAATCGACTTAATTCAAATGGAAAACAAGTTTTTATACCCTATTGACAGATCTTTATTATGGTTTTAAGTATTAACTCAATTTTGTTCAGTTTCTCAGAAAACAAGACTTATATCTTCATTTTGCAGCTCAAAAGAATGTATCTTGATTTAAGGATGTTAGATATTTGAATTGGACAAAATACTGAAGATGACAAAAATACTGAGGAAGGTATTCATTTTTGGCTGTGCATACAACACTTAATGCCATGACTATTTCTGAACTTATTTAAGACCTTCATTTGTGGAAGGGTGAATTAAGACCAGCAAAAATTACAGTTCTTTCAAAAGTAGAGAATCATTATGATTTTAAAAAGTCTCTTATTTGTCTCTTAAAAAGTCTCTTATGCTCACCAAGGCTGCATTTATTATCAGAAATATACAGTAAAAACGGTAATATTGCAAAATATTATAATTTGAAATTAAATTTAAAAATATATTGAAATAGAAAATAGTTATTTATTCCTGTGGTGACAAAGCTCAATTTTAAACATCATTACTACAGACTTCAGTTTCACGTGATCTTTCAGAAATCATGCTAATATGCTGATTTGCTGCTCAATTATTAGTTGTGCTCGCTTATTAATAATGGTTATTATTATTATTATTACTACTACTACCAGTTTTAACAGTTTTTGCAGCTTAATATTTTGTTGAAACATTTCAGGATTCTTTGAACAAAGTAAAAAAAAAAAAATTAAAAAAAAGGATTTATTTGAAATAGAATCCTTTGTAAAAATTATCACCTTTTTACAGTAACTTCTGATCAAATGTAATTGTAATGGACTGTATACATTCATTTTATATATGCACTATATTCTGCAGGATACTGGGACAGTCTTACCGTATATTTAGATTATTGACAGAGGCCTACCACACACCTTGGGTTTGCCGGAGCGGTTGGTGATAAGCCGGATGGCTTTCACTGTGCCGTGCTGTTTACAGAGATCCTCCAGTGTCTCTTTAGTGCAGGAGTACGGCAGGCCCGAGATAAAGATCTTGTGCTTCTCCACTGCTGTTTTGTACTTAAAAACCTAAGACACATTATACAAATGATTCACATTTTAAAAATGATAACCAATAAGAAATGTACTACAAATTGTTCACTTGAACATCAAGAAACACTATATCACAAATTGAGTACTATACATTCTAGATACCTTGAAGTCAGGATTCTTATTCTTGTCCACACAAGGAGACACATATATGGGCCGCCCATCCACCTCCTGCCTGTCCAGTTTCAGTGCCTCAGATACAGCCAGTCTGTCCTCAAACTGCACATAGCAATAGCCTCTAAACGCACCTTTCACTGTAAACACAGGCCGCACCTGCTGTACAGTCCCACAACCCTGAAAAAATGTTCGCAGCTTGCCCTCTGGGTCCTCCAGATTAAAAGCCAAGTTACTGACAAATACACTATCTTCATCTTTGCGCTGCTCCTTTGACATGTCCTGGGGTTGTCGCGGGGCTTCAGACAGTCCCTGTAGGTTCTTACGGAAACCGGGTGGCTCAGATTTACGTGGTGGTGGAGCTCGGCGGCCGAAAAGCCCACTTTCTGTCTCCATGAGGTCCTCTGTGGCTGTGCTACCAAAGCCTTCCTCCCCTCGGAGCCTCTTGGACGGCAGCTCTGCACACATTTGATATGTCAGTACAGCTGAAGTCTAAACCACACTTGTTTGGAAATTACTTCCAATTTCTCTAAAAACAGATTTTTTTTTTAACACAACTAACAGAATTATGCAACTTCATCCATACCTTCATCCTCTCCCCATTCCTCCTCGTACTCATCTTCAGCTTTCCGTTTATCCCCAGTTCTGTTTGCTTTCTGGCTCTTCTTTTGGGCTTTTTTATCTGCCTTGGCTTTTCTCCTGTGCTCGGCTTTCTCCTCCTCTTGTCTGGTTAGGAGAGCCTCTTTTTCAGCCACCTGCAGAAACAGCATTTAAACAGCTCAAAAACCGCATCAAAAGGACATTTCCACATGGCAAGCTTCAAGACAAGCATGATAGATACAGTGCACAGCATAAATGAGTACACCCCCTCTGAAACTTAAATTCAGCAATTACTCTTTGCTTAGAAGACATGTTATGGTTTTTTAGAGATATAATATTCCAGCAAGTCTGCTTGATCAGTCACCAAAGAAGAATGTTAAAATTATTCAAGAAAATACCATTTTCTTATTAAAGTGATAAAATGTTGTTGCAAAATGAGTACACCCTCCTGAAATTTACTACAAAAAATAAATAAATAATAACAATTCTGATGTAAGGTTAAGGCAAGTATTGATCAACAGGTAAGTATGTTGAACCAAAACTGTTAAAGGTAAGTAATTTCTTGATAATTAAGTGTTATATGGCCCACTGAATCATACTCTGACTTAATGCTGACAACAATGAAACCACTTGAGAGAGAACTGTCAGGCGATTTATTTCTTAGCATAAAAGAGGACAATGGTACAAGCGGAATACCAAATTATTGTTTTAAGTGTGAAAATATAGCCAAAGTTACACAGCCAATTCAATCATTTCGGATCTAACCGCATCCAAAATGTTCTGGTGTTGCTAGAGGAGGAGTACAGAGAGAAGTTTACCACATTCAGTGGTAGTAAAGCTCTTCTATAGGGATGAATGAGTGCTGAAGGTGTGAGGGAGTTGTACTTTATCAACGCTGTCATGAATTCACACACCACTGTGTGATGTAATACAAAAACATGAAACTGAAGATGCTTTTCTCTTCTCATTCCTTGCAATGTTGGGCATTATTTTAAACATGACAATGAAGATATTCATTCTCCTGAGTTTAAAATCCTTCAGTGGACATGTATTTCACTCAATCTTAACACTCTTGAGCTGCTGTTGAGAGATTCTGTAGACGAGCTGAGCAACACTCCCCATTAAAGACCAGGGCATTTAAGGAGGTCGTCCTCCAGGAGTTAAACAGCACAGATGTGAAAATTTGTCATGAACTTGTACACTCAGTG
>NW_015548231.1:634456-639218 GCF_001515605.1 Sinocyclocheilus anshuiensis | reverse complement strand
TCACTCAATGTTAACACTCTTGAGCTGCTGTGAGAGATTCTGTAGAGACGAGCTGAGCAACACTCCCCATTAAAGACCAGGGCATTTAAGGAGGTCGTCCTCCAGGAGTTATACAGCACAGATGTGAAAATTTGTCATGAACTTGTACACTCAGTGCCAAGAAGTGTCAGAGCAGTATACTTAGAGTTATGGAGGACATATTAAGTTCTAGAATATTACACTTGGTTGAATTAAATCTAGGTTGTACTCAATTCTGCAATCCTTAATTTAAACAAAAAGTTTCTTATTTTACAGATATTAATGGCATGCATTTCTCTGTTTTTATTAAGAATGTTTAATAAATTTCAATTTTGCCATCTTTCTATTATATTAGTGATCATTAAGAAAATGCATCTTTTATATTTAATCAGAGGGGGTGTACTCATTTATGCTGTGCACTGTATATCTGCTCGCTTGTCACTACATTACTTCTGAAAAAAAGGACATATATAAAAATGAAATGCATGCCAGGTATGCGGAAAATCCCATAAAGACTAGTTAGGACTTACTCTTGCTCTCTGCTCATTGACTCTGTTGAGTTTAGTCTCTGTTTTTTGGACTGCAGCATCCCAGTCTTCCAGAGAGCCTGTGAGAGACAACAACATCCACATAAACCCTACAAATCTGGGCACTCATATAAACAGAAATCTATATATGCATCAATTAACTCACCCTCCACTCTTTCAAAGTTGAGCAGGACATCACAAACATGCTCAGGGTAGTCTGATGTACACTGTACAGCTCTGTGGAGAGCCTTCCTGCAGTGAGCAGCATCTCCATATGACCTGATCCACAAACATACATACAGAGATAAAACAGAAGCCTTTACCTGCCGTTAAAGTTTTAAAGACAATAATATTAAATCAAAATAAGCTCAACCCTTAACTTATTATAAATACAAATTATTCTGAAGAGAACAAATACAACAAGTACTGGCAAAATGAGTCTGAATGTGTAACATTATATTAGATCTGTGCATTACAGTAGTTCAATTTTATAAATGTTCTCAAAATTGACTTGCTGACTCTATAGACTTTAAGCAGGTGTAGCTTAGTCTTCTTTTCAAATCATTTTGATTCCCACAAATCATACATCATTTTGAAGGTTCGTTTTGCCAGCACAGGCAAATCGAATGCGATTTTCATGCTCATCTCGTCAGTAAAGCCGGTTCTGTGATTAGTAGTAAATCTCCAGCACGTGCTTTCAGATGAAGTGGCATTTACTACACAGAGCCATAGTTCACTGACAAGCTACGATTCGATTTTTTGCACAGCCCTAAAGCAAAGTCTCACAGTCAAGGGAAAAATTATATTAACTAATATTATTGCACACAACCCCCTTCTGATCCAGTCAAATCCTGATGGATAAACATTATCCCCTACATTACTTCCTGAATATTCTGCTCCGTCAAACGTGTTGCAAAGGCTGTTTTATGTCATCTTTAAAACACAATGGTTCTAAAACTTTTTTGACTCAAAGGTACTCATCGTATAACACAATATTCAAAGGCTCCCCCATTATAGACGAAGATAATTTTGGTATTTCTGATCAGATTCTGGTTGAGAACCACTGCTTGCAGCAATAATACAGTGTCTAAAAATCTAATGGCGCTTTTCCACTGCGTGGTACGACTTGTTCAAAACAGTTGCGTTCGATCCTTCGCTGACTGTGCTGATTTAAATCTAGCGTTTATTTTGTGTTTGTGTCGCAAGTTCAGTGACGCAGGTAGTGACGATTCTCTCCGGCCAATCCGTGATCAGCAGAGTTTACACGTCACGTTTTGGTAACGGTACGGTTCACTTGGAACCCCAACCGAGGTGGTACTAAAAAAAGTACCAGGTACCAGGTACTGTACCCAGTGGAAAACCCCCCAAAAGTGAACCGTACCGAGCCGTACCATGCAGTGGAAAAGCGCCATAAGACCACTAGTGAAAATGCTTCCTTTTTGTCCTCAAATGAACACTTTTTTTCTCTCAAATTAAAATGAATTTCAGAGTATTTAATCAATATTTAATGAACTCCTCAAATTTGCATAAAACCTGCTGATCATGTTCTCCAGCATAATTTGAGAATGATCCAAAAAGCATCTTGTACATCAATGGAAGTGAAAACATCTCAACGGATGCACAAACTGATGAAAACGACTGACCTTTCCAGATTGTAATATTCCAGCCACATGTTGGCATATTTCGCATTCCCTTTTGTCATGATGCTGTCCCACAGTTCACGGGCCTTCTGCATGTTCTTACAATGTAAGGCCTGTTTAAAGCAATCAAACACAAGCAGCACTGTAACAACTACAGACAGACAGTAATCAGCAGAACGACATTAGTTAATGGAGGATGGACAGATGCAACAGTATAGTGTTTCCTCACCTCTATCCTTGCCCAGACCTGCATTATTGTGCAGGACAGATCTCCACTTTCACTGAACCCTGAGAAGCGAGATAGTAGTTACATGTGTCTTCTTACTACAAGTGCTCTCATACCTCATAAAAACAGACAAGATACTCACTCTCTTCTACATCCTGTTTCAGGTAGTCAAGGGAGCGTGCAAAAGCTGCCCGCAGCTCGTCCAACTCCCTGCTCCATTCTGCAATAATCAACAAATCCATCAGTAATAAATCATCAAATTCACTCATCTGATATCAGCTGTCAAAACTTGAGAATGTAAGAGCATACCAGTAGTAAAACAGAAAAAAAAAAACATATGCTCTTGCCTTTGCTGAAATCAACACGTCTTCTCAGGTAGCCCAGATTAGATTGCCAGATTTCTACATAATCAGTCGCCTGGATGAACCCTGCGTTCAGGGCCTTTTCAAACACATCTGAAAACAAAGAAATTATAATGCATGGCAATGTCAAGCCTTGTGTATTAAAATCATTTTTTCCATTCCTGCAAAATGTTTCTGCCATTCATAAACTGATTTAATATTGGAAACAGTGTTTTCATTTCTTTTGACCATTGAACTTGCTTGATTTCTTGACTTTATGACTACTCATACTATATACTCACTGGCCACTTTGTTAGGTAAACTTGTTCAACTGCTTAAGGCAAATATCTAAATATTTGGGCCTCTTAGTACCAACTGAGCATTGTTTAAACGCCACAGCCTACCTGAGTACTGTTGCTCACCATGTCCATCTCTATACGACCACACTGCATCTTATGATGGCTACTTCCAGCAGGATAACACACCATATGTGACAAAGCTCAAATCATCTCAAACTGGTTTCTTGAACATGATAATGGCCACTATGCTCAAATGCCCTCCACAGTAACCAGATCTCAATCCAAAAGAGCACTTTGGGTAATGGGAGATTTGCATCAAGGATGTGCAGCCAACAAATCTACAGCAAATGTGTGATGCTATGACGTCAATATGAACCCAAATCCAGCAACTTGAGTGTATGCCACAACTAGATACTAGCAAGGTATAACAAATAAAGTGGCCGATGAGTGTGGGACTTTCAAAAATAAATTTAAAGAAACTTCACATAAAATGTCAAGCCAATATTGTGATTAGCATAATTAGGATTTTTGAATTCCCAGATATTGCCTTTCCTTTCCTTTTGTTTTATTTATTTATTTATTATTTTGTAAGTACCTGTCACTGTCTGATGGTCAGCCCCATGCCTCTCTAGAGCCAAAAGATAGCTCTTCCACAGGCCCATGGTCCAGGGACAGTTCCTGACGGCTCGCTCATGAGCAGATAACACTAGGTCTTTAATTTTCAACTGACGATCCTGGGGTAGAACAGAAAAACAATTATGAACAAAGTCACAGAATCATTTGTAAAAAAAATTGTAGCAGTCCGAGTAGATGAGTGACCAAGCCTACGTCCACCAAGAGCAGCTATTTGAGTCAAACACAAAAATGTAATTTAATCACCAAACATTCTGACTGTGGAATACTACTATTTCCAATTTGACAAAAGAAAAATAGGGAAAGGTCCTGACATCCTGGTCAAATACTGGTTTGAACAGGTCAGAACATCAGAATTATGGACTATGTTTCAGACAGATGCAGAGGAAATGAGAATAACTATAATGCTGTTCTAGAAACATGTCTGCACCCTCAGGTTGCGTGACAGCCGATTTTTCCAAATGTACAGCATGTAAATGTTGTTTTAAGGATTAATTGGGGAAAGAAATCATTATCTTGATTAATCCAAACAGCTGTTTGGAGAGAGATCGTGACAGCTTTTCTTGCTTGTTTACCTACTAAAGGACTATTCATATAAAATGCAAAAATTGCAGATGGCCTATTCACAGCAAAATGTAAACAAATATACATCAGTATGAATCACAAGCAAATTCACAATGGATACAACAAAACAGTATAATAGATATAATATCATGATAATTAATAGCAGCATTAATATCTTTTCACACCAACACAACACATATATATATTAGTGCTGTCAAACGATTAATCGCGATTAATCGCATACAAAATAAAAGTTTTGTTTCCATAATATATGTGTGTGTTCTGTGTATATTTATTATGTATACAAATACACGTACATACAGTATATATCTTGAAAATATTTAAATTTATATGTCTATATTTATATTCATATAATTTATATTATAAATAAATATATTTGATATATAAACAACATATTGTTCTGAAATATATACATGCATGTTTGTGTATTTATATATACACATAATAAATATACACCGTACACACACATTATGCAAACAAAAACTTTTATTTT
>NW_015548231.1:633540-634009 GCF_001515605.1 Sinocyclocheilus anshuiensis | reverse complement strand
TGGATTTTCACTGGTATTGGTACCGAATACTGAAATTTTGGTACCGTGACAACACTATACTGTATGTATATATATATATATATTATATATATTTACTCAGCGATTAATTTATTCAGTTTAACGCGTTAAAAATATTTAACGCAATTAACGCAGGGGCGGGGCTAGGGTTGGCCACCCCCCTCAGACATACTGCTTCTGTCACTTTTTCTCTTGACAAGAAGTGCTTTTATTCAGTCGCAGAACGACTGAGAACGGGAGACGTTTTGCCTCCAGCTAGCGCTGTGACGTCGGCTGACCCTAGTTACCTGTGGTTGGCCTGGCCATGCGTCACTCAGAAAAATACAGGCCAGTCAGAAGAGAGGCTCATGAATATTAAGGCAAAATCGACCTGTTCTCAGCAGAGCTCCTGAGAAAGGAGCTGTAAAAATATATTGAGATGGTTTTTGGTACTTATACCGCAAATATATAT
>NW_015548231.1:632758-633169 GCF_001515605.1 Sinocyclocheilus anshuiensis | reverse complement strand
GTAAAGAATATATTGAGATGGTTTTTGGTACTTATACCGCAAATTTGATGAATCTTTTGATGTCCTTAAGAATATATATTTATATATATTCTTAAGGACATCAAAACCTAAAATAAAACTCCAGAAAGGTGTAAAATATGGGACCTTTAAACAAAAAATAGCCTAAATAAGAAAGTTAAATACACCCCGTCTACCGGACGCAAGCGGCGTGGTGCGACAAAATACTATAAAACTCATTATAATCAGTAGGGCCTTTCGCACCGCGGGAACCTTTTCATAGCACCACAACTAATTGTGGAACTACCCACTTTTTGGCGTTTTCGCACCGCCAGAATTGGGTGCGATTTTAGTACCGGACTGCCTTTTTCGAGAACCAAATTAGCTCCTACTCCGGAGCAGGGTCTAACCAGC
>NW_015548231.1:622560-632540 GCF_001515605.1 Sinocyclocheilus anshuiensis | reverse complement strand
TGTGGGGCTGGTCGGTCACACGCTGCTTTCTGTGGGAAAAATGAGAGGGCGAGTTAGTGCTCAGTCTCATGGAGGAATCTCCTAGATGGCAGGGCTTGCGTGGCTTATGTAGCCGCCGCCTGATGAGGTGCAGCTGATGGCCAGGTGCTCCTCGCTTGTTTCCAGGCGACGCTGATGAAGCTTCGGGACGCTCGTCACAGTATGTAGTAAAATGCTTAATATGTTTTATCAGTCTGTGGTTGCCAGTTCTCTGTTTTACGCTGTGGTGTGTTGGGGCACTGGTATGAAAGGGGGTGATACTAAATGGCTGAATAAACTCATCAAAAAAGCGAGTTCTGTCATTGGACAGGATCTGGTCCCTCTGGAGGTGGTTGCTGAGAAGAGAATGATGCACAAATTGCCAGTCTTTATGGATAACACCACTCTCCCTCTAAATGACATGCTTGTTACAAATACCTGGGGGTCTACATTGACAATAAGCTTAACTGGACTAAAAACATGGAGGCAATATACAGGAAGGGACAAAGTCAACTGTATTTTCTGCGGAGACTTAAGTCCTTCAATGTATGTAGTAAAATGCTTAATATGTTTTATCAGTCTGTGGTTGCCAGTTCTCTGTTTTACGCTGTGGTGTGTTGGGGCACTGGTATGAAAGGGGGTGATGCTAAACGGCTGAATAAACTCATCAAAAAAGCGAGTTCTGTCATTGGACAGGATCTGGTCCCTCTGGAGGTGGTTGCTGAGAAGAGAATGATGCACAAATTGCCAGTCTTTATGGATAACACCACTCACCCTCTAAATGACATGCTTGTTGCATTAAGGAGTAATTTTAGTTGGAGACTGATCTTGCCTCGGTGCAATAGTGAACGGTATAGAAGGTCTTTTGTACCTACTGCAGTTAGACTGTATAACACATCTCTCGGATGCAGAGGCACCTTTGAACTTCTAGTGAGCTAGATAGTTAAATTTATTTTATATATTTACCTGTATACCTTATTTTTATCCTAATATCTGAAGGGAAATTATCTGTTTTACCTGTATTTATTATTTATTTTTATCTATTGTATTTATTTTGTTGTATGGTTTATGTCTTGGCTGCTCATGCAAACCAATTTCCCTGCCGGGATTAATAAAGTTTATCCTATCCTATCCTATCCTATGTCCGTTATTGTGAAACCCGCGAGACACAACAAAAACACAGCTCCGCGCACAAATGACGTCGCTGTCGACCGGCTTACGTCACTTCCAAGTACACACTGTCGGCACGAATGCAACCCTTTAAATGGTACTGGGAAATAGTTCGCGCAAAATCGTCCCAGTACTTTAGTACTGTACATTTAGCTCTGGAACTAAAGCGGTGCGAAAGGCCCTAGTGATGCTACACTGGATGCGGCACGACACATGACAAATCCCCGACAGTAAACTGCCTCATCCTATTTATGAGGTACTGACACAGACTTCAAATGTCCTGTGTAGACACTAGACAGACTCAACCTGTTGCGACGCGGCGGTGTCGTGTCCGGTTTAGACACTGTTCCGCCACCAAGCAAGCGGCAAATTAACTCCTTCTCTGCTCGCGCTCTCATTGGCACGACACATGACAAATCCCCGACAGTAAACTGCCTCGTTCTATTTATGAGGTACTGACACAGAGTTCAAATGTCCTGTGTAGACACTAGACATACTCAACCTGTTGCGACGCGGCGGTGTCGCATCCGGTGTAGACACTGTTCACTGTTCCGCCGCAAAGCAAGCGGCGCATTAACTCCTCATCTGTACGCGCTCTCTTTGAAATAGGAATCGTTGCCACATTTCTTGTTAACATCTTTCATTTATCGCTGTCTCGTTTGTATTTGGTAGGGCTGTGCGATTAATCGAAATAGTCATAAAATCACGCTTTGAGCTTGCGCGAGAACAGAACAGACCGGGTGGGCATACAAACGTAACGCCAGGTTCACACACTCCGTCTGTGGTGCGTATTTTGTTTGCGCCCATGTTAATGGATCAGAGCGTTCACACTGCAACTGGAACTGTTCCAGTTCCTGCCAATATCCAGCAACCAACATTCCACAGGCCACAATCAACAGAAGTGCTCACTAACACAGCAGTAGCATTTACAAATAACAGCATATCTAAAAGAATGAGACAACAACAAACAAAAAACATAGGCCTACCATTAAAAGCCGTGCTTGAACAGGTTCTGCATGATCCTCTTCAATAATATCCTCGACGCCGCTGTTTACAATACAACCGGAGCACATGCCGCTGAGGTGAGGGGCGGGACATTTAGAGGCGCTAGAGGCGGGTTAGCCAATCACAACACACTGGGCTAGCTAACCAATCAGAGCTCATCGCCTATTTCTGAGGGAGGGGCTTCATAAAAGCAGGAAATGATCAGTGTGTTTCTCAGAGAAGGGACAGAGCGGTGTGGAATAAAGGTAAATTATGTGAAAAATAATGAATTGTTAAAAAAAACGAAGCATTAACACATGTTAGACTGCACCCCATAAACACAATCAAGCCTAGAAAAAAACCAGTGAACCACCCCTTTAATGTTCTTTCTCCGTGTGAATAGGTCCACAGGAATTAATTTTTATTTAAAGTCTTGAATAAACTGGCCTTGAGAAAGACAGAAACCTAAAGGTCATAGGACATTTTACAGAATTGCTTGTTAAAATGCACAGAAATGGTCTCCAGTCTTTTTGCCTTCCGCAACAAAGCCACTGAACGTGCTGCAGGAAGAGCAGGTGTGTATGTGTGTGAGATGAGTAGTCTGTAATGATTATAATCCCCCAACCAAACCAGCACTGCTGTTCTGCTGCCAACCCATTTACAAACACCTCTGTTGCTCAAAAATTACATGTAACATCGAGCTAAAGGAGACGTTGAGCAGGGAATCACTCCTCCATCGTAAGAGAGATTTAATCTACAGCCAAGATAAATCTGTCTGTGGGAAAATGCCTTACATCAATAATCATTCAGTAAAATGCATTATTGCCTCTACAAACAGGAGAGATGCATAAAATCTCGATTTTGCACACCCTACGCCAACTCAACATCTGCTCACTGCTCTTCAAAACGATTTAATCAAAGACTGAATGATGATATCCGCTGAAGTATGAATCACGGTTACATCGTTCTTTAAAGCACACCAAGTTTGTTAGTAGGGATGAACATTTGGACCACTAAAATATGACAGATAAAACTAGCCAAATGCTCTAGCTGAATGGGTGATGGTTGGATGTTAGTCAGTGGAATAAAATTCATTCCTTTCTATGGAAACTGATCCAACGCTCGATCCTAAAGTGGTGAAGGTCATCAGTTACGTAGGAGGCTTTAGATACAATACAGCCCTCTGTAAAACCAAGTAATAACCTCCCTATATCCATTAGGCAAAGCAGCTCTGTGACTCAAGTGTGAGGTGCATATAATTGAGTTAAATAGCATCTCAATTTAGTCACCTAAGAGAGTACAAGCATGAAGGCTTGATTTAATTACTTCACACATCCATAGCTGCCAGGAATTCAACCGCCTGAATGGGCTCCACCAACACACTCCAGCCTGTAGCCCTTTAATGCAGAAGTTCATTAAGTTCAGTCGTTGAATCAGAAAGCCCAAATGGATTGCCGCTTTGGCTGCTAATATGGGAAGGTGTCATTCTCACCCCCTTCTCGTTCTCATTTTTCTCTCCCTACGTGCCTCCCACCATCTCTCTTTCGGTCTCGTTAACTCGCAGTTTTTCCCCCTTCTTCCCTCCATCTGGTGAGGAGCTGGCTCTCTAATGTGTTCTCAGCTGCAACTACGCCGCTGCACATTTGTGGCTTGTGCATCTCATTACCATCCCATTAAAGCAATTAATATGTTCCTGAATAAACGGAGGGAGGTGTGGGATTGGCACACATGTGGATCATTCAGTTTGTGAGCTGTGCAGAGGGCTGTTGGTGAAAGCAGACATGTGCTTATGAGAGTCGCTCACCAGATATGTGGTGTATTTGAACCACAGGTCCGGCACGAGGCAGTTCTCCGCCAGCGCTCGCTCGAATATGATCTGGACACGAGCCGGATCTCCTTCCTTCATCTCGAAATCTATGTAAGCTTGATACTCTACCAGCTTTGGAGGTTCAGAGACCAGCTAGAAAATAAAAAAAGAACAGCATTAGACAGCTCAAATGAGAAACAACAGCTTTTGAATATAACAGGAAAGAAAAAGAGAGTCATACAGAAAAATTACATCTGTTCTAATGAAAAGACTGCAAGAGCACTTATCTGATTACGCAGCTGAACAATAACAACAGCCATATCTTTCAGCAATTCAAACAATTTGTGAAGTACGGTCTAATTCAATTCACTATTAAAAATCACTTCTTTCTGGAAACGTCACAATCTTCACTTTCATAATCAGATTGAATTTGTTCTGTGATTTCAGTTCTTCCTGTGATTTGAGTGAATTTTAAATATGAATATTGTAAATATGCATATGTTGAATATGAAAATCTGCAGCTTAAATAACAGAATATAAGTCTTAATTGTACATGTTAAGTTCTGAGAACTTCACTGCAACAAAAACAGGGTCACTGATTAGTTTATGTATTTGTCAGGCTGAGGTCTACAAGCATGAATACAAGCTTTAAAGTCAACACTGGCTACCCAAACCCATTTTGTTTCTTTAGTGTGCTGAATGTCCAAGAAAAACAGGATATTCTAAGAGGGAAAAAAGGTAGAGCAGTTGATTTTGTCCATCAGGAATCAATTAAATATTGAAAAGGGTGTGGGTTTTGCAGTCAACTGTGAAGGACTTCTGCCAACACCAAATGGTTAAGCAGTCTTAGTGATGTCAGCCAAAAAGGAAGTTGTTTCAAAGATGGTTCAAGCCTTTAATGTTTGATGCAAGACCAAGAAGAAATAGAAGAAACAAGGGAAAAAAAAAAAAAAAAGACCTGGGGCCTGATGTATAAACGTTGCACATATTTACGCCTAGTTTAGTTTTTATAAATCCCAATATGTGCGGGGAAAATTGTGTACGCACATTTCCATGCCCATTTTGTGCGTACGCAATTTTTCATGCACATATTGGGATTTATAAAAACTAAACTAGGCGTAAATATGTGCACACCATACGGACACTAGACCATGCGTACACACACTTTTACTGGAGGGAGCGAAATAAGGAAGCAAACAGAATGATTTGTTCACAGGTAGACAGTAGCCTAATGATAACCCCTTTCGTGCTCTTCCCAATATTGTGACAAACACCATATTTAAAAGATAGAATTTGAAGGAAACTGTAAGATATGCGTGTTTTATTTTCAAAATGTTTTGTTACTGACGCGGTGAGTCAGACAGTTATTTACACTGCAAAAAAATAAGGCCTATCTCTTTCCATAAAAATATAGGCTATAAACATTCTAAAATATATGTTTACCTTTTAGGCAAATTGCATAAATTAGAATAGTGATGTCTCGAAACACATTTATAGCCCATATCTCATTTTCCTAACGTATTCCTACCCTTAACTGCATTAAACATGGTGTCACGTGGATGGAATATGCATGGAAATGATATGCAGATGACATTATGCATATTAAAACTAGGCATTGTATGCTCCATAAATGGCTATTTTGGGGAGGAGACGGGGTGGAGATTTATGTACGCACAATCTTCCGCTGACTGGGTATTACAAAGGGAATTTTGCGCAGGTTCTGGCGTACGCATGGCTTTATAAATCTGAAAACTTTTGTACGTACGCACACATTTAGGATGAAATCTACGTAAAGTTTTATACATGAGGCCCCAGGAACGCATAAAGTAAATAATGAGATTAAATTAACTGAGATTTCATTTTTGACTTCTCCTGAACAGGTGAGTGTAAAGTGATGATGAGCATATGTTTGTGAACAAAGAGCTTTCATTACCACACGTTTAGTTCAATCAGATTCTCTAAATGACACTTGTGAAGACTGATTTTGAGTGCAAGCAGGCTATAGCTATAAAACATTTTAAAATCACAATCACCATCTTTACAACCACAGCTGCTGCCAGAGATATAATTTCACATCAGATCAAATCAGAAAACCAAATGATCTCTACAGCAGTGAGACAAGTATGCAGTTACCAAAGCCTCCTCGAAAGGTTTGCATTTCTCCAACTGTTGCAAGGCACGTCTGTACTGGTGCGTGACCGTTTCAGGTACGCCGTCGTCAGCCCAATCTGCGTACTCCGCATATGTTCCCTCCATATCTACAGAACACAATATCAACACAAACAGATCAGAAAGCAAGCTTTCTGAAAGCAATCTTTCATTTTTCTGTATTGCAGGGGCACACGGTGTCTGCTGTTTCAAAGATGCTTAGAATAATACAGTCTTTCTGATACTACTGCATTTCTCACCTATGTCATCACTACAAGGCAATTTTCTGACAAAGAAAGCCATGCTGTACGAAAACCTAATCTGCGATATGGCTCTCTTAGCTGAGTGGGATGTGATCAGAGCATTCTCCTCTGCATCTTCGGTGCCAAAAGCAGCCGGCAAGAAAGAAGCGGAAAAAGAACCCTGCTCACAAAACCAGACCATCTGGCTATCTGCAGGCTGCTCCTGGCTCTCTTGTCCCCAGCCTGTGCTCCAGTGTCTGGCAGCGCTAGTGTCTGGCAGCGCTGGTGTCTATCTGACAGGACCGACATTACTTGGCTTTCAGAAATGCACATGAAAAGGAAACCACATGCAACAATCAATATTATTTGTAACTTAAGTCTTAATCAATCCCATTTGACCAGATCTCAGCTTGGTCTAGACATGTTGTTCTCAGTTTATTTTATTTCTGCCAAATTTCGCAATCTTATAGTCATAGTCTAAATTCTTTTGGCATCCATTCTCCCGACCCTTTCTGTCTGTGGACAAGTTTTTCCGATTATTTATTCCAACACTGAAAAGAGAAAATAAATAATGGGAAAGTGGGGGACAGAAGGAGCGAGAGGAGAGAAACAGAGCGGCTCTCACCCATCAGAGGTACAGCTAGCTGTCGTCTGAAGAGTGTGTGTATGCGTTCAAGCTGGGCATTCAGCAGCTCCTGCTGCTCCTGTGATGGAATGCTGCCAGGAGGAGGCTGGAAAACAGAGAAGGGGTTAAAACACCTATACACGACAAAACAAAACACTGTCACCAATCATTTAAAAGATTTATTTAACATCCAAAATCCTTCTTCTCATTACTATTCATGTAATATTAAATAAACAGTATTTTAGGTCGGCTATTTTCATAGCAATTTAATGCCATGCTGATATTCTGCAATAAATCGGAGTAGGAACCCAGAGTAAATACCTGGACTGTGGAGAGAATAACAATCTCAAACTCCCTGTAGGCCTCCCAGATTGAAGCTCCTTTAGTCATGTGTAAACCCACTGCAGTCAGTGCCCTCTCAAAGATGGAGCGAACGCGCTCAATGCCTCCCTGGGCTCCCATTCCCCCGATGGAGTACTGTACATATTCCAACCAGATCTCTGGACCTGTGGATGGGTTTACCAGTATCTCTTTTTTAATTCCCCAACACAGGTTTACCTCAAAACAATCCATCTTACAATTAAGCAACAATTACATGTTATTTATCACATTATAGGTGGTAACAGAATTAGTGTTTTACAGATAGCTCATACACTTGATCTATTATTACATTTAGAAAACAATACAAAATTTGACCAGTTTCAAAGAACCGAAGAATATGAATACAATTAAGCCACACTTACACACATAATCCTTGACAGCCCTCTCAAACAGCTCATAGACTTTCTCACGGTCTGATTCGTCTTCTGTCAGGCGGATTTCATCCTTCAGCCAGTCCAGCCAAATCTCTGTTCCACCAAACAAATCAGTCAAACACAGTAACACAATACTCGTATCTCCACATCATAAAATCTTAACACTCCTTTACATATTAAATACATGCACTTTCAAAGATTACATATTTTTGCTTATGATTTTTTAAATATTCATCATAAGCAACAAACTCATTTTCTAATAGCATTTTTTTCCTGCTACTGCAGTCCAGTGCAGTATAAAGATTATCACCTATTATCATGTCCAGTAAATTCAATAGAATCATCATCCCAATTCAAATTGTTTCCTGCAGGGCTGCTGCAGAATGTCCTGTTCCTGGAGATCATCATTCCTGGAGAGCGATGAGTACTCAAACCTCAAAAACGAATCAAAAAATAGCCTGGACTCTAAAAGCACTTGTTGTTCTTTCACATTATATAATATGCTCCAGTCTCTCTGTTGCAATGTCAGAGAAAAATCTGGCTAACGCACAAAGAGAACAAAGAACAGAAACAAAATATGGATGCCCCACCTTCAGTCAGAGGAAAGAGTTCGCTCATCTTCTGCCTGGCCTTGCGCAGTCTGTGAAGCTTCCCTTCTTGCTGCAGGAGTTTGATTAGGTCTACATGGCAGTTGTAGTCAAATGCATTGATTGACAGCTGTAGAAATGGCACATGGGGGGTGTTGACATTAGCATTATAACACTCATTTTGTATTCACAAAATGTTCCAACTGAATTGATTCAAGTATTTTGTACAAGTCGACCTAATAAAGTATAAACACGCTAAACTCATTCAGCATCAATGTCAACGTGAGATTACACTACGCAAATAAAAATCTAAATCATGGAGCATACAAGAAAAATATCTTATGATTGCAATGCTTCGAAAAGTATGAAAGGTATGAACTAAATCTTTTGTCTTCTAAACTGCATTACTTCATCAGTACAGATTCTTTACAAACGTTTAACAACTAATATGTTTGGACGGGAGGATGGCTTCATCTGGACAAGGCGGGCATTCACTGTAGTCTAGCACGCAAGAGTGGGAGACACTGGAACAGCGCCACTTCCCACGGAGAGAGAAACTGTGTGGGACTTAAAATCATTGGAATAAATCAGATAATGCCTATCAATGTGACTTCTTGTAATTGATCCACTACATCTTGCAGGGAACAAGAAAAACTTTAATCTCTGCTTATGTATTGCAAAAAAAACAAACAGGCTGTTGGATTAGAGATTGGACACACTTAGCTGACATCACAGCTGTTGCATGACTGTGGTTGTACAGAAAACATCAGTGACTTTAGTGGTCAGGAATGCTCTGAACTGAACAATACAATGCATGCAAGGCCACAGAGACTGAAACGAACCTGTGCACTAATCATGGAAAAACCACTGAAAAAGCGGTCACTCTTGCAGGGGAAAAAAACACCTTTAACCAGTCTAAGCTGGTTTTTTGATCTCCTAGCTTGGTCATAAGGGCTGTCAAAATGACTGAAAAACTAAATTCGAATTTTCTACTTAAATATTATCAAAATTCGAATTATATTAGGCTACATTTACACTAGTGCGTGTTCATTTTAAAACGCATAACGTTAGCTCAGACAGAATCATGATTTCTATTCATTATCCACTGATTTACTGATGAGCATTAGCAGCTTCCAGCACTGTCTGCCTGTGTTCTCTCTTCCATGATCGCTGCTCTGACTCAGAGGTAATAACATATTTAATTTCAGCAACATTACATGGCTAAAACACACATTAGACGGCAATCGGAAGTTATTACAAACACTCGATGGTGGTTTAAAGTGAGTTTTGAGTAAAAGCAGAATATAAATCTTATTTATTGTCTTATGTAGCATGATGCTACAGTTTGCATGAATGGTCACATAACGCGCTTTCGGTCGTGTAACGTTAGTATGAACGGACATTTGCATATGATCGGAACTACACGCAGCTTCCGCGCTACTCTCCATTGGAAATGAATGACTGAATGTCATTCATGTCGTTTGTCGGAGATAGTGGAAAGCCGGCTTGAAACGCAGTGGAAACGCCAGTATGACGAGGATCGTTTTCATTTTAGAACAAACGCACCAGTGTAAATGTAGCCTTACATCTAAGGGGGCTGGGACGCATTAGCACTACAGCCTCACGTGTGCGCCACATCTCTGA
>NW_015548231.1:619362-622270 GCF_001515605.1 Sinocyclocheilus anshuiensis | reverse complement strand
AGGCTTATTGGCTCACTGACGCTGATGAGATTAACCCCTTAGGTATCGAAATTTGGTACCGAACGATGAGACGTTTTTTGATACTCGATGGTATCGAGGCAATTTGGTCAGTGCCTAAAAAGTATTGAACTCGATACCGAGCCCTATTTCTTCATTTTAAAAAATGATACAGTGGGATGGGGAAAAACCGCCATAAAGTCTCGAGACGTGTTTTTTAAAAGTTGAACACATTAATTTTACATGGCTTTCTAAACATGCCGCTCTCTGCGAGACACGAGTGCAACGCTGATAGATGTCCCTCTAGAAAATGTAATATGTGTTCTGTGTGAACAGCTTGGTTTCAGTTTTGTAGTAAACAACATCTTCTCCACACTGATGCTCTTGTTTTCCACAATATATGAATGAACAACGTAGCAGCGCCGCATCTAGTGGGTTCAACTGGATAGGCTAACAAAAACCGCTCCATCTGAAAGCACGTGCTGGAGATTTACTACTAATCACCAGAAGCGGCTTTACTGACGAGATTCGCATGAAAAATTCGATTTTTTGCCCAGCGCCCTACCTCATATCATATAAACATAGGAATGTAAAGGTATTCACGGCAACCCGTCAAAATAAAAGTTCGGTTTAACTTGAAGGCATTGCGGCAGAAATATAATATATTACTATTGTTCAACAAAACCTTATTTTTAAGGAATAATCATACAATATTTCTTCAGTGTTTTAATTGTAATATTAAATTGCCATTATTTTCCAAAAACTAAAATTTGTTTAATTTTCATTACTTAAAAGATAGATTAAATGAATGTTTTATGCCTTAAAAATGTAAATACACAACACAGAATTTCTGAGCAAAAAATCATAAGGCTATTGTAAGAATAAATGAAACTTGTTTTTATGCTTTCAAATACTTACTAAAACAGAATTTGGTAACAATAAAACATAAGGTTGGAAAAAGTAAAACATTTCATAGGGCCCTAAACGTAATTTTTTATAAACTTTTAATAAATTTATGTTAAATTGTTTAAGTTTCATGATTTTAATTAATTAGACATGCTTTTTGATTAAAGGGGTCCTATTATGCTTTTTCACTTTTTCAACTTTAGTTAGTCTGTAATGTTGCTGTTTGAGCATAAAAAAGATCTGCAAAGTTACAAAGTTCAAAGTCCACTTCAAAAGGAGATATTTTATTTAACAGAAGTCACTTTTCAAAAACTACAACGAACGACTCGTTTGGACTATTGTGCTAAACCATGTTCATGTATGATCGTGGTTTAGCGCAGCTTGTCAGTGAACAACGGCTCTGTGTAGTTAATGCTGCTCCATGTGAAAGCACGCACGTGATGGAGATTTACCGCTGATTACAGAACCGGCTTTACTAACAAGATGCGCATTAAATATCGCATGCGATTTATCGTGCAAAGAAAACAAAAATAACTACTTTACTCCACATTTTCGTCTCTACTGTGTGCGTCACTTGTGGACGCGCTTTCACGACAGTATCATGACGCGAGCGTGTGGCGGCGCTGACCCAGATCCGGCGTAATGACGTCATCACGCCGGATCTGGGTCAGTGCCGGCACCGCCACACGCTCGCGTCATGATACTGTCGTGAACGAAAATGTGGAATAAAGTCGCTATTTTTGTTTTCATTGCGCAAAAAAGTATTCTCGTAGCTTCGTAACATTACAGTTGAGCCACTGAAGTCACACGGACTACTTTGTCGATCATCTGCAGGTGCATCAACAGGTGGAGAAGAAAATACACATGTTAACTGCAAAAGATTTAAGAATTCATGTGAAGAATTAGGTGTAAAACCATTAGGAAACATTTAGTCTCCAGCGCCACCATTTTCCAGAACTGCAACCTTCCTGGAGCACTTTCAAACAATATCTAGGGCATGTTGTAGTCCAGATTAAAATGTAAAAAAAGTTTGAAAATAAATAGCCTATTAAGTCTAAATATTTAAGTATTTGGTGCTGTGATGAACATCATAGCAAATACACAAATCTGAATGGCTGTTTACATCATTTAAACACAATTCAGAAACAGAAAGTAGAGCAGCTGCTTTGTTTATAGGGTTTCATTTAAATTAATTATTATTATTATTATTTCTGCAGTTTAGCGCCATCTGCTGTCAGAGAGTGAAAGTGCGCTTTCATCCAGAGCGTCTCTCACATGTTCCGCCATGTGCTTCTCGTCCGCGCTTGTTTACATCAGTGCGCGCACGTGTCTTTCACGCAGCATACAGCGGTGTTGTGCATTTTTACCAGTTGATGGGAAAAGTATTCTTAAAATGCATTCAAAATTCTGAATAACTTTTAATATATAATTATTCACGGTATTTAGAAGAGCCTGCGATAAAAATATTGTGCATATGCATTACCGTGATATATCGCATTACCGAAAACCGTCACAAGTCTACCCAGCACTATGCTGAAGTATTGTGAAATACATTAAGACTAATTTTTTATAGGCTTTATGAACAGATAAGTTGAGAGTCACTCTTGAAGGACCAGCACCACATCCTCTTGTACCACTTTTTGAAGAATTTATCTTCAAGAATCTGGCAGTAAGTTTTAGGGGCTAATTTTTTCAAGTTGTTTTGAAATTTCAGAATTCTTGCAGAATTGACTAAAAATTAGCTCCTAAAACTTACTGCTCTCATAATCTTAGTACAAAAAGAAACATGCAGTACTACAAATATATACAGTCCCTTTATTGTGCCTCAATAATAATAATAATTCATTTAAATGCAGCCGTTACCCCGTAAACCCTGTAAAAAAAGCAGCTGCACTACTTTCGGTTTCTGAATCATGTTTAAATAATTTGAACAGCCATTCAGATTTGTGTATTTGCTATGATGTTCATCACAGAGCCAAATACTTAAATATTTAGACTTAATAGG
>NW_015548231.1:611795-618185 GCF_001515605.1 Sinocyclocheilus anshuiensis | reverse complement strand
AAAGTTGCAACTGTGTTATTTAATGAGCTAACATGAACTAAGACTTGTATTTTTTAAACAAAGATGAATAACTTCTGTAGAAAATGTAGCTATTGCTCATTGTGAATGTTAATGCATTAACTAAGGTTAACTAATGAGGTCTTATTGTAAAGTGATACCTATTGGTCTTTATAGTTCTTTTGCACTTTAATGTGTAAAACTTTTAACTTTATACATTTTTCTGTATTGCTTTATTGCATTTAAATGTTGTTATTTTTGTTATACGAAAAGTTATTAAATCTGTTATACTGTATTATGACAGCACTTTTTGTTTAAACTAAATGTCAATATCGTGATAATACCGTATACCGTGATAAACGCATTAGCAATCAATCGCAACATGAAAATTTGATACCGGCATATCCCTACTCTGGTGTTTTCATCTACTGTATACAGTTTGTCAAAACAGAAGGCCAAACCCCAAGAGCTGGAGCAATAAAAGAACAAACACGTGGACATGACCATTACAACCACTACGCAACAGTATGTCCATCTTCAGCCCCTGAACGCCTCCTGCTACTGCATGTGGTCTGTAACCTAAAACTACTGTGCTATAAACATGACTCAAATCTAAAGTCATCACAGGAACTAATATGTGTTTCTTGACCACTCTGTTGCGTTTGCGCTCTGTGGCGCGAATTTGAACTCCGTGCGCACGGCACGTGTCATCAAAACACTCCCAACACTAATTTTTGTAATTAGTATTTACTACTAATACTAATTACTGTATATTTCACATGAAGTCTTTTGACAAGCAAGATCACAAAGCTCCCTAAACACACCCGGGACTGCATATAGGTGGAAAACCTAAGTAAAAAGGCGAGATGAAAAGGTAGTTCGGAGGGTTAAATATCAAGACAAGTCTTCGCTAGCTCGCTTAAGCCTCTGCTAGCCACATTCCTCAGGAACAGTTATGCATTTCTATATTTTTTTATCACTCCTGCCCATATATTTGGTAAGTTAAGCACGTAGGGCTTCTCTAATAAACGGGCTCTGCCAAACACATGAACAGAAACTCCCCAGCAGAGTCGTTCGTGCGGTGTTTTGAGAGCTGCGTATGTGAGGAGAGTCGTTAGCCTCATTCATTCCTCTCACCTGTTCCTCCAGCCTCTGGATCTCCGCTTCATTTTCGCGCTCGTCTTCAGACGTATCCTCTTCATCTTCCTCCTCGGAATGCTCAACTCCCATCCCTTCTTCTTCCTCCTCCTCCGACTCCATCTCTCGCTCCATGCCCTCAGCCTCCTCTTCGATATCTGGCAACAACGTCTGCTCTTCGTTACCCGTCGCCGCCATGTTGAGGACTATCTGCCTGGAAACAGGCAGGGCTCGCGCACACAACACAAGAACTCGCGCGAAAAACAGGGAGCTCGTGCAGCGAAAAGGCGTGGCTCAACTACATGCATTGGCCGCTGTTAGTTTGGCATTGGTGCCTGTATTGCTTTCCAACCAAATTCTTTGTGGTGGTTTGGAAAAGTCTCATTCTTCGTCCGTTTTTGTCTAAAGCAGCGGTAATAAAATACCGTGACATTCTCAAATATAACCAGTGTTGGGGAGTAACCAGTAACATGTAACGGAATTATGTAGCCTAATTTAATTGCAAAATAAATGTAACTGTAATCTGTTACAGTTACTGAGAAAATGTGTAATTAAATTACAGTTAACGTTACTTATGAAAATGTACAAAGGGGGTTATCTGAATATATTCACTCACCTACAGATTTGACTGATTTTCTTCCAAAACTGCATTGACTTCAATGTTTCAGGAGTTTAGGACACAGAATAGGACACATGCTTAACTGTTTTATTTCCTTTTTGGGTTTATGTATATGCTTTATTTTTAAAATTAACTGTTTTTTTCCCAAGGCATTGTTAGATGCCTGTGTTTCCTGTCATAGCTCTGCAAAGATTTATTTTCGAAAACAGTACCATAAACTAAACTATCTTATGATTTTTAAATTCGCATTTAACCTCAGAACAATCTCAAAGTAAAAAGAAATACTAAAGTCTGATTTTGTGGTGGCCTGCTTTCATATTAAATGAAATAGAAATTTAAATTTAGAAAAGTTATCAAACAATAATCAAATGTAATCAGTTACATTAACTACTTTATAATAAAGTAATTGTAATAGTTACACTACTTATTACATTTTAAATAGAGTAACTTTCTGTAACATTTCCAAAGTAATAGGTTACTTTACCAAACCTTTCCCAACACTGCATATAATCTGCATGCAAAATGTGAAATATTTAATATTATTATTGTAATATAAGCAAAAGTTATATTTATACATTTTATATATTTTTTATAAGTTCACGGTGAAATCGCTTCCCCTGCTGCTTGAGTTCCACAAGTTAACGGCATGCAAACAGCAGTTATATAAAATAGGCTACAGCATGTAGAAATACACAGCTACATACAATACAAATATGAAAAGTATATTATTTATAATAAATGGTGACTAAAATGTGAGCAATGCAGTGAACGCGCTCCTCTGCTGGTTGAGATAGATATAGGCTACTATCGTTTGAGGGCTTAATGTTTGCTTGTGTAAAACAGCGGTGATAATTATAAGGCAGAAAGTATCTATACAATATAATCAGAAGGTAAAATGTATAATATTTATAGTTTAAAAAATCTCCCTCTGCCGGTTGACCTCTGTTTATGCAGTAGCGCCAGTCAGTCATCATGGCGTTAGCAGCGGCAGCCAAGCGCTGTGCATCTTCTGCACTTTTCAGTAGATCTTTGTCATAATTTACCAGAGCTCAGAACAGCATGCTCTTATCATAAAAAGGTACGCGTCACTTTTTATTCTTACTGCCGACGGTGGCACGAGAATTGATCTATGATTAAGTTGTAGTTCCTAATGTTTGAGAACAACTTTCAACGTGGTTGCTGCTAGCTAAGCTAACGTTAGTTTACTGCGTATGTAAACAAACCAGCAGAACACTGTACATGGACGACAATATTTTCGGCAGTCTGAGTAGAAAACACGCCATCAGAAGGACTATGTATTTTTGACGGAGTTAAAATGACATTCATCCATATTTACAGTTAGTTTCATAATAATCCACTTGTGTAACTATCCCACAAACTCACCAGTGATGTCTTACAGTAACGTTACGTTATCTTAACTCTGCCACAGGTGAATAAACCTATATTTTAGTAAGTACACATACACATTTAAATAAGATGATTTACTAATAAAGATTAATAATCTCTGTTATGAAGGTCACTGTTTTCTATCAAGGGCACGTTTTCTTTTGGTGTAAACTGTTATCACAAGTCCTCTGATGAATGTCTTTGATTGTTAAATATGATCAGGATGTGGTCATGTTTTACATGTCTTACATATCATACTTTTTTTCTGAAGGTGTGGACCACTATGAGAACCCCAGAAATGTTGGTTCTCTGGACAAGAATGCCAAGAATGTAGGCACTGGCTTGGTAGGCGCACCTGCATGCGGTGATGTTATGAAACTACAGGTAAGACATTTTTGACATTTTAATTTCAGTGTATGAGTGTGTATGTGTATATATATATATATATATATATATATATATATATATATACACACACACACACTATATACTATATAATTAATTCGCATATTAATACATTTCTGTATGGTGACACTTTAAAATAAGGTTTCATTTGTTAACATTAGTCAACTACATTAGTTGCCAAACAAACAATAAATAATACTTCTATAGAATTTATTAATCTTAACATTTACTAGTACATTTAAGATCAAAAGTTGTATCTGTTAACATTAATGCACTGTGAACTAATATGATCACAAACATTTTTATTAACTAACATTAACAAAGGTTAAAAAATGCTGTAAAAACATATTGCTCAATGTTAGTTAATGCATGAACTAATGTTAACAAATGAAACTTTATTGTAAAGTGTTGGCATATATTAAGTAACAGCACTAACAATACCAAATAACACTAAAAGAACACACTTGAAGAGGATTTACTCACTTTTTACTCAAATGACGCGCAACGTCGCACTTCTTGAAGCCGTGGAGGTAGAAGAGCCGCTTGGCCAGACGTTTGGCAGAGTCCAGATCGGCGCGGTTACCGTTACTGAGAGTGTCATTACTGCCCAAACCCAAACGCTCGCTCAGCTCCTGATCCAAATCTGGGTCCGCAGCAAAGCGAGGAGATTTCTCTCTGAACAAACAAACAAATAAGATCATTCTGCTGCATGCGCTTAAGTGCATCATCATGACCTCTGACGCCGAGCTGGTGAACATGCATTTTGTATAAAAACAAAGTTTTCAACACAATAATCAAATCCTGAACTAAATTTTCTCACTGAAAATAAATGATTTTTTTGGCATGGTATTTCTTAAAGTAACTTGAAGTAGACAATGCAAATACATTGTGTACAAGCATGGTTATCATTTATTACCATAACATTCAGTACATCATCACAGAACCATTGCACCACTTTAATACTTTAAGTGATGAAAACAGAAATAGACTAGGAAGCACCCTTTCATGTACAGTAAGATTCCCATAAGAAGCACATTATAAGATACAGTATATAAGCTTAGTAAAATGTATTGCAAGTTCTGACACCTCATCCATATTATAATTTTCAACTTTTTCAATAACATAATCAAAGTCATTACAAATTGAAGTATTGGAATTACGTAGTGACCAAAAACATGTTAAACGAATGTTCTCTGAAGACTTTCAGCTAAATGAGTTTCTTACATTGTTTAAAGGATATCACATATTAAACGAGTGATTTTACACTAGTAACATTGACGTAACTAGTATCTGTGGGATTTTGGCATAAATCGTGGTCACCAAGCTAGATAACGAACACAAACAGATTTAGAGTCTGAAATCATTTCTATTTCGTAATTGTGTTAAATTGTTATTGTGCTCTATTGATCTGATTTCCCCTGGTTTCTATAAATGAATGCCAGCAGTCCTCACCCCTTCTTATCAGTGACTCACACTAAATCCACACCAAAAACAAACCATGAGCAGAAATGTGTGAAACTCAAACAAAGACGTCTGGAAGCACAGAAACACTTCTTAAAGAGACAAGAATGACTATTTATTCCCTATCTGGGTTATTATTGCTAACTGAAACTAAAACTATTTTCATTACTTTAAATAAAAAACAATATCTGAAATAAAATATAGGAAACAATGCAAACTTATATTATTTTAGCTTGTTTCTCATTTTCGTTTAGTTTAAGTTGAAGTTCTAAAAAAACTAAAACTAAAATGTAGTTAAAACTATATACACACGCATTTAAAAATAAAAATAGAAATAAAAATGACAAAAAACAATAAAAAAAAAAAGAAAAATCTAATAAAAAAAAAAACAAAAAAAACCCTGTAATAGTAATAATAGCAACTAAAATGACACTGTTCCATATTTCTGGATGGATCATCTAAATGTGAACAATTTAGAAGAAATAATTTTGTAAGAACCAAAGGGAAAAAAATGCATTAATAAAAATAACTTCACTGTAATAATTTGAACATTTTATGAAGATTCTCAAAAGTGAGTGTTGTTTGCCCGTTGTAGGTGTTCTGGGTCGTTTTTAGTTTTCTAATACCAATTTATAAACAATAAAAATAGTAATGCTAGCCTTTTCTGCTAAATACTGCTATATTACATTCATTAGGACAATGACAGATTAATACAGCAATACAGTGATGATCTGCATCCTGTCCAAACAGTTTCTACCTGTACGGTGTGTGACAGCGGGTCAGGACGCTCCTCTCCTTCAGCATAGAGCAATGCCAGCAAAACACGGAGTGGGCTTTTTTTCTCAGACCATCTCTGCCAAAACGCCTCTCTGATGCGATTCTCTGGACCTCAGCCATGTTTGTATTAATGCTCAGCTTTTCGCAGTCCACCTGAGTCGTTTGTCCAGAGACTACGCTCTCACTATCTCCTCAGGTGTTTGTGGACATATGAGACCAATGCTGCTGTCTGAATCTCTTTGTGACTGAATCAATCTGTTTTTAGTCGTTAAATATCTTGATTCCAAAGATCCTGAAAGTTCAATCCATCCTTGAACTGTTTAGCTCACAAACTTGCCAGATATTTCTTTCCCAAAGAGTTTCCCACTGCTTTCTCTCTCTTTGTGAACATTGCTGACGCTCTAATGACTTCAGTGCGGTGTGGCATGTAACATCTCTCAATCTCTCCCTCTACAGCGGCTCCTCAGTTCACACACTGTTTAAAATGTACAAACCTCTTGTTTTCTTTCCCATGATTCTCTTTAGAATAGTTGAATAATGAATCATTTGAACACACACACACACACACACACACACACACACACACACACACACACACACACACACAC
>NW_015548231.1:595320-607281 GCF_001515605.1 Sinocyclocheilus anshuiensis | reverse complement strand
TTATTGTTCGGTCACACTTTACATTAGGGCTTCATTAGTTAACATTAGTTAATTCATTAGTTAACATAGACTGCCAATGAAAAATTATTCTGAACATTCATTAATTTTAGGTATTCCAATATTTAATAACACGTTGTTAAAATCGAAAGTTGCAACTGTGTTATTTAATGAGCTAACATGAACTAAGACTTGTATTTTTTAAACAAAGATGAATAACTTCTGTAGAAAATGTAGCTATTGCTCATTGTGAATGTTAATGCATTAACTAAGGTTAACTAATGAGGTCTTATTGTAAAGTGATACCTATTGGTCTTTATAGTTCTTTTGCACTTTAATGTGTAAAACTTTTAACTTTATACATTTTTCTGTATTGCTTTATTGCATTTAAATGTTGTTATTTTTGTTATACGAAAAGTTATTAAATCTGTTATACTGTATTATGACAGCACTTTTTGTTTAAACTAAATGTCAATATCGTGATAATACCGTATACCGTGATAAACGCATTAGCAATCAATCGCAACATGAAAATTTGATACCGGCATATCCCTACTCTGGTGTTTTCATCTACTGTATACAGTTTGTCAAAACATAAACAGCATCCACTCCAAAACAGAAGGCCAAACCCTAAGAGCCCAGAGCAATGTAAGGAGTCCGAACAAACACGTGGACATGACCATTACAACCACTACGCAACAGTATGTCCATCTTCAGCCCCTGAACGCCTCCTGCTACTGCATGTGGTCTGTAACCTAAAACTACTGTGCTATAAACATGACTCAAATCTAAAGTCATCACAGGAACTAATATGTGTTTCTTGACCACTCTGTTGCGTTTGCGCTCTGTGGCGCGAATTTGAACTCCGTGCGCACGGCACGTGTCATCAAAACACTCCCAACACTAATTTTTGTAATTAGTATTTACTACTAATACTAATTACTGTATATTTCACATGAAGTCTTTTGACAAGCAAGATCACAAAGCTCCCTAAACACACCCGGGACTGCATATAGGTGGAAAACCTAAGTAAAAAGGCGAGATGAAAAGGTAGTTCGGAGGGTTAAATATCAAGACAAGTCTTCGCTAGCTCAATTAAGCCTCTGCTAGCCACATTCCTCAGGAACAGTTATGCATTTCTATATTTTTTTATCACTCCTGCCCATATATTTGGTAAGTTAAGCACGTAGGGCTTCTCTAATAAACGGGCTCTGCCAAACACATGAACAGAAACTCCCCAGCAGAGTCGTTCGTGCGGTGTTTTGAGAGCTGCGTATGTGAGGAGAGTCGTTAGCCTCATTCATTCCTCTCACCTGTTCCTCCAGCCTCTGGATCTCCGCTTCATTTTCGCGCTCGTCTTCAGACGTATCCTCTTCATCTTCCTCCTCGGAATGCTCAACTCCCATCCCTTCTTCTTCCTCCTCCTCCGACTCCATCTCTCGCTCCATGCCCTCAGCCTCCTCTTCGATATCTGGCAACAACGTCTGCTCTTCGTTACCCGTCGCCGCCATGTTGAGGACTATCTGCCTGGAAACAGGCAGGGCTCGCGCACACAACACAAGAACTCGCGCGAAAAACAGGGAGCTCGTGCAGCGAAAAGGCGTGGCTCAACTACATGCATTGGCCGCTGTTAGTTTGGCATTGGTGCCTGTATTGCTTTCCAACCAAATTCTTTGTGGTGGTTTGGAAAAGTCTCATTCTTCGTCCGTTTTTGTCTAAAGCAGCGGTAATAAAATACCGTGACATTCTCAAATATAACCAGTGTTGGGGAGTAACCAGTAACATGTAACGGAATTATGTAGCCTAATTTAATTGCAAAATAAATGTAACTGTAATCTGTTACAGTTACTGAGAAAATGTGTAATTAAATTACAGTTAACGTTACTTATGAAAATGTACAAAGGGGGTTATCTGAATATATTCACTCACCTACAGATTTGACTGATTTTCTTCCAAAACTGCATTGACTTCAATGTTTCAGGAGTTTAGGACACAGAATAGGACACATGCTTAACTGTTTTATTTCCTTTTTGGGTTTATGTATATGCTTTATTTTTAAAATTAACTGTTTTTTTCCCAAGGCATTGTTAGATGCCTGTGTTTCCTGTCATAGCTCTGCAAAGATTTATTTTCGAAAACAGTACCATAAACTAAACTATCTTATGATTTTTAAATTCGCATTTAACCTCAGAACAATCTCAAAGTAAAAAGAAATACTAAAGTCTGATTTTGTGGTGGCCTGCTTTCATATTAAATGAAATAGAAATTTAAATTTAGAAAAGTTATCAAACAATAATCAAATGTAATCAGTTACATTAACTACTTTATAATAAAGTAATTGTAATAGTTACACTACTTATTACATTTTAAATAGAGTAACTTTCTGTAACATTTCCAAAGTAATAGGTTACTTTACCAAACCTTTCCCAACACTGCATATAATCTGCATGCAAAATGTGAAATATTTAATATTATTATTGTAATATAAGCAAAAGTTATATTTATACATTTTATATATTTTTTATAAGTTCACGGTGAAATCGCTTCCCCTGCTGCTTGAGTTCCACAAGTTAACGGCATGCAAACAGCAGTTATATAAAATAGGCTACAGCATGTAGAAATACACAGCTACATACAATACAAATATGAAAAGTATATTATTTATAATAAATGGTGACTAAAATGTGAGCAATGCAGTGAACGCGCTCCTCTGCTGGTTGAGATAGATATAGGCTACTATCGTTTGAGGGCTTAATGTTTGCTTGTGTAAAACAGCGGTGATAATTATAAGGCAGAAAGTATCTATACAATATAATCAGAAGGTAAAATGTATAATATTTATAGTTTAAAAAATCTCCCTCTGCCCGTTGACCTCTGTTTATGCAGTAGCGCCAGTCAGTCATCATGGCGTTAGCAGCGGCAGCCAAGCGCTGTGCATCTTCTGCACTTTTCAGTAGATCTTTGTCATAATTTACCAGAGCTCAGAACAGCATGCTCTTATCATAAAAAGGTACGCGTCACTTTTTATTCTTACTGCCGACGGTGGCACGAGAATTGATCTATGATTAAGTTGTAGTTCCTAATGTTTGAGAACAACTTTCAACGTGGTCTAAGCTAACTAAGCTAACGTTAGTTTACTGCGTATGTAAACAAACCAGCAGAACACTGTACATGGACGACGGCAGTCTGGGCAGTCTGAGTAGAAAACACGCCATCAGAAGGACTATGTATTTTTGACGGAGTTAAAATGACATTCATCCATATTTACAGTTAGTTTCATAATAATCCACTTGTGTAACTATCCCACAAACTCACCAGTGATGTCTTACAGTAACGTTACGTTATCTTAACTCTGCCACAGGTGAATAAACCTATATTTTAGTAAGTACACATACACATTTAAATAAGATGATTTACTAATAAAGATTAATAATCTCTGTTATGAAGGTCACTGTTTTCTATCAAGGGCACGTTTTCTTTTGGTGTAAACTGTTATCACAAGTCCTCTGATGAATGTCTTTGATTGTTAAATATGATCAGGATGTGGTCATGTTTTACATGTCTTACATATCATACTTTTTTTCTGAAGGTGTGGACCACTATGAGAACCCCAGAAATGTTGGTTCTCTGGACAAGAATGCCAAGAATGTAGGCACTGGCTTGGTAGGCGCACCTGCATGCGGTGATGTTATGAAACTACAGGTAAGACATTTTTGACATTTTAATTTCAGTGTATGAGTGTGTATGTGTATATATATATATATATATATATATATATGTACACACACACACACTATTTACATCTGTGACTTTTTGTTGTCAACCTGTCTGACAGATTCAGGTGGACAAGAATGGCAAGATAGTAGATGCCAGATTCAAAACATTTGGCTGTGGCTCAGCCATTGCTTCCAGCTCACTGGCCACAGAGTGGGTGAAGGGAAAATCTGTGAGTCAGTGTGACTCAGACCATTGCATGAATTCACAGTGTGATCAGATTATCTCAATGTGCTCCATATTTGTTCTCTCAAGCATTCCTACCAACATTTCAATGTTCTCTTTTCCGTGTACAGATTGATGAAGCCCTGAAAATCAAAAACACTGAGATTGCCAAAGAACTTTGTTTACCACCAGTCAAGCTTCTTTGCTCTAGTAAGTGTATCAAACTGGCTGTTTGAGATTGTAAACATGTTGATGACATAAAAAAAGCCATCAAATGCTCTGATTTCATAATCTTGTTTTTTTTTCTGGCAGTGCTTGCAGAGGATGCCATCAAGGCTGCGTTAGCAGACTACAGGCTCAAACAGAAAGACGACTAGGAGACGTTGGCGGAAGATCGAAATTAATGTCCTCATTCACAGACGAGTCACTGTCACCCACTCTCATTGTGACTCAGAACATTTTTGTAGTTTATATGCTTTCTGAGGATAAAATAAACACATTAGCCAGCGTATACCATTGCTACTCTATTCGCACTGCCTTTGCATTGCTGGTTTGAAGTGGCTTGCATTTACAGACTGTGAAGATCTTTTTGATTAAAGTTTACTCCTGTATCTCTGAATCACGCACATTAAAATAAACTCTTTATTTCCTAAAGATCTCATACTCTCGCATTAAATGTCCTCTATATCAAATACATACTACTGCAAAGTTTGTAAATGTACTCTACTACACTTTATAAAAAGGAAAGTAGGGGATTTGAAAAATGTCTATTTGTTTAGATTTTCAGAGGGATCATAGTTTTGGCATTGATTTTGTAAGCAAAAAAAGTCACACCAGGAAAAAAAACATTTGACTTTGGTGCTGTATTATTTGTTGCAAAAACTTAATAAAGCTGTAAATATTCATGTTGCATTCTCCATCATTTTGTATTATTCTCTACACAAAATATTTGCTATAATACAGGTCATGAATGTGTGCTAATGTCTTCTTGAACCTGTGGAAGCGGTGCAACTCTCAGGTTTCGTAGAAGGATGTTCTTCAGTACCGAAAGCACTGTAAGCATCAGCAGTCCTGTAAGCACACAAAGAACAGCTAGGATCGCAATGAGCGCCGGGTCACTGGACTGTAGTATTGTCCGAGGAGTGAGTTCAATGTCTCTCGTTGGGGTCATTGAACCAGTAGATGTGACAGTGGCTGATGCTCCTGGTGGCTTACCTGTTGAATTCTCCACACAACCAGCTTCCTCATCTGTGGCTAGACTGTAGGGTACTTGGGTGGATTTGGGTATAAAAGATGTCAAATTTAGAGAGAGGCAGTCTTCGTAGCTCAGTCTCTCTAAGGTGGGCTGGCCTGACCCAAAAAAGGACCTTGATATTGTGCTCTCAGGTAGTTTTGAAGATTCTCGACTTCTGAAAGAACTCGTGTTGCAAGCAGTGTCAGATCTAACCAACATAGATGCACTTATAGTCTGTTCTATATGACTTTCAACCACTTTCCCAGATTCCGTATTCACTGATGTTGATATTCTCTCAACAGGCTTAAAAAGTTTTGGACAGATGGCCATGACTGATAGAGTTAATAACAACTTCTGTGCGAGGTGCAAAGGAGCCGTACATACTAGATCCGTCGCCATCCGTAACCTGTCTGTCAGAAGCCATCGATAAAGATACAAGATGTCACATTCACAAACCCACTGGTTATTGGCTAGTTCCACTGATCGGAGTCGGGACAATCCATCAAAAGCCCGCTCGGGTATAGAGCGCAAACAGTTACTGTTAATCTTTAACACTTGTAGGTTCACCAGTGCACCCAACGAGGACAGATCTAGGGTAGATATGCAGTTCGCTGACACATCCAGGTGTATTAGAGAAGAAGGCAGGTTTGGTGGCAGACGAGACAATCTGTTCCCCTTCAGAGTCAACATCCTCAGTCTGGTCAGACCTTGCAGTGCCCCCGGCTGAATTGCTCGTATCCGGTTATCCTCCAGATCCAAGCGTGTGAGGTTCCCGAGCTGCCTCAGAGACCCAGCGGTGATGTAGGTGATCTGGTTCTCCTGAAGCTGAAGGGTCTCCAGACTTGACGGAAGCCCACGAGGAAAACGGACCAGTTGGTTGTGGCTGAGGCTCAGCTCCTGCAGGCCAGAATATGGCTGGAACACATTATCCACGTTGCAAAGCCGATTCCGGGCTACGGAGAGGACGGCGGTGCTTAGGGGGACGGAGCGAGGCAGAGTATGCAGGCCAAGAGACTCGCACAGAACCAGAGCACCAGGACTGGGACAGCAGCAGCCTTTGGGGCAGGGGGATACAACAAGGCCAGCAAGGAGAGATGAACAGAGATACAACAAGAGACAGCAGAGAAGACTAGGACGCATGGCTCACTTGAGGGAAAGGATTGAAAGGGATGGATAAAAGAAAGGGGAAAGTAGAAGTTAGTAACTGCTTTTCATTTACCCCAAATGAATCAGTTGAGCAAAATTAATTACCATGATGGACTCTGCAGCTCCTCCAGGACGTATTTCCCTTCTTGAGCTCGACTCCTAATGCGTTATCAAACGTGTGACATAGGGATGTGGTACTCACCATTCTTGCCCTGTCTCAGCTGACCCTTCGCTTTCACTTTATCTGCGTCACGTCTTTTAACCTCTCCGCTCTTTCCTCATGTCCCTTCCAGAGAACGGTCCGTGCTCACCCTGAAAATTCTGGGTAGTGGCCCATCAAACTTTAATGGCCGCCTTAAGGTTTTGAGTTACCGGTTTTGTATCTTCTTCGCAATGCAAATTAATTGGGCACTCCAGTTGCTTTTCCCATGATACAACTGCACTGGGTTAGTAGAGTAATTCTCTAATAGGAAACATGTTTAATAACCATTCTGTGCAAGGAAATGTTATTTGACCATCTGAAGAACAAAACTAGGTGAATCATCGGTAAGCTATAGAGTTACGCTAACCATAGTCAAAATCATGTTCAAGTCTGCATCTAGTCCCAAAGTGAAGTGAAAGCAGTGTGTATTTCCAGAATTATTTAGCACCTTGTGGACAAAAGAGGGGAGAATTCAACCTTGAGCTACGTTTCTTTTTCGGGGCTCAAGTTTCTGGCTTCACTGCATATCTTTGATGTCTACTCTTTGGTGACTACACGCTACCAACACTTGGCCTTGCGCCATGGCAATGGGGTTTAATTTCAGTTATGAGGCTAATTTGCATTCAGCTGGCTATTAATCAATGATAGGCTGATAACATCATTGTAACAAAAGCTGCATGTGGATAAAGAGGTGTGAGGATTGTTTTTCTGGAAAACTAACTTGCATGAAGTAATTCACCCATGATTCCACTTCTGAATCAAGTTGGATAATCTATAGTGGGTAAATCTTGGGAATTTTGAAGTTGTCCACAAAATATTTTATTACTGGCATAATGTGAAATTGATTGTCTGGTTCTATCTCAGCCAGTATATTTCCATTCAGGCCAGATATTTCCAGATCTCTGAGAGGCTATTGGAATGAGCTTCTGAAATATTGATTGGACATTGTATGGATGTGACAAAAGCTCTGTAGCTGCCGCCGTTACGCTGCACTGGGCTCTGTTGCTGGGGTTCTTGAGTTTCATATGCTTCAGCCAAGCCAGCACAATTCTTTTGAAAAAACCACACCGTTCAAGACAAACAGAGAGAACACAAGGAAGCGGTAACACTTATAGTTACAAAAATTTAAAATAAATGCCGTTTGCAATAAATGCAAAATGCATGTTGAACTTTTTATTCAAACAATCCTGAAAACAAATATATGCTGTGGTTTCCACAAAAATATTAAGTAGTACAGCTTTTTGACATTGATAAGAAATGTTTCCTGAGTGCCAAATCTGCAGAACGATTTCTGAAAGAATCTTGTAATACTGATGACTGGAGTAATGACTGGTGAACTTGTGAAATAGTTATATGTTTTTACTGTATTTTTAAACAAATAAACGCAGCCTTGGTGATCATAAAAGACTTCTTTCAAAAACAAACCATACAGACTCCAAACGTTTGAATAGTAGTGTATCTGTATCTCTGAAACAATTTGTTTATTTGGAACAGAGCAGAAGAGTTCATTTTCGGAGAGTTTATTTTTCATGAAAAAACATACCTGACAAATTGTTAGCATATTAAATCCAATACTGAGGAAAGTCATGAAGTTTAGATAAAATAACGGTCATCATGTATAACATCTGATTACAGCTTCGGAAAATACAGCATAAATTACGGGTTACCATGCATATAGACATTTCATATGTAAAATAACTCAAAGGAAAGTGGTCAGAAAAAGTTTCAAAAGATGTTTTCTTAAAGGGTTAGTTCACCCAAAAATGAAAATACTGTCATTAATTACTCACCCTCGTGTTGTTCCAAACCCGTAAGACCTTTGTTCATCTTCGGAACACAATTTAAGATATTTATGATGAAATCTGAGGGCTCTCTGTCCCTCCCATAGACAGCAAGATTACCACGTTCAAGGTCCAGAAAAGTGCCAAGATGATCGACAAAGTAGTCCGTGACATCAGTGGTTCAACTGTAAAGTTATGAAACTACGAGAATACTTTTTTGCGCAAAGAAAATAACGACTTTATTCCACATTTTCGTCTCTACACTCTACTTGTGGACGTGCTTTCACGACAGTACCATGACGCGAGCGTGTGGCGGTGCCGGCACTGACCCAGATCCGGTGTGATGTCATTATGCTGGATCTGGGTCAGTGCCGTCACACGCTCGCGTCATGGTACTGTCGTGAAAGCGCGTCCACAAGTGATGCAGTAGAGATGAAAATGTGGAATAAAGTTGTTATTTTTGTTTTCTTTGAACAAAAAAGTATTCTCATAGCTTCGTAGCTTTACAGTTGAACCACTGATGTCACACAGACTACTTTGTCGATCATCTTGGTACTTTTCTGGACCTTGAACGTGGTAGTTACCTTGCTGTCTATGGGAGGGTCAGAGAGCCCTCAGATTTCATCATAAATATCTTAAATTGTGTTCCGAAGATGAATGAAGGTCTTACGGGTTTGGAACAACACGAGGGTGAGTAATTAATGACAGAATTTTCATTTTTGGGTGAACTAACCCTTTGAGTCTCTCAAAAGTAGAAAGGGATTCACAAAATAGTTTCAAGTGTCGTTTATTTTCCACATGAATAATAAAAATGTCAACTCACTGTTTTTTTCTTATTTAGCAAACAAATTTTTAAAGAAACACAAAATGAGTTGATAAAACATTTTTTTCCACTCTTCCTCTGATGGCACATACACAAGTTGCAAAGCAACAAGAACACAAAGAGTAAGAGTGTGGGCATCATATCTACCAGTAGAAAAAGTTTGGGATCAAGGTCATTCCTGCATGTTTCAGAAAAAGCTCTCACGCTGTGGTGTGATTGGCCTTTCTGAGGTGGCACGTACAGACTAGCGGCTGACTGGAAGTGACATTTGAGGTGGTAGGCTGAGGCTCCTCTTTCTTCTTGGGCTCATCTTTCTGCATCTCCACCTCTTCAACATCCTCCAACTTTTGGACCTCTTTCGGCTTGGGCTGGGGGTCTTTTCCTTCCTTCTCACCCACCAGTGCTTTAGTGGGTTCCCGTAGGGTCTTTGCGGTTGTGGTCTTACCTTCCTGAATCTGGTTATGTGGTTTCTCCATAGCTTTACTAGGTTGGCTCATGTATTTCCTGGGTGCGTAGGTCTTTGGAGGATAGTAGGCCTCAAGCTTGCGTTTGTGGCTCATCGCTGAAGCGCAGCAGACGATGAAGATGATGACTACCAACAGAGAGGTCACGACAATGATGAGAAGCAAGTTCTCCTTCAGGAAGTCCACTGCCTGGTTGAAAAGGAAGTCTTTGATGCGGATGAAAGTGGCTGTTATGTTGGGAGGAGGCGAGGGGGATGGAGGAACATGGGTGGTACGAGCAATGGGAAAGATGAGTTCGGGTTCATCCCCGCTGCCCTCCATTGACACGTTGAATGGGGCGGGCTTGGCAAAGCAACTGCTGCCCCAGAGAGCAGTCAGGAGCAGGCAAACAAAGCACAGAGAGAGTGACATACTTCCTCTAAAAACCTGAAAGAAAATGGACACAGACGTGGCCGTTACTAGTCATTCCCAACAGAAACAGGAAGTCAGCATTTTGTTTCATGAAGGTGGTTACAGCAGTTTTTTAATACATATTTGGAAGATCATAACACTTTACGGTAACACTTTATTTTAAGGTGTCCTTGTTACACATATTACACGAACTTACTATTATAATAACAATTAATTATGCATAATTACATGCAAGTAACCCTAAGACGAACCCTAATCCTAACCATAAATATTACTCTGTACTTAAATGTATAATTACATGGTAACAACAAGGACACCTTAAAATAAAGTGTAACCCACTTTACAATAAGGTCGCGTTAGGTAACATTTGTTAATGCATCAACAAACAATGAGCAATAGCATTTGTTCAGCTGTTTGTTGTTAGTTCATCTTCGCTCAGGTCCATCAAATAATATTAAGAGCTACAACTTTTGATTTTAATATTGCAGAAGTAAATGCTGAAATTAACATTAACTAAGATTACAAAATGCTTTAGAAGCATTTTTCGTTACTTCATGTTAACTAATGTTAACAAATGGAAATTTATTTTAACTTGTTACCAAGAAGTTGTATTTTTGTAAAAATATTTTAGTTAAAATAATTATTTTTTATATTTTTTGACCAATAAAAGTACAAATAAATTATAAATAAATAAAATCAAAATTTGTCAAACAGAATGGCACCAAAATAAAATAAAAAATAAAATTGGTTTCCAGAAAGTACTATGGCATTTTTTTTTGTATTATATGTACCATGGTATTTTTTGAAATACCTTGGAGTACTAATATAAATATACCAAGGCATTATTATTTGTTTACAATAATTTTTTTTTTTTAGCTCATTTGGTGATGAATGAATTTGTATTGTATTGCAAGAGTCATAGAAGTCTTTGCATAATTTTATGTAGACCGCAATATAATTAACATTTTTCCACTTTCAATGATAGTAATTAGTTAGGGTCTACCTACTCACTCAGAGCTACTATCTGTTTTATCGGTACTATCGATTTTCTGTGAATCACAGGAAGGAAGATGCTTGCATCACACACACATCGCTGTAGACTCTCTACATAAGAGCATATTTTCATGTTTCGGTTTCCTCGCAGGAGAGAAGCTATTCCTGTTACATCCAGTCATTACTTATTTGGGGTGGAGGCAGAGGGATTCCAGGCCTGGTTTGTAATTTCCCTGCCTGGCTGATGCCACCCGCTCACCACAGAAAAGCAAAAGCAAGGCCAGATATATATTTGTGAGGGTGCAGCAAGGCGTGGGAGAGCCGCAGCTCACAGGCCTGTATTTACAGCCCAGCTGCAATGAGACAGGCCATAGAGCAGCGAGACTATTTCTGCACTGCTCAAGAACACACACATCAGATTCATATGCTTTACAAATCGTCAAGACTCTGCATTATGGGTAGACTACTTTATAAATTGTTCACGCTAGAAGTAAACCATTTTTGTATTGATTAAAGAGTATAGGATGGATATTAAGCAACTTTAACCAGTAGCAGGTTAGGTTTGAAGGAAAGTCCCCAAATGAACACTATCAGAATTGACAGTGTAAACCACATATTGACTACTATCCAATACAGTAATCTCTACAAATGCCTTTACTTCTTTAAAACCTATTTTTATAAAACATTTCCCCTTCAGCTCTGACCACATTCTCTGTTCTGCTAATCAGGCACCTTTGCACTCAATCACTTGTAAAGTTTTGTATTAGTGAAAAAAATGAGGTAATAATCTCAGCAACGTGTTGCATGAATGTTCCTTAAAATAAGAGAGCAAACACAGGAAGCATCTGCCAAATGAATCCAATTAGAATATGTGGTATCCTCTGTGCAGACCACAAAAATAAAATAAGGATACATATTTTTACAATAAAATAAGAAATGCAAAAATATGTATCCTTTGCGTAGATTGCATC
>NW_015548231.1:588904-595241 GCF_001515605.1 Sinocyclocheilus anshuiensis | reverse complement strand
AAAAATATATATATATATATATATATATATATATATATATAAAAAACAGTTTGGCCTTTGCCATACCATAGCATTAGACAATATAAGAAACTTTACTTTATGTAAAGCGTAAACTATGGACACAAAAGTGAACACTCGCTTCACGTTTAAAATGCATATCACAAAATATCAATATAAGCCCAACGTTTTTTTTTAATAGATAGTACATATATTTCATGTGACAAGTTGGTTAAAGACCAGTGGGTTAATAAAATCATATAGAAAAGCAGAGGTGGTTCTAATGAAAGATCTGGCAACATTTGTTTGCAGATACTGGTATTTGATGTTTTGCATTTATTCCTAGATACCTTTTGAGGCCACTTTATCAGAAAAACATGAAACTCATCAGAATTTTATCAAGCATTATTGAGTTACTGATAAAAAAAATTCATTTGAATTGAGAGCTGACATCTATTTAAAGTGTGCTAACAAATGATTTATAACATGTGAAAGCAAAACATCAAATCTACTCTCTCAATGAAGGAAACCTAAAAATACTCACTGCTGGTGTTACTTCCCGTCTCTGATGCACTGACACCAACACTTCAAGCTACAGGTATGCAAAATAAAAAAGACAAGAGTTGCGAAAGAAAAAAAGCTGCCTGTGCGTTGTCCTGAAAGGCTCATGGAAGCTTCTGACTGTGTGGGTTTTCCCTAAAAAATCTGGATAATTGAAGGACATTTCCCTCCCCTCTTGCTCCATCTCCTCCCTTTTCTGTCCTTCTCTTTCTTTCCTCTAGAAGAACACTGATGGAAGCATGGGACAAGGACAATCCAGCAACCCATTTCAAGTCATTTCAGCTAGTTTTTAAAAATCTTGTTTAGTTGAATCTCGTAGAATTTAAACATAAAAATGGGTTGCATACAGCAATTCACATTGACTTTAAAATGTAAGAGGTCCAAGTCACTTCAATTAAATGATTTATTTAACATTTATGGGTAACAATAACTAGGTTATCACTGCACAATGACTTTTTCCATGTCATTTTGCACAACATTCATCCACTTGAACACATTCATACTGAAGTTGCCAACACGTGTAGAATTTACATAGAAAATGGCCTATTATATAGCAAAAAATGAAAAAAAAAAACTAACTACAAAAATACTACAGTACAAATAAACAAACTAAATGTGAACTGAAAACAATATTTTGCTGACTATTGGTTTTCGCAGTGTTAATCTAGTTGGTTTTGGCCATTTTTTTTTTAATTCACACAAAGTGTGTCATTTCTGTGCAAAAGCTCAATTCTTTCTGGGTAAATGTCAAAGCATGTATTTTATGTACATTTGCAATGATAGCATGTTATATTCAGACTGTGATAATCACTCTGTTCGAGTAAATTATATAGCACTAGCTGAACCACAGACAGATATAGACTATATTCAGCAATACATTCTGCCAAGCCCTACTAACGCCTGAGCTTCTCAGAGAACATAGTAGTACAATATCTCAAAGAAATGATTAAATATAACATTCAAACCTCTTTACACTTACAAAAACAATGAAATGTCCCACGGATTAAATAAAAGATGTGGATTATTGTACAGCAAATCATAAAATGGTCGTTTTAAAAGCCAGGCATCAGATTATTGCTAGAACTTCATTGAGTGAGAAAACTGATAAACCTGTACCACAGACAAACTGAGGACAGCGCAAACCATTCTAGAGCTGGGTTTGGGTCAAACCTGAGCACAAAAAATCCCATGCTGCATCCTGTTTCTCAGTGCATACAGGTCTAAACTTCTAAAGAGGGCCCTCGGTATCGGGAAGAAAGCTGTTTAGAGTGAGATTATCTCCGTCAGGATCTTCATCCTCAGTATTGGGGATCAACGCTCCGTTACTTTTGGGATGTCTTCTTGGCTTTGGAACCGGGTGATCGGTATCGTTCATCATGGCAGAAATGCAGACCATCTCAGTTTCCTGGAGAAGATGTGCCTTATGCCTGTATCCCGAGAGTTTGGTAGCCAGGCAGATGGTGCTAATGATAAAGATGGTGGTCAACGCAGCCATCGAGGCAATGGCGATGAGGCAACGACTCACAAGTCCGTCCCTTTGAGAAGAGGCAGTGGAACATGAGTGGGTCGTTGTTGTGGTTGATTTCTTAGAGATGGTTGAAGTAACTTGAGCGGTAATTTTTTTTGCATCTGTGGATATTCTTGTCGTCATCGTTGCTGTCGTGTGCTTCTCTGTCACCTTATCGGGCTCCAGCGATGCAGGAAATGTGGGGGCAGAACTTCCTGCATGTGAAATGTGTCCAGTACTGTTATTTATTGTGGGAAGTTGGGTGTGAAAAGCACTCTCGTTATTTGTTGAGCGGTGGACTGTCAGGTTCTCGGTTCCTGCAGCATAGCTTTGTTGGGTGTGGTTCAAATCTGGAGCATGGTGGTAGTCTGTAGTTGCTGAGATATTGAAATCAGGTATTCCAGTTGCTGTCTGTAACGTACTCGAAGCCTTCAAAGTTTCCACAGTGGTGCTTGTTGCATTCTCGGCTTGAGCTACGGTTGCTGTACTGTGTGTGTCGTTGGTGTTTATCGATGTCTCGTTGTGACTAATTTGCCTTTTAGTCTGAAGAGATCTTGACGTGACCAAACTGCTCAAAGTCAGCAGCAAAACAAGAACTGGTAAACACCCAAGTCGGTTAGTCACCATCGCCATCTGCACAAAAATGAGAGAATGTGGCAATAGTGTTTTAGACGCACAAAACATCACCAAACTTTATTTTCACATTCATATGCTGTTATTCCTCCCTAGTATATTGAGCGGAGAGGAACTTTCAGACAGTGAGAACTGAGAGCAAACTGAGGTCTAGCAACAATGGAAGAACAAAAACACCTGATTGCTGCATACAAACGGTTTGCTCGTACTTTAACAAGGTTAAGTTTGTGACTATAGCATGTGGTTACACCAATACCTTCTTTCAGCTGACAGTGTCGTTGTTTTATAGTTATCCACACTCGATTTAAAATATATTACGATTATGATCGCACTTCATGAAACCTTTAAGTTTACTCGCAGATATTTAGTCACGTACACGCCACAGTTGATGGATTTCAAAAATCACCACGCCGTATTAACCTAACATCTGATTTTAGACTCAATTTGTTAAGGCAGAATTCAAATGGAAAATAAAAGTACGTACCATCCGTTTCTACCGTTGACTGGGTGTTGATCTGGAGTTCAATGGAACGTTAGGCCCTCTCACACACTCACAATGCAATGTCGCAAAACCTACAGGAAGTCAAACCTCATGAAGCATCAGGCTAAAGCTGAGGCTCTCAAAGTGTGACGCAAACACAAACGAGCAGGAGAGAGACTTAAATATCACATCTTAGTTCCCTAAAACACTAAGTTAGAACTTGTAACCAACAATGCTTCCACAAAAAGAGGTTTAATAATTAGAGAGGAAAAAGAGAGAGAGAGACAAAGGCCAATGATTCCGTTTATTTTTCTGGTAATCAGTAAGACTCTTTATACTTGAAGCAGATGAATGAACAAAAATGGAACAGTTATGCACAAAATGGAATTTCTAGATCTCCTTCCTTTCGATTCTTATTTCATTTTATCACTGGAAACATTAAAGGCTCACATTGTGCATGATGATGTGGGAAAATAGGGAATTCTTTAAAACCATCAAACTCCAAATGATGGACAAACACCTTCCTACAGCCAAAGAAAAAAAAATGTAAAGGAAAACTAAAAAAATATATATATTTACAAAGCATCCAAATAAATCACTTACATCCACTTCTTCCTGCATTCTCTTTTCAACCTACAAAAATCCTTTTTTAACTTCAATCATTCACTCCTTTGAAACCACACGCTCGAGGCTGCATCACAGATGCCTCCTGAGGCCACTTAAACACTCAAAATGGATCCATCGCACATCTGGGCACATCTGTACCCATTAACACGGCCCCTACATTTTCAAACCCTTCACTTTAAAACTTCACCAAGAAAAGAATGACATCAGAGGTACTGAGTTGTCGCTGTCAGACACAGATCTGAAGCCTCGTTGTAATGTTTCTGAGGTGAGAAGACGCTGGCTATTTTAGACGTAAAAGCTTGTGGAGGAGGGAAGATGCTTTTCAGAATCTATGAAAGAGGCGAACCGAAACGAGATATGTAGAAGCGTCAAAACGAAAACCACAAGAGAACGCTCTGACGAAGGATGTAGCCAAAGCAATCTGAACAACAGAATCAGTTTCCTCTCTTCCTGACATGGCCAATAGATAAGCAAACAAAAAAAGCCAGTTGTCATCAGCTCAAACTTGTGGCACACATAATACCTTCGTGAAATCATCATCTAGACCTGAGCCATCCCTGGAGAGAACTGGTTCTTGCTTGACTAGGAGAGCGTCGCAAAATAACTTTAGGAAAAGGAAGCCAATCATGACTCACTATTGTGCTGGTGGTCACGGTCTACAATGCACAGCTAAAGTATGTACATCAAACAAGCTCGTTTCTGAGATGGTGTGGCCGGCACAACTCAAGATGAGATTCGTAGGAATTAATGCGAAAGCAAATGCTTGAAAGCTGAACGATGTCTGAAAAAAAGTCAGAGTAAAAGCTATCGAGCTGGTAAAGCAACGAACGACGCAACAGAGTTTTGCTGCTGAAGCTAATGAAGGTCTATGGGTGTTATATTGTTCTGAGCTTATATCATCATGTTTTGGGATGTGAAACTAGAAGCTGAGACCTTCTAGAGTTTACAAAGTGAGAGCCGTACTGGTTCTGGCTTCATTCAGGAAACAGAACATGAATGAAGAAAAGTTCAGATATGTGGAAACTAGAAAAACGGACTCAATTTGCTTGTATTACCATAATGATGACGAGCAATGTTTGCCATCAAGAAAATGTTTGGAGTTGTGAATAGAGAACACATTGGTTGTATTCATGGCAACCATAAGAACCACAATTATTTTGATTATTTTGCTAATTAATATTTGAATACTTTTACATTGGTACCTGATTTAAAAAAAAAAAAAAGTGGAATATTTTCGTGCACCATATATTGTTTTCCAGTACTGGTTTGTAAATTTGTCAACTCTACATGTTTGATTAAAATTTTTATTTTTTTTTATTCTCTAGAGAAACACCTATAACATTGACGAATGGTTCCAATGATTTCCCCTCCTTGCATTACTAGCATATAGCTTTGTCCCTTATACAAAATTAAAAGCTAGTCAAACACTGTCAGGGAGGTGCATAATTCCTCATTAAATTTGGCAACTCAGAAGGGTGAGAGGGGAACTGCAGTACTGATGGCTACTTCAAACTTTGAGCTCATCAAGTTCATGTAACTGCTTCATGATGCAATCTGCTTGGTCACAATTTTAATAAGAAAAACAAAACAAAAAACTTAAGACCTTTCAAGAACACCAGATAAAACACAGCCGTTGCAGAAAGATTTGGAGTGAGACGGAGTAAAAAGCTAAACAGGTCAAATTTTGAGAGAAATTGAAGGCGTTTCTAGTTTTCCAAATGGCTATGAGGTATAAACAGGTTTTGGGGATTGCAAAAAAAGAAAAAAAAAAAGATCATCTTGGAATGTTGGTTGGAGTCTTTTCAAGGCAGGCTTCAGACGGAACGCTGTCATGGTGATTGGCAGTGACGGGTCCCGCCCACCTGGCCAATGGGATATCCTGAATAGAAGAAGGGGAAGGGATCAGGGTCCATTAGATGTCCATTTTAGACAGCTGCTCCTCAAGTTTGGCAATTCTTTTTTCCTGACTGCTGACCAGCTCTCTGAGAGATTTTATTTCTTTCAAAACCTCTTCCAGCTTAGCTTCACTTTTCTGTTGAGAAAAAAAAGTAAAAGAGAAAAATTAAGGACATTTCTTTTAAATTATATATATATATATCTGCGGCAGATTTGAACTCCTGCAGCTGCTTCTGGCAAGATGAAACCTCCTCTTTTCTGCAATACATAGGATACATATGCATATAGAGTTTTATTAAATAGTTTGACATCTGGCAAAAGCGTAACTAATATTTCTTGTAATACTATTCCATTCCAGCACATGGTTTTAATTCCATAACAGTTCTAGCATCACTTTATCCAATTAAATAACAGAGACATATGTCAGAGCCAAGAGAAGTATATAAAAAATAATGGGACACACTGGAATGAGACAATATGTGACCCTGGACCACAAAAACCAGTCATAAGGGTCAATTTCTCGAAATTGAGATTTATACATCAGCTGAAAGCTGAATAAATACGCTTTCCATTACTTACTACAAAATAGTCAGAAGAACACGGACTGCAGGAAAGCAGGTTTGACGAATCAGTGG
>NW_015548231.1:577569-588813 GCF_001515605.1 Sinocyclocheilus anshuiensis | reverse complement strand
ATATCACCAAATCACACACACAGAGTGCACGCACGTGATTTATTAGTCTATTAAAACTCAAAATGGAAGGCATTCTAAATTGTAGACGGCAAAAATGCTTCTGTACGCTTCTTATATTTATATAATTTAATATAGTTAACTTTATCTATAATCACACAAAGAGTACCATTTTTCTGCTGTAAATACATCTAAATGCTATTTCAGATGCAGATTCCAGAAATGTTTTCTTATGTTGGAATGAAAGACACTAAGTACCAGATGAAGTGCTTCTTATTCTTACCCAAAAATACAAAATGGAAGAAAGAGTTAAAACTGAACACAATCTTGCTATTTACGCTGTGTATGAACATTTTTTATATATATTTATTTGCTTCTTTCCCATTTTGCATTTACTTGTACTTTTATTTTCAATACTTAAGTACGTTTAAGATTTAAAAAATACTTTTCGTACTTAAGTACAATAAATATCACATACTTTAAGACTTTTACTCAAGTAATATTCTAAACGGTGACTTCAACTTCTACCAAAGTCATTTTCTGGTAGGATATCTGTACTTTTACTTGAGTATGACTTTCATGTACTTTATACACCACTGCCCGCTGTACATATATGACATAGTAACAGAAAGAACATTCAAATAAGTAAAACTAAGGGAAAAAGTAGAAAATATACAATAAATAATAATAATAATAATAATAATGTGGTATACATCAGAACAGAAGAGAACAGAAAACTTATGTATTATGTGTTTACGTATTATGCACTTACATATTGAACTTTCATTTATGTTTATTTCAGTTTTTGTTTGTCATTTTAGTACTTATTTCAGTAACATGTCCAATTTCAAATTTGAAACATGTCAAAGTTTTTTTTTTTAAATACATGACATTTTTTTTAATAGTTAGAATTGTAGTTAATTACAACACTGCAGATGCAAATAATTAAGTCAGCTTGTAGAATAATCTTCAAGTGTGATAAATAGCAGCTAACATTGTTGTGTCGGTAGGGCAGTGCTCTGGTTCCTGTGATTATAGCTCTGAGCCAGAGAGCTGGGTTTAGTGGGAAGGACACACATGTGCTGTTACTGTCATGTGGTTAAGCAGGCATGGGGTTGGGTATGCTGTAGAACATCCTTAAAACTATAAAAACACTATATATGAGCCAAAAAGAGTAGTTGGCCTTGAACAATACAATAATTTAGCTGCATGTAGGTCACAACTGAAGCACAGTGCAATACAGCTAAAGAAATAGTTTATTATATATTTTTTCAGGGAATTTAGTGAAGAGAATTGAGATTTAGGAGGAAAAAGTGCACAGAAAAGCAAAACGGAATAGTGTAGGATGATAAAACGAAGAGGAAAAAGTAAATTACCAAATGAGTCCCACTTACGATAGATGGTGTGGAGGTGGCAGTCTTGACGGCAGGGGCAGTATTCTCTGTATTCTTGCTCATCTTGTTGTCTAGGATGTTCTTCTTGACCACTTTGAGATCACGGTTCTTGCCTGGGATGTATCCATGTTTCAGGGATATCAGGACAGGTTCTCCGTTCTTCCCTTCAAACCATTCCTCGGCCTCCAGGGGGGCATCCGGACCCGCCGTGTCGGGGTAAAGGTCATCCTGGAACAAGTCCGACTAATGGAGGGAAGAGTGTTATTAGTTGTTAAGATATGCAGGATACGAATCATGCAAATCATTCAATCAATCATGCAAAAGTAGACGCAGATGCAGAGTTCAGTTGCATGGTGTCAAAGCTGTTTTTTGTAGTTATGGCTTTTGATCATTCTTTTGTTGTCCATGTATTTTTATATTTTTTGGAAACAATATTTATATTTTTCAATATATTATATACCATATATTACTACAGCATTCATAAGGTTGGGTTCATTAAGTTTTTAGAAAATAAATAAATTAATAATAAACTAATACAGCCAGGATGCATTAAATTGATCAAGTGACATTCATAATGTTACAAAATGTTTTCATTTCAACATCTTTTGAATGTTGTATGGCAATATGTCTTTACAAAAATATTTAGTAGTACAAATCAGCATAATCTAATGATTTCTAAAGGATCATGTAAAACTAAAGACTGGAGCAATGGCTGCTGAAAATTCAGCTGTCATTACAGGAATAAATTACAATTTAAAATATACTGAAAACAGTTACATTGAATTATAATAATATTTAAATTCACAATATTAATATCAAAAACACTGAAATATCTTACTGACCCTAAAACCTTTGAGAAGTAGTGTACACCTAGATATTCAGAGCTTAATATGTATTGCTTTTTATTTGTTTAAATATATGTTTGAACATTTAAATGTTAATTACAAACATTTTCAGCAAATATAAAAAACATACAAAGCTAAAGGTTTTTAATATGGCTAGTGAAAATCTTGGCAGCGCTGGCCCTAAATGATCTCACACTGGTCCTGGGTCAGAGGGTTATTATTTTCAGTGAACCCTTATTAAAAAACAAAGGGATTAAGTAAACAAAGCTTTCTATTTTTGTCTCTTTATCTCTTTGACAACGCCAGAAAACAGAAGCCAAAGCAGGAGGAAGCTGTGCCTCAGAATATACAGTCCAGCCTGTACTCTTCAAAACAAAATAGCAAAACGACTCAAAAGGCTCACTTTTCTTGGCACGGTCATGATGATAGGTTCACACTTTCTCTCATGCAGTTTGTAAAACCTGAGAACACACACAAGCACACAGGTCTATTAGAACATGATCACGAGGGTAGCAGACATTAGTGCAGAAGGTAGGTGTGAGACAGAGAAATACCACCATAAACCAAGCAATTATGCGTGAGCCTTAGATACCCACAAAACAGAACCTCTATTCATGCATCACTCCTTGTTAGAAATATAAATTTGATTCTGGAGGACCCAGTAGCCTTTTGTTAACCAGGTCTACTGCTGCCCTCTTTTGGGAGGATTGGGACTCTTCTATCTTCCCTGCATGCAGTGGTGTTGACAACTACACTACACATTAAAAACAGGGCTCCAGACATTAACAAAAAAAATTAATTAAGAAACAAAATTAGACACCAATATATATATTTTTTTTCAGTCATACTGTCATGTGTTTATGTCTCATCTTTTCTTGTTTTTATCAGCATTTTAATTAGTGCTGTCAAACGATTAATCGCGATTAATCGCATTCAAAATAAACATTTTTGTTTGCATAATATGTGTGTGTACTGTGTATATTTATTATGTATATATAAATACACACACATGCATGTATATATTTAAGAAAAAAATATGTTATATTTGTATATTAAATATATTTATATATAATGTAAATTATAAAAGTAAATACATGTAAATATTTTCAAAATACATACTGTATGAGTGTATTATTTATATATACATAATAAATATACACACAGTACACACATATATATTATGTAAACAAAAACTTATTTTGGATGCGATTAATCACGATTAATCGTTTGACAGCACTAATTTTAATGAATCTTGTAGATGTCCTGGGAACTAAGGTTCTATACGTCTTTTCCAGCTTGACAACTATAAACAGTCACAAAGAACTACTTATTACACAGAGTCTGTGCCAATATCACGGACCACAACTATGTCAGCATTATTTTGCCAATGAGTGTAGTTTGGGCTCCTCCTCAATGCATCCTATAAATGTTGTCATATGTCTTTCACACATCTAGTATGTTTTGCTTCATTAGCTACATGCAATTATAGGAGGTGTTGAATTTTATCTTTAGCTCCTTGCATTCTTTTTTTTTTATGTAGACAACAGGTTTAGTAAAAAATATGACTATGCAATATAGCGCATATATTTAGCAAAATGCTCCTCTTTATAGTTATTTTTCTAGCTTACTGATGAGCTTATGGATGCCGAATGGTTATTCAGAGGTAAATATATTGTTACGTGGCATTGTTTACAAGCTTTACACATTTTCCGCAGTTTTTCCGCATTCACGTTTATTTCGTACTATAGTAATAAAGAGAAAGATATGATGGGTTCATGTGCCGCTTGAACTGAGGCGCTAAAGCGATCGCTCATCCCACATTAAAGAGCGATTGTTTGAATTTCGCTATGAATTCAGCAGAATTTGAAAGCTGATACTTTGTTTATTAAAAGGTAACAGAGCACAAAGCTTATTGTGATTACTGGATGGCAAGTGCGCTACAAATATTATAAAGTTCACGCATTAACAGAACAGCATATAGACTAAAGATCTTGATTACAAGAAGCCATATTATTGGTATCGATTATAAACGAGAATTGTTAATGACACTGCTAATGCCCACACAGCTGACAGCTTTACCTGTTGTAGTTTGTTCAAGTTGTGCACGAAATAGGCACTGCTTTTTCTGCACTTTTACTTCACACGTCTCCGTCATTTTCGGTCTCTCTCATGCTGCCACAACTGGAGCAGCAGGTGTGCCGTCATCGCTGGCGTTCGGCAGAGATGATGACTTTTTCCACTAAAACCCATTGTCCTCTCATGTTTATTTCGTACTATAGTGTTAAAGAGAAAGATATGATGGGTTCATGTGCCGCTTGAACTGAGGCGCTAAAGCGATCGCTCATCCCACATTAAAGAGCGATTGTTTGAATTTCGCTATGAATTCAGCAGAATTTGAAAGCTGATACTTTGTTTATTAAAAGGTAACAGAGCACAAAGCTTATTGTGATTACTGGATGGCAAGTGCGCTACAAATATTATAAAGTTCACGCATTAACAGAACAGCATATAGACTAAAGATCTTGATTACAAGAAGCCATATTATTGGTATCGATTATAAACGAGAATTGTTAATGACACTGCTAATGCCCACACAGCTGACAGCTTTACCTGTTGTAGTTTGTTCAAGTTGTGCACGAAATAGGCACTGCTTTTTCTGCACTTTTACTTCACACGTCTCCGTCATTTTCGGTCTCTCTCATGCTGCCACAACTGGAGCAGCAGGTGTGCCGTCATCGCTGGCGTTCGGCAGAGATGATGACTTTTTCCACTAAAACTTTGATGCGCATCGTCTCAGTTTATTACGTCAACATAACAAATGATGTGATCGCAAAACAAGCAGGATAAAAGGCATTACATGCACATTTTTAACATGTAAATTTATATAGTCGCCAGTGGCGATCTCAGCAAAAACGTCACTTGCAAAATTAATATTTTGGTAACAAATGCAGCGTAGTCTGGAGCCCTGAAAAATTTCAGAAGTTTATGAAAAACCAGCAAAACCTAGACTAAATCAACTACATAATATATAAACAATCCAATCCAAAAATATATATATATATATATTATATATATATATCTTACAAAGAAACATCCAGGTCATATTTCACCTTAAAACAAAAAGAAAAAAATACATACATATAAATACATTTTTTACCCATTACATTAACAAATTATTATAATGACAATTATGCATATGCTCTATTTGTCATTGTCATTACTATAATAAGAAATCCATCCTGTCTCTATTACTTTATTTATTTATTGTATTTAAATCAGCATATATGTAAAACCAAATGCAATGTGGAAATACTATATGTGACCATGGACCACAAAACTAGTCATAAGGGTCAATTTTTGAAATACATTGATGTATGGTTTGTGGTTTGAATAGGACAATATTTGGCCGAGATACAGCTATTTGAAAATCTGGAATCTGAGGCTGCAAAAAAATAAAAATATTGAGAAAATCATCTTTAAAGTTGTCCAAATTAAGTTCTTAGCAATGCATATTACTAATCAAAAATTCAGTTTTGATATATTTACGGTAGGAAATTTACTAAATATATTCATGGAACATGATCTTTACTTAATATCCTAATGACTTTTGGCATAAAAGAAAAATCAATAATTTTGACCCATACAATGTATTTTTGGCTATTGCTACAAATATACCCCAGCGACTTAAGGTTTTGTGCTCCAGGGTAACATATGGTCCTAAAACTGGATAAAACAAAAATAAATGTAACCTATTTTGGGGTGAAATATGACCTGGTCATACTCCTGATGTTTCATGAGATTCTCCCACATCCTGCTATCATCTTAATAAATTTTTTTGCTATACCTTGCGATCTCGCACTTGTTGACATCCAGCCCTCTCTTGGGCATGTATCCCATGCCCCTCTGAGGCTCCTTAGTGGTAAAGGTGTTGAGGTAATGGACAAAAGGAGCTTCGTCTGTGATCTCAAAGTAACGGATACTGCTGTCACCCTATTAGAGACAAAACATCAGTCAGAACCATTGTACCATTTCCAAAACAACATAACCAATTCTAAACATCCAGGTGTACACCACCCAGGGCTGGGCGATATAGCTAAAAAATGTATCAACGACATAATGTTTCATATAGTTCGGTATCGATAATTATTGACATTTTTATAACCTTTTATAAAACAAAGAGCCATAGAAAAAAATGTTTACATTTAACCACTGTATTTTTAAATCCAATTTATTGAGACGAACAACAAATATTTTTTGTTTTAACAGTCAAACACAAAATAAAAATTAAACAAATATCTAATTTCTAATGTTTTATATGCAGATTAAATAAGTCTTAAGGAAACTTTTGGCTTGTCTCCTGAGGCCACAGGAGGGCGCAATGAGCAAAATAATGCAGCACATTTAAATTGTCAACGCAAGGAAATAAATGTCTATAAAAAAAAAACCTGCATTACGTGTAAATTAACTCATATAAATCAAATATAATTTCGTAAATTGCATGTCCGTCTAAAAATGCGCTGAATATGCATCTGTGTGAATGGCTTGTTTTCGGTATTCACCTAATCAAGATCTTCTCCGCATTGAGCTTCTATATTTACATTTACATTTAGTCCTCACAATCTCCTCATCACAGGCAGGCACAGCACTCAATTCAGCATGTGTTCGTGTTTGTGTGTGCTGTTTGCTTCACTCAAGGCACGTGCCTATATCGTGCACTATATCAAACATTCTTAAATATTGTTATCGAAGGTGCACCGTCGATAAATATCGATACCGTTTTATCACCCAGGACTAACACCACCATTCAAAAGTCGGTAAGATACTTTACTATTCTTATAAGAACTCTCTTATGCTCACCAAGGCTGCATTTATTTGACAAAAAATCCAGTAAAAACAGTAATATTGTAAAATATTACTGCAATTTAAATGTACAATTTCATTCTGAATTGATGAATTGTCAGGAGCCATTATTCCCGTTTTCAGTGTCACATGATCCTTAAGAAATCATTCTAATATGCTGATTTGGTGTTAAAGAAAAATTTCTTCTTATCTATGTTGACAACTGCTGTGCTGCTTCATATTTTTTTAAGAAAACAGTGACACATTCCAAAATAGGAACAGAAATCCCAAAATAACAGGATTTATTTGAAACAGAAGCATTTACCTTTCCACACAGGTAGACCACGTTAGTATCAGGATCATAGAAGGGCAGGAGGACTCCGTTACTGGTGTCCATCTCATGGACAGAAACTGGCTCCTCCATATTTTCCTGACAGACAAACAGAGCAAATATGAGGTCTAATTATATTAAAAAGGACAAATGTATGTTCTTTTCTTAAAGGCACAATATGTAAGATTTTTTTATTAAAATATCCAAAAACCACTAGAACAGTGTTATATATTTTGCTGACTTGTGTACTTACATTATCCCAAATGTTTCGAAGAATGTTTAAATCCAGAGAAATAGCTATTTTAAATAGTTGCTCATCCCTGGTCATTGCGTCGCCTGCCAGTGACGTCATACACCCTCGATTTCCGGTTTGGTTTTGTAGAAAACATGGAAACACCATAGACGCTTTAATATGTTGTGTGTTATAATAGACCGGTGACGACCGCACAGAGTAGCATTATAGCAGAACTTTCAAATGTATCTAGTATGATAAAACAGCGCTGCTTTACCCCACATACGCACGACCGGAAGGAGCGGAAGAGGTCGACTGTGGCATAATAAAAGCTCCGCTGCTTTCGAGCCGTGTGTCACGCTTGTTCAGCGGCCTCGTTTCGCTTCGACGGCTTTCAGCCTCACCCTGCTTCATTCTACTACGTTAATAAATCATTAGCTCATCCATGAACATGATTTCTGCCCGAGTCCCGTCGGATTGCTTCGGCTGTGGGAATGAAGACCACAACTCCCATGATTCCACACTCAGTCATGGCGTCATCAAACTACGCCTTTGATTCTTTGTTTATTTTGAATACGCGCCCTCCAGCGGCGAAAATTACATATTGTGCCTTTAATTCGGAAAACACAAGAAAGGTCTAATTTAGGCTAGTCTTGGCATTTATTCATGAGCAGGTGAGCAGGTCTACTTTTTCCATGGCAACTTACCGGATCCCAGAGGCCGAGTTGTCTCTCGCTCATGCGGCTAAAACCAGTGGTGAACACTTTGCCATCAGACAGGAAAATAGCTCTCATGGGCCTGGCACCCTCATGAGCCTTGTCCTTCTCCTGTCAGCGAGACACACCATTACACATGACAACACTGCACACATTCACTCCAACCGAGCGGCCGAATGCTTTTCGAGTCAAGCAAACACATCATCACAAAAGCCAGAGAAACACGTCAGTTCAGAAACGACTTTATTCAGAGTTTTCCATTCAAATTCATAAATATTATCCGCCTATTTGCAAGCGCTCACCGCAATGATCTCCTCCTTGCGAGGGTCGATGACCCGGACTTTCTTGTCCTTGCAGGCGGTGCAGATGAGACTGCCGTTGCGGTTCCAGCAGGCGCTGAAGATGATGTCAGGGTGCATGTCCTCCAGGGTAATCATGGCCTCTCCCGTCCCCACATTCCAGACGATAACCACATTATCACAGCCTGCAGACGAGATGGGCAAATAATCACGTTTGAATCATGTTAAAGATGCTATTTATTAGAAAGCAGCTGGGGTGGCTTTTCCCCTTTTTTGACAGACACTGATAAAGGCAACTGAATGCGTGCTAAAAGATCTGAGGATCCTCAAATGCAAACTGTGTTGCATCAAGAGAGCAATCATACATTTGTTGTGTTTTTATTTTTCTTGTTTTTATTCATTTAGAATCACTTATTAGCCATTTATATAATTTATCATTTGCTTATTTTTATAATTTATCATTTGTATCATTTATTCTTTTATCATTTATTAACTTTTTCTTATGTTTTTACATTTTATATTTCTTATTATTTTTCTTGCTTATGCATTTCTATTATTGTTTGATCTTATGATTGTTGGGTTTTCATGAACTGCTTTGTCTGAATGATTAAGAGGGCATGTTCATGGAAATTCACGGTTTATGGAATGTTGTGAATTAGTTTGGTATAACACTACTTGCTGGATTTGTGTTCGTCAGACGAAGTCTAAGCATTAAAACAAAGATTATACAATAAACTCTGCTCCTTTTTATGATCATCACTTCGTCTCTTATTTCTGCTCTTCTCTGGCTTTACTCAGTCAACTCTTGGCTGATAGAAGACTGTTAAACATTGCTTTTGGGTAGCAGACAGGCCTTGCTGTTAACAGGTTTTGGGTATTAGACAATTTTGCTGACTAGTTGTTCAGTTACTAGAGAAAACCGATATTTTCTGACAGGATCTTACAGTGCCTAAACATTAAAAACACGAACACAACCGAGACTGCGGTGTATCATTTCCTCAACCCCGTCTCCTCTCTGTTCCCTATTATTTCTTGTCTGCTCTTGTTAATGTTTCTATCAAGTTTCCTTCTCCCTGATGGATCAGGTGAGGCTTCAGTTCTCACCTGCGCTGAGCAGGATGTTGCGGGCGGTGGGATGCCAGGTAACGATTCCCACTCTTTTAGAATGACCCTCCAGCATCACCACTGGCTCTGACATGGAGGTCACCAAACCATTCTCTGGGATCTGCCACACCTGAAAACAACAAATATTCAAAAATAATCATTTTCTTCTAAAACATTATTGAAGTGCAAAGATACATGGCAGTGAAGAAAAGCCAATCGGTTCACTTTTGGTAAATGAAATAATGTTGGAGGAAAAAAAAAAGAAATATTAGATGAAAAATGAAAATTAAAAATGTTGCAAAATAAAGCTAAACAAAAATATTTAAAACACTAATAAAATGAAAAAAGCACATTACTACAATGTAAACGAAAAATGAGCACTGAAAATATAAAAATAAATGCAAATAATAAATATGAATAAACACCCAATAGTATATAAATAACAGTAATTGAAACAATTATGTTTGATTCAGTTTTATTGTAGTTATATTATGATGAAATCTATTTCATGTCTATTTCAAATCTAATGAAGATTTTTTTTGAATTTTTTAATTTGACATGAAATACGTTTTGACTCGTTTCATTAATTTTCCTGAAGGTGGCAGCACAGGGCAAAGAAAAGAGCCCAGCAGAGTTTTCATTTTAAACAAGGATTAAAACTATCCCTGCTTCTCAATGTTCATACTATCCATCCTAAATAGTATGTGAGATTAGAATAAGTGTGTGCCAAAGCATAGTATGTTGAAAAGTATGCCAAAAGTCCCCGGATGGTCTACTATTTCAGGTCGATTTTTGAAGTGTGGATCCGTGCACACTCTAATGGCTAATATTGCCCACAATCCATTGCACTTTGGTGAAGGATTCTGTCCAGAACTACAAACATTAATAAAACGTGTCAAAAAAAAACTACAAACATGGCGGATGTGCGCAACCAGCGGTTAGGTAGAGAGGCTTAGAAAAAGGGGTTTGAGTTACTAGTATTCAACATTTAACCTGGTAAAAAATATTTATTTAATGTTATCTGTGTTATATTTAATCTGCAACAGCAATGTAAACTTTTATAAACATCTGTTTGGTCGTTAACTTTTAAATGCATCATTATGCATAAAATATGAGCAGAGTTCTCGGCATGAAAGACCCGCTTAAAGTGTGTACTTTTTCTTCACCAAAAGAGTACATACTTTAAGGGCGTAGTATAAGTAGGCACACTGAGATGCAGCATAAGTACATACAAATGGCAGAAAAAGTAAAAGTACTATGCTAGTATGCGATTTGGAAGTCGGCCTCTCTCTTTAACTTCCTTTCGTCTCCTTCTACATAATGCTTATTCTCAGCATTTATTAAATGGCTCTCTAAAACACTCGAGTCTGATTGGATAATCACAACATTTAAATTTTTCTGTATAATGACCGCTGAACTAGGGCTGCACGATAAATCGAAATGGAATCGAGATCGCGATTCGACAGAAGCTGCGATTGTCATGCGTA
>NW_015548231.1:571320-577334 GCF_001515605.1 Sinocyclocheilus anshuiensis | reverse complement strand
GCCATCTGAAAGCCCGTGATGATAATTTTCTGCTGATTACAGAACCGGCATTACTATCAAAATGCGCATGACAATCGCATTCGATTAATCGTGCAGCCCTATGCTGAACTGTGTAACAGACTGGACGAGTGTACATTATTCCCTCACACAGACACTGCCAAACCTATTTAGTGCCATAATCATAGGTCACTAATGGAATTACCCTCCAGCATGGCTATACTTCAATATAATTCAGATTTTATGACTCTGGGAAGGTAGGGCAAAGAAAAACAGTAAAAAGGAATCATCAACTTCCCAGGCCTCGGCATTCCCCAAGAGAGGACTAAAGACAGCGTCCTATTAAACTCAACACTTGTACACTCATTACACGTACACAAGCACTGGAGTTGCCGTTTTTCAGCACACTGGCCAAATAAGGGCTAGTAGCATGATAAACAGACCCAGAGCCAGCCAGACTGACCTCAGAACTATAAAATAGTAACTGCTGATTCGATGACTTCAGGCAGGGCTCAAACTAATCTAGAACAGTCCAGAAGAGCGAGCCTTCAGTTGCTACTGCCGTTCACATGAGTCACGGGGGCAGACTTTGCCAGCCACACATGGACTCAATGGGTGGGTGGAGATGTGATGCTGGCTATTCAAGGAAACTTATCTGCAAATGCTCATATCCACCCATCAATAAACAAGCTTTAGAATGACTGCAGGGGTTTAGCTAGGGTTACACTACATGCAATAATAATAAACCGCACAATGCCATGATCTTGTGCATTTCTGCACAGAATCAAAACTTGCTGCTATTCAGCATAGTTTAGTCAGTCAAATTAAGTGTAGAAGAAATGGTTAAAATTAGGGGTTTAAAAAGGTGTATAATTCTGGCAATTAACACATCATATTGTGTTGATTACAGAATTTAATAGTTTAATTTATATTAGTGCTGTCAAACGATTAATCGCGATTAAATCGCATCCAAAATAAAAGTTTTTGTTTACATAATATGTGTGTGTGCTGTGTATATTTATTATGTATATATAAATACAAACACATGCATGCATATATTTTGAAAATATTTACATGTATTTACATGTATATATTTATATTCATATAATTTATATTATATATAAATATATTTAATATACAAACAAAATATTTTTCTGAAATATATACATGCATGTGTGTGTATTTATATATAAAATTTATATACATTACATACATTTATAGATGTAATGTTAAAAAAAAAAAAACTTCCAGATTTCCATTTCAGATAAATGTTGCTCTTTTGAACTTTCTAATTAAAGAACCCTAAAAATGTTTTGCACACAAAATTATTGAGCAGCACAACTGTTTTCAATATTATTAATAATAAATGTTTCTTAAGCATCAAATAAAATGAGCATCAAAAAAATCTGAATATTTTCTGAAGATCATGTGACACTGAAGACTGGAGTAATAATGCTGAAAATTCAGCTTTGGCATCACAGAAATAAATTACATTTAAAAGATATTAAAATAGAAAACAGTTACTTTAAATTGCAACAATATTTCAAATAATTATCGCTTTTCTGTATTTTTGATCAAGTAAACAGCTTTGGTGAGCATGAGAAGCTTTCTTCAAAAACATTTAAAAAATATTACACACACACTGCTATATTCTCAAGGAAAGTTTTAGCTATATCTATTAATCTCTTGATTTAAAGATGGGCCTTATCCACCATGACAAATTCAATGTACTGTATATTTTCATTAGTTTAAGTAAATGTTAAGCAAATGTAAGGAAGGGTGACGTACCATCACGGTGCAGTCTTCAGATCCACTAGCGATGACATGGTCATTATGAGGGCACCAGTCAATGTCCAGAACAGGGCCAGTGTGGCCACATACTGTAGGGTAGGCCTTATCAATACGGCCCGACTGCAGAGAGAAAACAAAGACAAATATTAGGTTATGAGAGCATTGGGCCGTTTGGGTAAATGAAATGAGCTCGGACAATGCCAGCCAAGCTCTACGTAACACCAAAACAAACACTTATGCCCTGGCCTGCGCTCATGAAATGAGGGGGAGAGAAAGCCATTCTTCTCCAAATTATCAAACAATAGCTCATCCTGTCATTCAAATCGACATCAGAAACATTTACACACGACAGCTGATTTATAATAAAAACAGAGTGTGGGGCTTTTGATCTCGCAGCTCGGCTTCCAAATGCAGACACAGAAATACGCGTGCAACGGGCCCTTGGCCCTTTCAGTCAGAGTGAAAGGTCACACGAGGAGGTTTGGGAGCGAAGAAAGTGTGAGAAAGCCAAAATGAGACTGCAAATCGAGTTAAAAAAAAGCATCTATGATAATAATAAATAAACCGCTACAGTTAAATACTAAATGAAATAATCGTAATTAAATAAATACTTAGTATTTATTATTATACTTTTCTTTATTATTCTAAAAATATATTAATTCTATTTTGTTGAAAATATACATTTAACCAATACTGGGAATAGAACAATAAGTTACAAATTTTATTTTTGTAAAATAGTATTTGATTCCTTGAATCTGTTTTTTTTTTTTTTAAATGGTCTGTTTAAATTAATCAGCTCAGAAATTGTTTTGCCATCAAAAGTCAAAAATGTTTACCACAGTGAAATAATGAATAAATAAAGCACTAATTCTATTTTATTCAGTTCATTAAATTTAGAGATTTGTTGTCATCCCAAGTCAAAATTTTAATTTAATAATATTAAATAAAAAAATTAAATAAATATCTGTAAATAATATTGGTGCATATAAATAAAATCAACTGTGGAAATAATTTTTTTTTTCAATTATATTAGGATTTTGTATTTAAAGAGATGTAGACTAGTGCAAACGCAGCCAGATTTGGACCGTCACCTCCAATGCGACTGTTTGCACGCACGTTTGTATATGAAAAACAGTGTTGTTCTTCATTATGAACACCTTATGTAATACCATTATACAATGCACAGGCCTGAAGACTAGGAAAAAATACAACAGAAGATTTCCCTCCTCTCCCTTGTACACAGAAAACAAAGAAGCCAAATAAAGGCACGGCTGTGGTCCCATGCCCAGTCAGCTGACTTCCTGATGACATCAGTGCCCTCTGCTCTCCGGATCACGACCTTTGATCTCTGCACAGGGCTGTGTGATCTGGTGTGATCAGGTGTCATCTGATGGAGAGACGACCGCACCCACACTTTGTCCACACAGCTGCTGTGCCTATGGTGCGATGACATTACAGCAGGAAGCCCAGCCCAGCGGAGCACAAGAGCCTGGGCTTTTCTCAGGCCCGGCCTGCACAAAAAGACTCTACCCACCTGTGTAGAAAACCACTCTGTGCGTGTACACATTCCTTCTCATGTCTGGGCATGGTTATAACACAGCCTTCTGAAAGAGAAACTATACCTTTCACAGCTATTTGTGAGCTAACCACCCCGAATGACAAGAACTGATAAGGCGCCAAAACAGCATTTCACAAGAAAAGATCAAAGGTAATAAGAAAGAAAGGGAGATAGAGGAATACGCAAGATGATGTTCTTAAAACATAGAAAATAATTCAAGACTATTATCAGGAACTCTGATTACCAATCACTTCATGAACAGCTAAACAAACACACAGACATACAGTGCTGCTGCTCGCCACTAAAAACAGAATTCACTTAAGGCTCCTACTTCACGGTCCAGCTGTAGGCAGCAGTCTGTCAACCATCACATGCACCAGACAACAAACCAAGATACGTGTTGGCATGAGACTAGTGTGAGAGAATCACTGATGTTGTCTATGTTGTGAAGTTATGACGATGTACTGCTGGTAAACACGATACATGCAGAAAGGAATGTAACGCAACTACCTGTAAGGCGATGCAGGAAAAAGTCACGTAAATAGAAGGTCATCCATCTAGAAACGCATTAACACCTTTCAACAGTCCAAGAATAAGCATTTTACTGAAGAATTCATGTGCTTTTGAAAAAAAATCTAGATAAACATTTCTGCTTTTAAACCCTGCTTACTGTAAATTTAATAAACACATAAAATATATGTCAAATAAAAAGAAACGAAACGAATAAAAAAAAAAAAAATGTCTTTACTGTCACTTTTGATCAATTGAATGCACCCTTGCTAAATAAAAGTATTATTTCTTTCCAAAAAAAAAATAAATAAAATAAAAAAAATAAAATACAATAAAAAAAATAAAATAAATTAATTAATAAAAAAAAAATAAAAAAATAAAAAAATAAAATAATAATAAATAAAATAATCAAATAAAATAAAATAAAAAAATAAAATAAAAAAATAAAATAAAAAAATAAAATAAAAAAATAAAATAAAATAAAATAAAATAAAAAAATAAAATAATAAAATAAAATAAAATAAAATAAAATAAAATAAAAGGGATATAGGCAATCCATGGCCAGCAGTCCTTCCAACTATCACGTGCCGCAAGAGAACACTTGCTAACTCAATCTTTTGCACTTGGTTTTTGGCTTGTTTAGTCACAGACATGTGGAAGGAAGCAATGGCAGAAAGAAGGGGGGAGGTGATATAAGTGCACTAGTTCTCTCAAGATAACCGGTAAGTATCCATAACTCAACGCATCCAAAAGAGGAGCATCAGGATGATGCACATGCATTAGCCTCTATATTGACTTCCTAACATTATTGCCATTTGGTTTTTATGGATCGCTGACACTGGAGCAGAAGGTTATCAGTAATCATCTACTTATGGATTTTAGCTCAGCTTGCTTTATTATTTATTAACACATTTAGAGACAGTATATAAAACTTGTCTATGCGCTTATATAGGCAGGCTTGTGATCACAAAGATGAGCAAATTGTAAAACCAGTTAAAAAAACAAAAATGATTACATGATTCTAGATCATTTGAAAGCCCAGTAAAGATCTTTTAAACAACAAAATTTGTCAGCAAGCCATCTATATGATGAGTGCATTTTCACACACACGTTTAGAATGCCTGCTAATTGAAATATTAAAAAAAGTTACAGCAGTTACAGGTAGATTTTTTGTTGCAACGTTTATAATTGATGAGATAAATCCATTATGCATTATGGTAAATTATAAACTTACAGGGAAGCTCTGCTAAACTTATATCATGAATAATTATGTGAATTAATTATAGCTTACTAAAACCGGAGCCATCCAAAATCACCACTGCAGTGCTGCGATTCTAACCTGTTGCATAGCAACTGTAGGTCTGCCTTAACCCATACAATCCATAAACCAGGATTCCCGCCTCAATGAAACCTCAGAGAGAGTTACCAGTGAAGAGAGGCATGGAAAGAGGAAATGACAGAGACAAAACAACGGGACACACTGTGGAGGATGCCAACAGAAAGTATTACAGAAGCAGAGCCGCTTTCGGCAGAAGCTGAAGCACGTCTGTCTTATCTAGTCAGCGTGGAAATTTCCATTTCCTCTGCGAGTCCATGAGGACCCAGAGGCAGCAGACTACAGCTGACCTGACTGAAGCACCCCAGCAGCCGTCCAACCAGACGTCATGAGCCACACAAACAGCCAATCAGGACAGTGTCAGAATGAGAGCTGCTCAGGGCCAGCAGGTGTATGTAGTTGGCTAATACATATGACCTGAATGATAGAGGAGAAGGGTAGAATATAGAAATGAGGTAGAAAGATCACCAGATAAGAAAGATCCTGTGTTGTGACACTCATAACATTTTTTACAGGTACAATTTATACTGGATGAACAACCTAAAAAAATATAGTACAAATAAATAAAAATATAAATCAACAAATTCTGATAATTAAATCAAGAAGTGACTGACTTTTGTATTTTAGTGAAACGTCCCATCTGGATTCATACATTGATTTAACTTTTATGGTTATATTGATTATATTTATACAATGAATTAAATGAAATAAATTTAATAAACTATACGACAATGAATCAGTTGTTCCATAAATGTCAAATTCTGTAAATCCATTAGAAGGTATTTATATTATATCCTTTTTTTTATAGGAATTTATTGTTTT
>NW_015548231.1:561575-571241 GCF_001515605.1 Sinocyclocheilus anshuiensis | reverse complement strand
TTTATATATATATATATATATATATATATATATATATATATAAACAAAAAAATTAATTTATTCTGTATGAGCAACCTAAAAAAAATGAAGTAAAATTAAACTAATAATAATAATAATAAATTATATATGTTTTTATAACAACAACAACAACAATAATAGTTATTAATATTATTATTATTAAATTTGACTCTTACTTTTTAGGTTGTTCATCAATAAACTGTATAATAATAATTATAATATATTATTGTTATTTCACACTGCCCCCTTTTCTTCCACGCTTCTATCAAAGAATCTATTGGGTGCAAGCACTGTGCTTCAGCCAATGGGAAGGAAAGAGGAAATGGTTCTGGAAGGCTGACAGGCGGGAGCTGAGGATGACCATATAAGGTCAAATCTGCAGTCAGCAGCCGCCTGAGCTCAGTCGCTGCAGCAGGAACAGTAGGGGGCTCCTGGAATACAGACTGGGAATCAGAATGACACATCCATGGCCACACACACACACAAGTTCAGTTCTGTCCATGTGGCAGCACAAGATATATGGAGGTGGACTTTGAGGAGACTGAACTCTCACTTCCTTCCTGTGTGCCCCTTTTTCCTGTTTCTCTCTTCTCATCTTTGGTGCTCTTGATCTCCTGCTTTCCCGCTTTTCTGTGAAGTGACAGCAGGAATCATATGCGTCTGCACAAGGGCCCAGTTCAGAGGCAGGAATCCCAAAAATATGTCCAACATATGGTTGGATCAATAGGCTACTAAATATTTTGGCTTTAATATGATACTAAATCAATACCTAAAGCAGCAAATAAACAGTCTAGGATGACTGATGATTTGAAACCAGGGCTGTAGTACAGATTAATATCAGTAATTTGTAACCCATTCAGTTTCAACTTTTCAGCAACAACTTAAATTCTGTGCAAATGTCATGCAAAAAGTGCTAATCTTTTTTTTAAATTAGTAAATTGAACTCAAAATTGATTAACTTCACATGGTTACTTAGGGCTGCACAACACGGTTAATCACAATTATTTTGCTCAAAAAATAAAATCATGATTATCATTCATGATTACTCTCATTTAAAAAAAATATTTTCATCAGAATTATTGCAGATTCATAGAAAAACAAATCAACTTGCATGTTTTGCTCGCAGATTTATTCGCAGCAAACAGCGCAAATGTATTACATGTCTGGTTATATTTCATATAATTTCAGCAGAATATATCAATAGAGATTGCTAATCTCCAATGCAAGTTGCCGGTGTTTTTTCCATAATGCAGAGAGAAGCGTGTGCTCATTGTTGCATGGTTGGGAAGATTAAGTAAAGCACTGGGCAGAAAATGTATCGATTTAATAGAAAAGCTCATTTCAGAATAAACAGCCAGTGGGCAAAAATCACAGAAGAATTGGGAGAAGCAGAAATCATTTTCTCTAATGTTCACCAAGGCTGCATTTATTTGACCAAAAAACACTAAAACATCAATATTGTGCACAATTTACTATTATAATTTTTTTTCTATTTTAATATATTTGAAAATGCTTTTTTTTTTTCCTGTGATGGCAAAGATGAATTTTCAGCAGCCATTACTTCAATCTTCAGTGTCACATGATCCTTCAGAAATAACTGTAATATGCTGATTTGCTGCTCAAGAAACATTTGTCATTTCTACATTTTATCAATGTTGAAAACAGTTGTGCTGCTTAATATTTTTGTGGAAACTGCGATTCATTTTTTTTAATGAATAGAAAGTTCAAAGGAACAGCATTTAGTATAAATATAACTCCTTTGAAGCTTTTCAAATATCTTTACTGTCACTTTTGAATTAGTGTTTTGATTCAAGTTAATGTGCCATTGCTAAATAAAAGTATTAGTTTCATTCATTAAAAAAACCTTACAGACCCCAAACCTTTAAATAGTAGAGTACAAATTTTACACATAAATGTCAATTCTGTAAACTCAAAAGAAACTCTCATGCGTCAACATATTCATGTCACATTGCCTAAAGCAGTGTTTCCCAACCTTTTTTTAGTCAATGTGACAATAAATAGCTTTTTCGTTTTTCAGGTATGTCTAACAGTAGGGTTAAGATATTTCACTTTTTTTTTTTTTTTTTTTTACCAATTATCCAAATAATGTTTAATCCTAGAAGGACACGTGAGCATAACATAGCGGTTAGCAGATCAATTAATGAGAGGGCAGCGTTACCAGAGTTACCCATATACCACACAGTAACATTTTGTATTCATTCAGTCAATGAATCAAAACATTCAGTATTGCAGACAGAAACAATACTGTACTACATCGATGTTTCCTGTCGGCTCAATTTTTGAGTGGACTTTGCTGTTCCGATTCGCACGAGTGGAGCGACTGAGCGGAGCGCACACGCATAGAGCGGGATAACGGATAATAGCAGAGCGTCACACCCATAGGTTCACACCACGTGAAAGTGAAACCTGAGCGGTGAACTAATTTTCGGCAGCCGAAATTTCGGTGCATCTCTAATTATTGGCGACATCAGAAATGGATATTATATAATAGATGCTTTTTTGAACATTTTAGCAATTTAAAAATATAAAAAAATTATTTTTTTACACGGCACCCCTGCTCTCGACAGACGGCACCCTGGCACCCCGGTTGGGAAACACTGGCCTAAAGCATCAATCAAAAGGCCTGCAGATGCACCTTAAATCACTGTAGTACTACAGTCGATACAGGTTAAGCTCCATCGTCAGCATTTGTGGCTTCACTTTCGAATTAGCGGCAGTTCGCGTCAATTGCTTGAATGCAACAAAATACAACGTCAAACTCACTTTAGCCTATATATAAAACATAGAACTTTTATTAACAAAACAAATAAAAATACATTTTTTATATGTATATAAATATAAATTTTATATAAGTGTAAACGGGCAGTTTCCTGTGCAATGTTTCATATTTTGTGTGGTCAGCCAGAGGGGACTGGTCAGTGTGAATGGAAAGCATGAATGCAATGTCTGCGGAAGACTATGGCCATCCGTTTCCCACCGCTTCCTTCATAAGTTAATGAGAGAACACAGCTGAATGAAGGTGGAGGGTTTCGGGAGAAAGACAGACATGTGATTAGTTAGACACCTGATGGTCTCCTGAGGGGGAGAGACAATAAGAGTCTGATTCATGCTGCTCTGCCTCCCACACAAAGAATCTAGCCACAGCCCAGCTAAAACGCCCCCCAGCTGACAGGACGGCACGACAGAACTTCACTGCTCCTCACGGCAAAACACATGAGAGTCAGTTAAAACATACAAATGCACCCATGACATGCCACGTTCAGGTGAAGATAGAAGGCAGCTCAGTCTAACAAAAAATAAATCAAAAAGAAGCGTTTAAAATGAGCATATTGCAGACGTACAGTGTCTATATCAAAAACTCTGTTTATATATAACAAAACTAACTGACAGCAAATGATATGTGCCACAAAATGTTTATGGTTAAATGAACACTTGATAGTTACTTTCGACAAAATTGGTTGTAAACAAATGCAAAAAAATATAAAGTTTAAAGCAAAACACTAAAATCAATGTGTAAAAAAAAAAAGAGAAAAAAAAGATGAATAAAAACAAGGATGTGAGGGAAAAAAAAAATACTAAAACCAATTTTTGAAAATAACAACAAAATGGCCAGTATTCAAATTCTTTAATATTTAGAATAAATCATACCATAAATAAATGACAAACAAAACACTAAAAAGTAAAATTACTAAATGTACTAAAATGTACATTTTTGTACTAAATGTACAAAAAAACACGTAATATTATTAATTTATTTTAGAATACATAACAAAATGGGCAGTATTAGAATTCTATATGTAGAATAAATAACATTTCGTAACATTTCAATACTTAAATACTTACTATAAGTGAATTTACAACACTATAAATTATGAAACTATACATTTATTTTGAGATTTGAGATTTTTCTCATGTCGTTCCAAACCTGTATAACTTGAGAACCCTAAGACAAAATATCTTCCATGTTCCACGGAAGAAAGTTCAATAAACAGAACGACATGAAGTCAAGTAAATGATGAATTAAGAAAAGCATACTGAAACCCCATCAGCCTTTCTACAACTCTGACCACTTACACTTCAAGAGCTATGAACACTCAGCCAAACAGCTACCACTGCTCCCTGCTGGGAAACAATAGACAGACGCATGGGTCTGAGGATTTTGGGGAATCAAGTGAGGATGAGAAGTTCCCATACAGATTTGAGCTGGGAAACAAAGAGCTGTGCAGAACCTGGCATACGCACAGGGACAATAACTCCCCCAGAGCCAGCTGTCCGATTGCAGGGGGCTTCTGGGAACGGGGCGGCATGGGAAGACAGACCATAGATGCAGTGCTGCACTGAACCAGAGCAGATACTTAGGGAGGGGTGCAAAGCGTCAGATGAAGAAGGACAGCAGGCAGGACATAACACAGACACAAAAGAACCAAAAAAAGACTGAAGTGAAGAGTTTCTTTTGAAGGCTAAATTTAAAGAAACTAGGGATGTAATGATTCACTCAACTCACGATGCAATACGATTCATGATACTGATTTCACAATATGATTTTCTCATGATTTTTTTTAACAAAATTAGATTTATTAAATTATGAATGAAAAGGTGTCTTTTTATTATTTGCTGCACATTTCTTTGTTTAACTGAAATATGTTAAAAACATAAATACAAAACAAATAAAAGAAATTTCTTCATGTAAACAAACTAAGGCTTTGCCTGTGCTCTTTCCTTTTTAGAGGTAACCACTGAATTTGAATCATGATTCCAAACAAAGATGCTGCATACAAGCAGCATGAGCAGTTTTTAATCTAGATTGTATAATTTCGAAATTTGAAACTATACTACATGAAACAAAAACAACAGACAGGCTGAATGAGGCGCAAATTCACTCTCTGACAGCAGGTGGCGCTAATGGAACAGCAGCAATATGTGCCCCTGGACCACAAAACCAGCCATAAGGGTAAATTTTTCGAAATTCAGATTTATACATCATCTGAAAGCTGAATAAATAATATTTCCATCGATGTAAGGTTTGTTAGGATGGGACAATATTTGGCCGAGATACAACTATTTGAAAATCTGGAATCTGAGGGTGCAAAAAAATCTAAATATCGAGAAAGTAGCCTTTAAAGTTGTCCAAATGAAGTTCTTAGCAACGCATATTACTAATAAAAAATTAAGTTTTGATATATTTACAGTAGGAAATTTACAAAATATCTTCATGGAACATGATCGTAGCTTAATGTCCTAATGATTTTTGGCATAAAAAAAATCGATAATTTTGACCCATACATTTCAGACCGATGAGCTTTGTAAAAATCGACGCGTTTCAAAAAGGCGGGGCATAGAGGAGAAACAATAATGTACAGTATGTGGAAAATAGTGTTTTTTAACTTTAAACTGCATGAACACATTTCATTACACCAAATAAACAAAATAATGTTCTTTTTAGCAGCATCATATGACCCCTTTAATATGCATTATACAGAGGCAAGATGAAAAAGAAAAAAAAACCTTCTAAACTTTTCTGAAGACAATCAGTTCCCCTCAGAGATGCATTTCATAAACTCCCACCCCCCAACTGTATCGTGATTCATTTAACAGCTCAACCAGCTTGAATCGTCACATATTTGTATCGATTTTTAACTGGCTCAGGGTGCATTGTTACCTCCCTAAAAGAAACCTTACAAAAAGCAAGTTATGACAAGCCATCCCAACTCACAAAACCCACCGATGCCACATACTGCAAGTATGACAGTCTGAACTTGTCAAAAAATTCACTAAACTAGAAAAATCTGTAGAATACAAAAGCAATGACATACAAATTCATTAAAAAAAAACCTGGAGCCTCAGCAAAAACGTTTAATCCCAGCTCATTTCAGTCCTACGTCAAAGGAACGAACAGATGGATCAAGCAATCTGCTCGGGGAAAACACAACAGTGAGAATATGAGAACAAACATTACTTATTTTCACAGATTAATAAATTCCCCTCACACTTGCATTATTCATCTGAACATCAGGGTTGGAATGACAATGGATTTATACTTGTATAATCCATCACTTTTGTTTAAGCTAACCTGAAACCTGAGCTTCAAGAACCAACAATAAAACCAATAATGTAAATAACATAAGAGTCATTTGCAACTGTTCTCAGTAGCCTGAGCTCGTCTGGCCAGGCAGCTGAGCGTTTGAGTGTGACATCATTTACGAGCACGTGCGCGTGTGTGTGTGACACTGATGTCAGGCTTCGGGATCCAGGCAAGAGCCCGAAGAGGTTTGGATGCCACAGTTGCATCTGAGCGCTCTCTAATTACAGAGAACTGTTCCGCTTGTCAACACCACTGCTCCGGGTTGTCGTGTTAATCTCGCCAGTGTTACCGCAATAATCTGAGATAGATTAGATCAGATATATGAATCCAACACTTTCTACAGATGGACACCTACTAAACACAAAACTCATAACTAAGTCTTATAGGAATAGTTCGCCCAACCATGTCATCATTTACTCATCTATTTTATGGTGAACATTGAATTATTTCTCAAAATATCTTCTATACCTTTTTTTGTCCATAAATTGGAAGTCATTGGTAACCAAAACTAACTTTCTCCAAAACATCTTCCTTTGTACTCCCACAGAAGAAAAAGTCAAGTTTGGAATAATAAGAGGCTGAATAAATGTTGATAATTTATCATGTTTGGGTGAACCAAAAGTAAGTATGGTTTACAGCCCATTCTTACAAAATGTTATGCTCACAGGAAGTGAATGCTTCAAAGCTTAGTATTTAATGCACATGTTTATGTCAAGTTAATGCACAGATGCCGTTATTGAGATTTGCATAGAGCAGGCGACTGGCTAAAGTGTCCTAAAGAACAAATTATGCAATGTCCTGACCACAAGATTAGACATTTTTGTGTTCACAAAAAAGAGACCTAAAACCGAAGGATCATAGAGACTAATTAGATCAATACAATTGTTATTATTATACATTATATATTTGCTAATTATTTTTCACAATCTAAATGGCTATCAATTACCTTTGTTTTGGGCTGTCTAAATGTTAAGATACACATTTCTCATTGTGTTACCCAATGTTGACTAATTATTTAAAATAAAATACATAAAAATAAGCTACTTTAACCGTAAATATTATTGTTGGGTGCTATTCTTTGGAGTACTACCAAATGGTGACACTGATCAGTTTATCAGGAGACCAGTTCAAAAAACAAAAAAAGTATATCAAACCAAAGAACCATCTTCACAAATATGAAAAACTGCATAAAAAGAGCAAGAACTTCTTCAAATGAGCTGGAAAAAAAATCAGAGAATGAACCATACACTTCAACATGCACAACCATGCAGACTCACTAAACCCACAAATGCAAAACCACTAAACCATGTACATAGCACACTAGGTGACATGCACTTCATCCATATGAATCAAATCTCTCCTGCTGTAACACAAGCAGCCGGCAGTCCGGTGACAGAAGGTTAAAGAGGGTAGTGCACTAAGCTCCGAGGTAACAAAATCCCTGCAGGCCCGAGATCTTCATTACATGTATCAAACAGAGCGCTGCAGATTCAAATCACAAATTCGACTTTTGTCATCACAAGCCATTAGGAAAGAAGATGTCCTCACATCATTGGGTAACAAATAACTTTGGGCTCAACAGCTTAGTAAGAAGTGGAAATGCCAATACTGTCACGGTAATGTTGATTTTTTGTTTTTTGTTTTGAATGTCATTTTGGTAGTGATGCACCAAAATTAACTTTTACTACATTTTAATTTAGCTGAAAACCAAACCCAGAAAATGTTTTTTATTTTAAATTAAAAATCAAAAAAGTACTTTTTTTTTTTTGCAGTTTCTGCTTTATATTTTCAGTTGCTGACATTGCGGTGCATCACTAGATGCAGCCTGGATAATGTGAGGTTTTTAAACATCTAAAGTGTTTTTCAATGGGGTAGAGCAAGTACGTTTCAGCATGACGTGGCCAGAACATGCTCACCAACATTGAGACTTCCAGCAGAGTATCCTCTACAAAAGTCTAGCATTAAGACATCACCTGTTTCTCTCCCCTCCTTGTTTTTTGTATTATTTCTTTTAATACTTCCAAACCAGAATTTGACTAGCCATCTAAAACAAACAAACATAGGATGCAATGGTTATATATCCACCAGAAATTCCACTTAAGCACAGTGTCATTTTACAGATCTCTTACCTTATGAAGAGGCAAAACCATGAACGCTCCTCCTCCGCTGGCTTCCACAATTATGGCAACAAATTTGGGGTTGACTGCACAGAAGGCGCTATCCCACGTGACCCGGGACACCCTGATGTCATCATAGCATTGGTCGTTCTTCACCGCCTGGCCGAACACATGCCGGAACTTACTCTGTCGCACAACCCGTTTGAACATATCTGTAGAGAAAAACAGGATGAGAATGATGAATGAAGCCATCACATGAACGCTCGAGTGCTTTCACTGAACAGTCATGAACCACGTACAGGAAGAAATGGTTGAAATGCCATGCATTCATACTAACTTTTCTTAACGACAAGTAGATCTGCAAAAATTCAATGCATTCCAAGCGCAACTCCATGCAAATTTCAATTTAGGCACACCATCATCACATTAGTGCACTGCAATCTGTAATCCAATGGTGTTATGTGTAAATAGCACTTTTACAGTGCTTAAACATGGTCTTAATCCACTAGCTAGTTTAAATATAATCCTAAAATGTAATCCTAAAATGCTGCAACAGTTGCACTAAAAGTCAATAATTACCTGAGCAGAACAGTGGCACTTCAACATGACAGAGTTAACTGATAAAACTGCCAAACATTCACATGATTTCAAAGTGTCTGGCACACAGAACAATGAGGAAATCCATCTCAAAGAGCTACGCTGAAAAACCAAAGTGAGTTCAAAGTGGAACAAGCTCGTTTTGACAGAACACGCACCAGATGGGTTCACTATCGCCAATGTGGAAACGAACCAGAATAATTCCTCACTCAGAACGCATTACTCACCCTATTTCACACAGCAAACTCCATATCAGCATCAACACTACACACTGGTCTCTATGCTATCTGTTTCGGCTTGTCTTGCGTCGGTTCTAAAACAAACCTGAATTACGAGAACATTCTGTCTTCATGCCATTTCCCAACAAAAACAACTGAGGCCCAACTAACACAGTAGAAACTCTAGGGCTGGATTGAGTCAACCCTCATTGCTCAGGGGGTGAGAATCAATGTGATTACAGTAAGTCTGCAATGTAGTTAACACCCAGATAAGCACATTTAGCATATTAATTAAACAGCTTCAAAACAATCTGGGCTGGTGCAAAATATTTTGGCAAGGGTTCTTGTAAGGGAGACTCTGTGCATGCTTGTAGTAGTATCTTTCATAGTATAGACCGATACATGTTGTCAATGTTTGGCCATAAGATTATTAGCATGAACAAACTAACTGACTAACAGTAGTGGTATCTCCACTTGTGTCAGTTCCAAAATCATCAATCATCATCAACCTTGTCAATCGACGAGGGGTATGACCTGAAAAAATCTGTTGCAGAATATGAAAATCAGGGTTATTATAGTTAACTAAAACCATTAAAAAATGTGTAAAAATCGG
>NW_015548231.1:557389-561318 GCF_001515605.1 Sinocyclocheilus anshuiensis | reverse complement strand
GGGGGAATTGAAAAAATTGGAAGAGAATAAATTTTAGCTAGTTGCTAAGCTAATTATTCATTTTCATTTAGCTTAACTTGATGTACTAAAGTAACTTAAACTGAAATTAAAAATGAAAACTATATAGATATTAAAAGTCAAAAACACAATTCCAATTAGGGATGCGCGGTATACCAGTACTGGAAAAATATTGGTATATATTATATTTCAAACGGTTCGATATCATAATTTTGCTCATTTCGGTATTTCATACGCTGCTGTTCCGAAGTACACCTGTAGTGCTTCCCAAATTGCTGCGAAACCAGTAAATGTGACAGAACAACACGATGGATCATCAATCAGATGAAACTCTATCAATGAGCCAGAAACTAGTAAAAAGAGACAACAGTAGAAGTGAAATATGGCATTATTTTGCATACAAAACAGATGACAAAGGTGAACGAACTGACCTTACTACACCAGTATGCAAGCTTTGCTATAAGGAGGCAACACTTCAAATGTTTCCAAGCATTTGTCACTTGCTCATCCTGATCTTTTCCGCGAATTTAAAGATCCACAGGTGAGTGCATCATCATTCATAAATTCAGATTTAATTAACTTTTATTCACAACTGATCAACGCACATACATTAGATGTGATACAGAGTAAACACGAAAGCTCAAACGTGAGTGTGTGACACGCTACAACCAGTTTAGTTTTGGTCACATAATATTTGCACATGCATTTCAAATAATAAAATTTTGAATGAAGCAAGAGTTTTGCTTTATTAATTTTAGTATCAATAATATGAAGGGAATATTTCTGCCATGCTGCTGACCGCTAATATGAAGTATCGATTCAGTATCGATACCGAGGTATCACATTCTGGTATCGTACCGAAGCCAAAATGATGGTATCGAGCCATCCCTAATTTCAATTACTAAAACTTTAACAAGTATTAAAAATAAGAACCAAATCAAACTATTAATAGTATCTCAATGATACTAAAATAGCAAATAGGCTACATAAGCAAAAAAATGAAATAATACTGTGAATAATTTATCCATGCATATGTGTTTCAATGTGTAAAAATATTTTTACCTCGTAATGTTAATTAAAATTTCATAACTGGACTCTGTGGTAGAGCCCTGCACGGGCCTCAAATATAGGCCCTAGCCCGAGACGCTCAGGCCCTAGCCCGGCCCTTGTCTGAAAGCTCATCAGAATTCTTCCCGAGCCCGTCTTTTTTCCCCCCTTCTCCCAAAACAGCTTATACTACTGTTTCAGGTATTAAAATAGTTAAGTTTTGTATGTAATGTCAAAGTGATTATATTTTGTTTCGTTTTTTTATTAAGTTAATTTAGAAAAAAAAATGTTTGTTCGTTAAATGTACTTTTTTGTTTTTTAAAGTAACGACCAAGCGGCCAGCGGCAGACAAAAATCTATCAGACAATAAAATCTATAGATATAAAACAGTTCAAGCATATCACAATCTTAGTTTAAATGTTTAACCTATATAAATGTGCGCTATTAGACGCATATCTAATCATTTGTGCGGATTTGATACGGATTATAAAATCCGTAAAAATGCATTTCTCTCTAAAGGTGCGTCCAATGAGGAGATGGCGAGTCAGGATCGTCATCTTCATCTTTGCGACACAGACTCAGAAAACACTAATTTATTAATAAATAATTCAAATATCTCCTTACTATTTCCCCCCCGACACATTCATGGTAATCACTTTTGCTGGGGCTTTGCGGCACACTTTAGCCTATTGCGTGCTTTTTTTGCTGTCGTGTGCAAGGATATGTTTGCAGATTCTGCACTGCACATGACCAATTGACTCACTGTTTGCCGTGGTAATCAAAACTCTTCCAAAATGCAGCTTTTCCCAAAGCATTGGGAACTTTTAGTAACTCCCCACGCTCCAACTTTTCCCTGATGCTCTGCATGGTCAGCTGTCACCTGTATGCTAATGCGTGCGTATATGCGTTGCGTATTGCATAGGCTATGTATAATATGCCTATTTATAATATAATCAATATAACAATATTTCATACAGTAGCCTATGTGTGCTCTGCGCATATGTGGGCACAATAAAAGGAGAGAAGCTAAATGACCCAGGGACCCGACGGGCTTGCAGGCCTCTAACCTCTTTACCTTTTCAGGGAATACAGCAGACCAACATGAGTGGAGAACAGGTGAGTTTCTGTCTTACTATATCTATGATTAACCATTTAGATGTTTTCACAAAGCGACCCTACTACAATGTCAGTGAAATTCACAATAAGTGCTGTAAAGTTGTTAACATGATTGATTAGTTCAAAAATCAGTAGTGGCTAAACATTTAACTAGGCAGTCTTTCCATATAAAAACTGATCCATTCTCCATACCCCTTATCCTCAGTTGGATTGCGGGATATAGAATATATACATATACATATACATATACATATACAATTGTTCAACATTCAAAACAATGCAGGGGTATAACAATATATCGTGTCACAATATATTGTAATACTAAAATGCAAATGTATTGTGGATTGCAATAAGTTGCATTTGTGAGAAAATCAAGCCAAGTTTCCTCATAAAAAGCCAAATGAGTCTCACAGATAGTAGTAGACAGTAACACACAATACATATAGTTGTCCATATCTCTGCATTTTCTCTCAAATAGAGTTTTGTATTTGCAAATCACTTTGCGTTTGTTTGAAAGTCGAGTTTTTCTTTGCAAAGCAGTGTTGTGCTTATTTGCAAAATGCTGGATTTGTTTGATGAATATTGGCACAAAATTAGCTCCATAAACAAGCTTCCATATGTTTGAGATGGTCACAGATGTTGTGTTTTTTTCCCGCACAAGTTTCTTCTGTAAGAGAATGTTTTATAAACAGCATCACCTGGCCAATATATCAATCCATCACTAGTTTAAATCTTTTTTTAAAGCTCGCAATTAGTAAAGCATGGCGCTGGCAACATGAAGGTTGTGGGTTTGATTCCCAGGAAATGGGTTCAGATCAAATACAGATCTTGAATGCGCTGTGAGGGAATAAATGTAAATGTGTGTTCAGGAGGTCAAGTCACACTTATTTCTATAGTGCTTTATACAATACAGATCGTTTTAAAGCAGCTTTACAGAAATAAACAGGGAAGTATTTCATCAATTATGAAACGAATTCAATTTTAGCTGTAAAGCAGGTTTACAGAAGACATTATTCAGATCAATTCAGTCCGTATGGTTCTCATCCAGTAGTGTCAGTGCTGTCAAATTGATAATATTACTAGGTCAGTGAACATTTATGCATTTGGCAGACGCAGCGTGCATTTGATGAGTTCATGCATTCCCTGGGAATCGAACCCATGACCTTTGTGTTGCTAGCCCAGTGCTCTACTGTTGGAGCTACAGGAAAGCACAGGTACATGTCTTTAATGCCAGACGTCTCTGATGCCGTTTTGACAGAGAGCTCGACGGTTTGAGCGCCAAGAACCGCTCGTCTGTGGTTCTGCCCATCGACGAGGTTCTCCAGACGCTCAACGACCTGATCGCGTACTTCAGACTTCCCGACGCCGAGCTGGAGCACGAGAAGAAACAGATCAAGCTGCGCTCCCTGAAGAACCGACAGAACCTCTTCAAGCAGGAGGTGAGCTGACGACACGAAGCCTTTGTTGTAAAGAGTGCATCGATGCATCATGTATTTTACTGTTGATTTTCTGTCACCACAACAAAGCTTTATTGTTTTCTTTTGCTTTTATGTTACGTAACCATATTTAAATTATTGCTATGTCAGATATTTTTTCTTAAGATCATTTTGTTAAGTGAATCGATTGATGCAGTCCTGATGCAACACTGCAAAAAGTGATTATATTACCCAGTATTTATGTCTAGTTTTCCACAAATATCTAATGATTCTTGAATCAAGTATATTTACTTGAAAAGCAGAATTATGTAA